>NC_136073.1:23309189-23885730 GCF_964261635.1 Lissotriton helveticus
CAGCAGTGGATTGCGGGTGCGCGATATATAGTTAGTGCAACTAACTATATATGGAATTTCAATGGTTTTGTGTGAGTAAAATAAGGTTTTTTAAATGCTAATTCCTAACTATATATGGTCTATAACCTATGGTTTTTTCAGTGAATTTTCAAGGTTTTGTAAATGCTAATTCCTAACTATATATGGTCTATAACCTATGGTTTTTTCAGTGAATTTCAATGGTTTTTTTAATAGCAAATATCATAAGCTGTCGAATGTCAAGTACGTGGTAAGTGAAAACATTTTCGTGTTTATGCACACTGATCTGCTTTGAATGGTGCCCCCCCCCCCTCATTTCTATTAGGAGTACTCTCTCTTTGCAGATAGTGAAAGGTAGTTAACGCAGGCCTTTGCCCCCGTTGTAATCCGTCGTGCCTGCTTCTCTCTCCATTTGATTGATTGTTATCCAAGTATTTACTGTTTTAGAATTAGTTCTCTTTGGTTCATTCTCTATTTACAAACAAACACAGAGTCGCAATACTCTGTTTAGTCTTTGCAGATAACGAAAAATCGTGTAAAAAAAAAGAAAAGGAATCGAGCAAAATCAGTAGGCCACTAATGGGATCTCTTTTTGACCTCGCTAAAATAGAAACATTAGGAACAACCCCTCATTACAAATACAAAACTAGTGAGATGAACTGAACTCCACACAATGATGGCTGCAAAACAGCTCGGCTCCGCCACCCACCCCGCCCAAAATAACGATAAAGAACGGCTGCCATGATTGGTTGCGGAATGACCACGACGGAGCTACGAAATGGTGCTGCTCTCATGCTAACCCCAGCTTCAGTCTGAAACATCCAGAAACACTGTAGACTACCAATTCGATCAGTTCCGGTAGCGCCCCAATGTAACCCGGTAGAGAAGAACTAGCCCTCCCCTCTTTGACTGATGGTTCTTGTTGCCTGTCCCTTCTGTTGTCATTTAACAGAACTATTTAGCCTGCTGAAAGGGGTTGTGTTCCGACCGCTGGTTGGTGGAGACATTTTGACTATATTCTGTACCTGCGTTGTCGCGTAATGCGTCATATGACGCGCCGCGTTAGCGCATCCGGAAGTCATCCGGGGCGCGCAGCGCGTAACGTAAGCATAACAAGTCATGTGACTTGTTAATAAAACTTTTCATTGGTTCATTTTACTTTTCTTATTGTAATGATGAAAGGCTTGGTCATATGACCTAAAAATTACGCTTTTCATTACTTCCGAACATTATTTTTTCTTAAATATATGTTATAATGTTCCAGGCTAATGTACTTTCCCGGAAATTTTACAACTGTCCTGCAAGTAAAATATATTCTTTTTTCGAGAAAAAGAGCGTTTCTTCGTCCCATGACGGAGCCGTTGAGCAAAAGAGGGTCGACCTGCTGTCTTAGTCGCCGATACGCCTGAATATGAGATTCTTATCGATCACTTTATGTTGCAGGAATAGAAAACACAACAGCCCTTGACCATTTATCTTTACTGCGTTCCTTCGTATTATACCTTTTACCCTTCATGTAATTGGTCTGCTTTATTTCACTTGCCTTTTAATGATTCTAAAACAGTCACTATTATTAAAAACTTTACCAATGTATATACTACTACCATTTTTTCTTTTAAAAACCTTTATTGTGAAAATTTCATTATACAAATACGAGCCTATAACCACGTGGGCCTGCCACAGAGCAAACTGTAATCGTATATGATGAGTAGACATTTACACTGTAGAGGAACGTAACGGGCGGGCCATTAGGTTGCAAGAACTAAGGTGTCTAACAGTTACGGAATCGGTGGACGTACATTTTATA
Source organism: Lissotriton helveticus (assembly GCF_964261635.1). Taxonomy (NCBI): domain Eukaryota; kingdom Metazoa; phylum Chordata; class Amphibia; order Caudata; family Salamandridae; genus Lissotriton; species Lissotriton helveticus. Next base: position 23,311,015 of record NC_136073.1, read on the forward strand.
ATTAAAATACGACAGGGCCAGTTACAATAAAATTATCTAGATATACATTTGCGGGCAAGTACCATGGGTGACGTTAATTCGAACTTTCAATAGTACAGTAATCAATAACACATCAGAACTTAATATCAATAGGGATGTCGAAATATTCAATCAATTCTCGTCCCCGCCCGCCATGTGCTTCAAAACTGCATACGTATCTCGTGATTTCAAGGTTCTGCAACCAGTACACAACAAGGAGTTACGAGTCCCATTTATTCCGGCGCCATTTTGGGCGAGGACGGGCAGGTCCAGGATATAGTCAAAATGTCTCTACCAACCATCGACTATGATGATGTTCATATGCTGTATTTATTAGAGTAACACTCATCTGTCCACATGAAATTAATTTGCCACAATCTAAACATGTCATTTTAATCTTTCCAAAGTTCTTCTAAATATTTGGGACCGTTTCCCTTGCCTCTGAAGCTCTCAGTGCCACTTCTTTGATGAATGTACTAGCAGGTCAGGGGTTCTCCTCCAAATCTCTCTTTTATGCAGCACTATAATTAATTGGTGCCACCTCTCCATATGACGATGCATGGTATAGTTACCACAACTATATTTTTTTTCGGTTCCTCTGGAGAGTTCATCGTGGCAGATGAAGCGTGTAACGTACCGGGCATTTACCTTTTTTTGCATGTACAGGAAAGGAAAAAAAAATCGAGCGTCCGAGTTCTAAGGTGTCCCAGGGCCATTTTAGTGGACCAGGCCCAAATCCAAAGAACAGCCATCTCACAGGCTAATGGGGCGACCCACGCCGACTTTCAGCATTGTAGAATGACCACACCAGTACAGCAACTTGCTAGACATCACCTCGGTGCCATCCGGATCTCGGCGCCCCACTGCAGATGAAGTGCCTCTCAACTATGAAACCACCACGGTGACATCCGGATCTTGGCGCGTTGTGCTGCCTTCGGCCTATTCGCACATCGGTCCGCTACTGACGCCATCTCACAGGCTAATGGGGCGACCCACGCCGAGTTTCAGCATTGTAGGATGACCACACCAGTACAGCAACTTGCTAGACATCACCTCGGTGCCATCCGAATCTTGGCATCTCAACGCCTAGTGGTATCTTCCATACAAAAAATATTGTTACGCTGCCTTTGGCCCCATTCGCACATCAGTCCGCAACTTAGACATCACCTCGGTGCCATCCGGATCTTGGCATCTCAGCGCCTTGTGGTGTCAGTCAGAAAATATTGTTGCGCTGCCTTTGGCCCCATTCGCACATCGGTCCGCTACTGACGCCATCTCACAGGCCAACGGGGCGCCCCACGCCGACTTTCAACATTGTAGGATGGCCACAGAAGTGCGACAACTTACTAGACACCACCTCGGTGCCATCCGGATCTTGGCGCGTTGTGCTGCCTTCGGCCTATTCGCACATCGGTCCGCTACTGACGCCATCTCACAGGCCAACGGGGCGCCCCACGCCGACTTTCAGCATTGTTGGATGGCCACACCAGTGCGGCAACTTACTAGACACCACCTCGGTGCCATCCGGATCTTGGCGCGTAGTGAAGCTGCAGCAGCTGCAAATAAGCTTCAGACAGTGTTACAACCGCTGCTCAGAACTCTCAACTATGACACCACCTCGGTGCCATCCGGATCTTGGCGCGTTGTGCTGCCTTCGGCCTATTCGCACATCGGTCCGCTACTGACGCCATCTCACAGGCCAACGGGGCGCCCCACGCCGACTTTCAGCATTGTTGGATGGCCACACCAGTGCGGCAACTTACTAGACACCACCTCGGTGCCATCCGGATCTTGGCGCGTTGTGCTGCCTTCGGCCTATTCGCACATCGGTCCGCTACTGACGCAAACTCACAGGCCAACGGGGCGCCCCACGCCGACTTTCAGCATTGTAGGATGGCCACACCAGTGCTGCAACTTGCTGGACACCACCTCGGTGCCATCCGGATCTTGGCGCGTTGTATTGCCTTCGGCCTATTCGCACATCGGTCCGCTACTGACGCCGCCTCACGTGCCAACGTATTTTCTCCGCATTTTATACCCTATGCCGCATAACAGGCCATGTGACTTGTTTATAAAACTTTTCATTGGTTCATTTTACTTTTGGTTTCCTAATGATGGAAGGCTTGATCATATGACCTAAAAACAACACTTTTCATTGGATGAAAACTTTTTTTTTTTCCCAAACGATGAAAGCCCCACCTTGTTTCTGGATGTTTCAGACTAAACTGGCGTCAGCATGAGAGCACCACCATCTCGTAGCTCCATCGTGGTCATTCCGCGAGCAATCATGGCAGCCGCTCCCCACCAGAAGCCTGCAGGAGTCGGGGCCCCCAAAACTTTTGATGAATTCTCAAGGCGGAGGGGACGCTTTCGAGAATGGGGTCCAAGACCTAGCAGACAAGCGTCCGATTTCCAAGGTGTCCCAGGGCCATTTCAGTGGACCAGGCCCAAAAAGGAAAGAGCCTGCCGCCATTTTGAGAGTCCTGTGACAGCCGCCTATCGCTGCACCGCAAGAGTGGGCGCAACTCAGCTGAATTGCGGCTTTTGACACAGTGGACCAAAAACGGACGGAATGGCAACCGAAACGGTAAAGGGGCGCCCCACTACAACAGATGACACTCCACCTGGAGAGGCCCGTTCACGCCGCCTCCCCCGGGGCGCCCCACGCCGTTATTCGGAGCAGCATTGTAGGATACCAAAACCAGTGCGGCAACTTACTGGACATCACCTTGGTGCCATCGTTCTGCTGCCTTGGAACTATTCGCACAACAGTTTGCTACTGATGACCCACCCCCCGCGACGCCCCACACCGTTATTTGCTGGGTGGCAACTTACTAGACATCACTTTCGTGTCATCTAGATTTCGGCGCGTTCTGCTGCCTTGGAACTATTCGCACAACAGTTTGCTACTGATGACCCACCCCCCGCGACGCCCCACGCCGGAAATCTGGACGTTGTGCTGCGTTGGGACTATTCGCACAGCCGACCGCTACTTCGTTGTTTTTCCCTAAAAATGTTTATATGTTATTACTATTTTTGTTTTCTTGTATATATTTATAAATTATTAAAGTTTTATAATCTTACTACTTTGTCGGAGTGCTATATATTTTTAATGTGACACATAATTGTAAAAACTTTGATGTACAAAGAGTCATCCCTGGAATCTTCCGCTTCACGCTCGGTCCCCTCCCCAATCACAATACAGGATGGTTTTCAGATAATAGCAACGCTTCTGCTGTGACGGATCTCATCGAGTGTGGGCCTTGATCTACTATAACTCCTTTGAAGAGGGGTGATTCTTTACAGCTGTGGCCATAAACTACATCTGCAGGGCTAGCTGATAGCCTAGGACCGGCCTGGACAATCGGACACAGAGGAAAAGGAGTGTCAGAGGGTGCGGTAGTGAATAGGGCGAAAGGGAGGTGTCGGGCGGGCACAGGGTGTGATTCTCAGGGAAGAGCAGCGCAGATGGGGGGAGGTTTATTACCCATGCATAAGACAGAGAGCGGGGGTGACCACTGCCTGGGTGAGATGCTTGCGAGGGTGGGGAGCCATGCTAAGGATCGACAGCGTGCACAGAGTGGGTCTGGTCAAGGCATCTAAAATGGCTGCCGTGCACGACAAAAGTGTGGCATTTGAAAAAAGACAAGATGGCGCAGACAATGTTTTTCAACACTTCCTGATTTCCTTCGAATCGAACGTTAACAGACGTTGGGGCATATTACCAAAGTTAAGCGATATTTATCCCTAACGATGCATTGCAAAGATTTTTTTACCGTCAGAAATTATCGCAGATAAACCTTGCTATTATCAAGGTTTATCGCAAATACGATAAAAAACGACCGCAATGCATTAATATCGCTGAAAACTCAGCGATATTCATGCATTACCGAGCTAATGCTCTTAGCCATGTTATCCACCTCCCATTGGATAACATGGCTAAGAACTGCTCAGGGCAGCTGTTACTTTTTGGAGATATTCGCGCTTATCTCGAATATTTCCAAAAGTTGATAATAGGAGATAGCGATGTTAGCGACTGTTTCCAGTCGCTAACATCTTGGCATGCCCACTTTGCATGTCATTAGTGATAAATATCACTCACATGCAAAGTGGGGCCCAAGATGGTCGGTATCTCCTACTAGCCGTCGCTAACTGGTGTTAGCAACAGCTAGGTAATACAGATATAATTTTATCTCCGCGAAGCGGAGCGCTGTTACAGATATATATCTTGTTTTTGAACGTTAATTTCTCAAAATGCACTGAAGCACATATATTGAGACCTAGCAAAGGCACATCGGGCTACCAGTCCCTAATATTTTACCAAGTTTCGTGCAAATCCATTCAGCCGTTCGATTATTATTATTATTTATTTTTTTTTGCCCCGCGGGGCCCTTTTAAAACCTCCACATCAAACCTAGGGGGTCAGCGAGGATCTACTATGCCCCCTTATGGTCATTTGCCCCTTCGCTTTGGCCTCCTCTTGTCTCTCGATCCTACCGACAGACAAGATGGCGGCCGCTACGTACTGTTTGGAATGTTTACAGACACCAGAGAGCCAATCAGCTTCGCTTCGCAAAGCTCTGTAACGCGAAAAGTACGCGAAGCGGAGCGCTGTTACAGATATATATCTTTTTTTGAACGTTAATTTCTCAAAATCCACTGGAGCACATATATTGAGACCTAGCAAAGGCACATCGGGCTACCAGTCCCTAATATTTTGCCAAGTTTCGTGCAAATCCATTCAGCCGTTCGATTATTATTATTATTTTTTTTTTTGCCCCGCGGGGCCCTTTTAAAACCTCCACATCAAACCTAGGGGGTCAGCGAGGATCTACTATTCCCCCTTATGGTCATTTGCCCCTTCGCTTTGGCCTCCTCTTGTCTCTCGATCCTACCGAGAGACAAGATGGCGGCCGCTACGGACTGTTTGGAATGTTGACAGACGCCGGAGAACCAATCAGCTTCGCTTCACAAAGCTCCGTTGCGCGAAAAGTACGCGTCCTGGAGCGCTGCCCGGTCCGCTGTTACAGATATATATCTTTTTTTAAACGTTAATTTCTCAAAATCCACTGTAGCACATATATTGAGACCTACAAAAGGCACATCGGGCTACCAGTCCCTACAATTTTGCCAAGTTTCGTGCAAATCCATTCAGCCGTTCGGGCTAAAAGTGAGGCCAACCGCCCTATGGAAAACTCAATGTTAAAAACACGTTTTGGGACCCCCCTTTTTTCTCGACCCCCCCTGGACGAACCCCCCCCCCCAATTTTCAGGGGCTGCTCAGAAACAAAATGTGCCATTTTCCTGAAAATTTCAGCCAATTCCGTCCACAAACGCCAAAGTTATTAGACATAGAATTTTCAAAAAACCCATAGAGAAAAAATCCTAACTATATATACCTACTGGCGACCGCCAGTAGGTAATATATAGGTGTATATATGTGTGTATATACATGTTATGTGTGTGTGTGTGTGTGTGTATATATATATATGTGTGTGTGTGTGTATATGTATGTGTGTGTGTGTGTGTGTGTGTGTGTGTATATGTGTGTGTATATATCTATATATATATATATATATATATATATATCTCCCATAGGTTGAGCTGTAGGGGGCGCTGCATCTCTTGCACCAAGGCAGTGCGGAGTATGCAGAGCCTGGGACAAACGTCCGCCTGATCCGCGGTTATCGGATTCCCATCATAACCGCCAGCTCTGATTCAATGCTAATAATCCAGGCTCGAGGACATGTATTGATCCCAACGACAACAGTTAGCCCAAGATCAAGCAGGCCTGAAAAAATGGGTCTTTCATAAGGCGATGCCGGTCAATGGCTGAAAGATTACTTGAGGGTGGTGGGAGATTTTCTGATTAACAGGGGCCCGCATTGGTGGCACGTCGGCTTTTCCGAGGCCGCATGCGGTTTGCAGTGACATATGATGGGGTATGGGGCTTGGGGGACGGGGGCTTGGGGGCGGGGGACGGGGGCTTGGGGGCTGGGGCTTGGGGGCGGGGGCTGGGGGATTCGGGCGGGGGCTGGAGGCTGGGGCGTGGGCTGGGGGTGGGGGATTGGGTGGGAGCTTGGGTAAGGGCAGGGGCAGGGGTAGGGGCAGGGGTAAGGGCAGGGGTAAGGGCAGGGGTAAGGGCAGGGGCAGGGGCAGGGATAGGGGTATGGGTAGGGGTATGGGTAGGGGTAGGGGTAGGGGCAGGGGCAGGAGTAAGGGCAGGGGCAGGAGTAAGGGCAGGGGCAGGAGTAAGGGCAGGGGTAGGGGTAGGGGTAGGGGTAGGGGTAGGGGCAGGGGAAGACAGAATAATTCCTTGTGTTTCAGAATGTCTGATGGTGTGTGTGGTGGAATCAGTCCGATGCCATCTGACTATGGCCCGGCCCTGCCCTTCCTTTGAAGATGCCAGCCATTTCTTATTTTCCTACTTCAAGGGTGTCTTTAGCGGAGGGGCTTGCTTTATCCTTTTTAGAATGAGCCTAGCAGACTGGTTGGGAAAGGAATATTGATAGCTTACCAAAAACAGACCGGCAATTGCAGCCCTCAAATTGCTTACCATTGGCTGGTTTTACTGGCACTCTTATGTGCTTGATTCTTATTCGTTGGCTTACCCTGTCCTTCATGCGTTTGTCCCTCCACTGTGGCATACCCTCTTTGCTTGTTCTTCCACTTCTCACTTTTAGGGACCTACTTTTTTCTTTTTGCTTAGATATGCCATGAGAGTGCATGTGTTTTCAAGATGTGTCCCTCAATTGTGTTTCTGCCCACCACTGATCCTCTCTTGTCCCCCACCTTGCAGTCACAGTTTTTTTTTTTTTTAATTACTTTAAATAAAGACACTCACATGACTTGTTGTTTTTTTATTTATTTACAGATCCGTTTTGGATGGGTAAATAAAACCAAAGAAAACAAAAGGCACAAGCGTCATTTTTCAAGCGCTCATGCGTGGTCAGTCATGTGTTCTTGCGCCAAGATACGCATTCTTGTATACATTATGACACATGCGTGCGCACCAACACAATGATGTATGGGTGTGTCATTACACCTTTTTTTTCTTTTCTTTTTTTTTTCTTTTACTTTTGTTTGTGCTGTACAGCCAATGCTGACTGAGGACATGGGGCATTGGAAAGCAAGACTCTGGTTCAACACATTTAACTAGGCGTGCCGGGCGCAAACAAGGAGAGTGCATCCTATTACAGATAATGAACTGCGGCCGCCATCTTGGCACCGCTTGCAGTACCCAGTCCGCCCTTCGCTGTGCAGGCGGCAATGCAGCCTGCATAGAAAGAAGAACAGAGCTCCCCCTGCGCACAGGTGTACTGGTTGACTGCACCCGGCTGCATGGGCATTTGTGGGCGATTCATGGGACCCCATCCCCCCCCTTTGAAGGGGTGTTGACAAGGGGTGAGTAGACTGTGTCCCTCTTTCTGACGCACAGTCTGTGCACCTCCTGATGGTCCATAATACGGCGCGGACACAGAGGCAAAGGGTTTATCTCATTAGAATGGGGCCGGTTCTAATAAGGGAGTGCCCCGTTAGAAGCGTCTGCGGCTCCTTCTGTAATACCAAAGTGCTCTGGTGGCAAAGAAAGTGCGCCCTATAATGAAGCATGTCACCTTCGGGTGAGTGAGGGTTCTCGTCCTTAACAGCTCTGTGCTCTTTTCTTGACACTTCCGAACGAACAAATATTGTGCAAAAAAAGAAAGTGGGTGATCACACCTGCTGACCCTGGGGCAATTCCTGTAACACGCCCCCTAGAGTGCATTCATGATACGGCATTGACTGACAGTCTGTAGAAGGGGAGGCAGACACCATGCTGCCAACTTTTGAGTATAGCACTGTCCGACCAGGTGTGCGGGCTTGCGGGCTTGCGGGCGTACAGCCTTACGGCCACTCAAGACACTGCTGCGTTACCCCCTCTACTATCCGCTTCATGGTGGAGATGGCGACGTGGCACTCCGATAAGAGAATGGCTTGAGGGAGAAGGTTTAATGGATTGAACATAAATGTATTTTGCAATTGTGAAACACTTGCCAAATAAACAATGTTGGAAACAGATGGACAACTTCCCCTGTGTCGTGTATAGGGAGGGTGGTTATACCCGGCTGGCAGCAGGAGGGTATAAAAAGCTGGCGTATGAAGTACTCCCTCTGCCAATCTCTTCCCATCTCCATCAGGAGAAATACGAGGCGTCGTAACCTTTTACGAGCCACAGGGGGCAGCACAGGGCGCTGAAGCCGCGGCCCGTCTTTTTTTTTTTTATGCCTCTGTTTTTGTTTGTCTGCCTATTGTGTGTTTTATGGCACCATTTACCGTTTTTATTGTCGCGCCAGAAGTCTTGCTCTCGGCCCAGATACACATCATATGGTTCGCGAAGCTCCGTGCTCCGGTATATGCGCGGGGAAATGGCTACTTTGTGATCACAAACGTCCCCCGGGTCAGATCTATTCTGAAAATTCTCCAAAATTCATGTTTGTGTCTTGTTAACAAATCTTACATTATGTGAGTGTTCCTGCAGTATGCAATGCGGAATAATAAAACGCCAGATTTACCAAGATTGTCACGCCGCTTTACAAAATGGGCCCCATGTGCTGTACTAGAATGGTTTCACCCACCACCAGCCCATTCATAAAATGTAATGGTTATTTTTTGTTTTTATTTTAGAGAGTTTTATATAGCGCGAACTTGACCCGAATCGGGTATCAGAGCGCTTTACATAGCACCAGTTGTATTACATGAGGACACATTAATTTTTGTTAGGCACGGGTGAGATTACCGGCCACATGCATCATTGAGAATTGCATTTGCAAACTGTGCAAATCGTAATTTTCGGTCGTTTGCGAATGCAATTCCCAAATTTTGGATGCATCATGCTTTCGCAATTTTAGGAATCGCAACCATGTTGCGATTTCTAAAATTGTGATTGCATTTAAGAAATCGCAATTTGAGATTTCTTAAATGCAATGGATGATTATTTTTAAATTGCGAATTCGCAATTTGGAAGGGGTAAATTAGCATGAAGTTGAACTTCATGCTAATTTACCGAAAACTTTCAAACATGCACAAGTTACATATTTGAAAGTTTTAATTTACACACACACATGTCCTTGTGGCATGTGTGTGTGTGTAAATTGATCTTAAAGTTAAATTTCAGGGGTGCAGGGAGGGGTTCTTTGGACCCCCCTGCACCCTTGAAATTGCATTCACATTTTGCAAGTCGCAAAATGAAATTCGCAAAATGTGAATGCCTTCCCATTCATTCCTATGGGCCTTTTGGCCCATAGGAATCAATGGGAAGGGTTTCCTTAATTGCGATTCGCAAATTGTGAATCGCAATTAAGGAAAAATACCGAATCGCAAAAAAAATGTGAATTTTTCATGCATTGCCATTTGGGATTTCTAAATTGCGATTCCTTAATTTTCGCAATTTAGGAATCGCAAACGGCAACAATGATGCATGTGGCCGTACGTGATTTGTCAAGAATCACAGGATGTTCAGTGTCGTTGCCGAGACTCCAACCCAGTTCCCCAGATTCGAAGTCGACCGCCCTAGCCGTTAGGCAAACTCCTCTCTCCTCATTCCATTGTGGAGGTACATTCATTAATATTAACAATAGGTTAGCGGGTTATACATATGATGCCCCAGACCTAAATATGCTGCTAGAAGCCTAGGACAGCTCCAAGTACTACCACTTCTCCTGCTGGTACTGTCTATGGCTGCCCCACAACTCTGGCCTTCTGTTTCCTGATGGTAGCCTCTTTTTCCTCTGCCCTAGTCCATGTGTTTCTAGGCCCCCTTACCTGTTGCTCCCTTGTTGAGTTTGGGTTAGTCAAGACCTTTATATTTTAGTAAAATTGGATATATAATATACTTACAGGGGATTTCAGCCAGCCCTCTTTATCCATTGGTCTGTCGTTGTGTGATTCACTTTTTTCTTCCGTCCATGGAAGCATGGGGCAATGGGTCAGCCCACTTCAGCCATTGGCTAACTTCACTATGATTGACAGCCCTGCTCTTTCACAGGAGCGCCTCGGCATACTTCCCTTCAGGGCCAGGGTACATCCAGCCACAGTATTGGCTGTGGCCTCTGGGACAGCCCCCCTTTTCACGTTTGCCCTTAAATTAGGTTTCTTGTGTATCTCTGGAGCCCGAAGATTGAAAACGTACCCGTATAGCATCGGAACAGGCTGCATTTACCAACCCAGAGTATTGGGCTTGTTAACAGCATGTTAACTTGGATGTATGACACTACAACGCATGCTTTTACCACGCATGCTGTTACAACGCAGTTTTTACAATGCATGCTGTTACAAGGCATAGCGCTTTGGGGTGCTGGCTAGTGAATAGTTTAATTTACTATTCCAACTCCAGTCCCCGTGGATAGTAGGGAAGGTGTTGGATAGTAAATTAAATCTATCCCCTATCCTAGAGCGCCCCCCAGTGCCCCCCAGTGCAATGCATTGTATTGGTTTTCGTTGTAAAACCTGCGTTGTAATAGCACTGCGTTGTAAAAGTTTCGTTGTAAAGGATGTTTCCCTTTAACGGATGTATGACACTTTAGGTACAGCGCTCTGAAGCGACTGAAGGGCTGCCTGAACGCTAAACAACAAGCTAAAATAAATACATATTTTCAGACTACTGCTTGGTGCACGGTAACAGGCCTTTTTGCAGATGCTTCTCACTTTTTGCCCCCATTTGGACTACTAGATGCTGGTTTTCGGCTGACAGTGCACTGAAACCTGCTAACTAGGCCCCAGTGCCAGGGCTTTCTCTCTAAAATGGATATGTTTGAATTGGTACCCCCAATTGGCAAGGACTTTAACCCCCTTATGACTCCCTAGTATATGTTACCAGTGGTGCCCAGGGCATAGGTGTGTGTTAAAGGGGTCACCAGGGCCTGGAGCACGGATTGTGCCATCCTGAGTGGACCAAGTAAACTATTGACAGCAGCCCTGCCACTGCAGACTGCAGGAGAAGTGGAAACTGTACGAACTTGACTTTGCCCTCACTATGCATGGCAAAGTTAATGCAGCATTTTTAATATATGCCAGGCACCCCTAAGGAAGGCCTCCTAAGGCCAGGAGGCAGGGTGCATTATATTAAAGGTTTACATGTAAGTGCAAGCTAAGATGTCCCTTTGGGGCGGTCTATCACTGATAGTGCCCTTTATTGGCATAGGATAACATTGACTGTTTCCCAGGCAAGCCCAAGGTTGGCAGTTCTATTATGGTATCGCCTAAATATGTCATGTTTGGCAGCAAACAACATGCCTCTTGACATGAGTCTTGCGTCGAGGACTATGTGGAATGCAACCAGGTAGCTACCTTAGATGTTGCCCCAGGCTTTAATGTAGTACAAAGCTTTATTTCGATATGAAATATCTTAAAAAGCACAAGGCAGCTAAAATACAATTCATTAGTAAAAAGCATTTGAATAAATACTTAGACCAGAATACAACAATGAAAAAATCATTAAACCAATCACAGCTTTGGACATAAGGAAAAAAGTGGTCATCATATAAAATTATCTAAGGTCTTTCAATCTAATCAGCCATGCCCAACTAAGAAAGTTGGCCACCCCACAGGCCAGGGTGGTGTTGGGATCCATCTGCAAGATTCTAAGAGCAGAGGCATGGTTGTTAGTCTCAAACTGTCGGCAGACAGGTTTTAGCCATTTCGACCTAGGAATATTATAGGCACAACATACAAAAAAGAAATGTGGGATTGTTTCAAGTGTATCGGGCAATTGGCAGGTGTTTGGTTAGGGGGTTTCCACTTACAGGTGCGTTCACGAACCGGGAGAGTTCCCAGTCTGAACTGGATGTATAAAGCCCTATCTCTGGGTTTCCTAATGAAATCCAGATAGGGTTCCAGACGATATACCGTCTTGTGTAGGCGGAACTCGTCTGTTAACCTGCCCAAGTTGGTATCTCTAGAGTCTTGGGCATCGACCCACAGCCAATAAGCTCTCTTAATCTCCAGTTTGGACACCGATACACCTGACTCCCATGCAATATTAAAACCAATTGCCAATAAAAACTTCTTTACCCTAGTGAGCCAAACAATTTTATGGGACCCCTGCATGTTCATGACTTCTCTAAGACCATCCGCATTGCTAGATAGCTCTGGTGTACGCCACAAACGAGCCCAGTAGAGAAGCGAGCGCAAGATAATGAGATCTTTAATCGATCGGCATCCAAAGTCATGTTGGAGGAGTTTGCTTGGAGTACCCCTAGGTAATGAGACCAGCTCCCTGAAAAACTTGTTTTCAGCCATAACAAGGGGATCAACATTATTGAAACCCCAGAGCTCCGCTCCGTACAAAGCACTACCTATAGCTTTTGCGGAGTAAATCTCCAGTACAGGTGCTATAGGTCTGGATGTTGAGGCTCTATGTTCCCTCCCAATGACTCCCAGGACACGTTTGTGATTCAGGGCCATTTTCTCAATATGTGGGTGCCATTTCAATTGATCAGATATCCTTATCCCTAAGTAATCAAATGTTTTGACACGCTCTAGGGGCACATCATCAAGAGTAAGCGTGCGGTTGGCTTTCTTACTAGGGTTAAAGTAAAGGAGCTTGGTTTTGGTTGTATTGATGGCCAAGCCCCTTAAGTTACAAAATGTGCAAAACCGATCCAGAAGCTTCTGGAGCCCCATAGGTGTTTTAGATACCAGTAGGGTATCATCCGCAAAGAGCATGGCGGGCACTTTAACACCGGCCAGGGTAGGAGCATCAGCATCAATATCAGATAAAAATGAGACAACCCCATTTAAAAAAATGAAAAGAGGGTAGGCGCCAGGACGCAACCCTGGCGAACACCTCTGTTTACCGGGATTTTGTCGGTTTTCTGCTCCTGGGTGCCCCACCGGATGCAAGCATAATTTCCATCATGCATACGAGCCAACAGATTCATAATGGGCAAGGGCAACCCCATCTCCCGCAAAACCGTCCACAAGCGTTCTCGGGGGACCAGGTCAAACGCCGACTTTAAATCAATATAGGCCAGGTAGAGGCCTCCCTTGCCAATGGTTACTATCTTCCAATATAGTAGCACCAGCCTAAATGCCTGGTCGGCAGTGCTTGTGCACACCCTAAAACCTGCCTGGAATTGGGAAATGATGTTTTCTCCTCTGCCCATGAAAGGATCCTCTCCAGAAGGACCCTGCCAACCACCTTCTGGCCAGCATCAATGAGGCTGATTGGACGATAGTTGGCAGGGTCTCCCCTATGTCCCTTCTTGTAAATCGGGATCACCTCGGCCCCTTTCCAAGAACTTGGGACCGGAACCCCCTGGAGTAGGGCATTAATCAAAATGGAGAAAAACTTAGCCCATTGCTCAATGTTGGCGCGAAATAGGTCACCAGGGATGCCATCCTGGCCCGGTGCCTTCCCTTGCACAATTTTATTGATGGCTATCTCAACCTCTTTTTGCCCTACAGGATCAATGAGGGACAGAGTGGCTGTCATAGGTGATGCGTCCTGACCAGGGGGTTCACTGCTATCTGAAACCCCTACCCCTCCATACAGGCGCCTTAGATGTTGCCCCAGGCTTTAATGTGCTCTGGGGCCCAGCTGCGCTTGCTGCAGCTAAAACAGGGTTCTGAGCCCCTGCCAGGAGGCATGAATTCTCCCAAAAATTCTGCCAGAGAGCCTGCGCCTTTCTGCAGATCTCCCAAAATCACCTTGGATCTTTAGATGGATCTCCTTATTGTCAGCACACATGAAGGCCACAATCAAGGCTTAGAGAGCCCAATCCAGGGGAGCAGATGAGTTTTTATAAAGCTCAGAGTCTCAGAGCCTTGTTTTTAAGCCCTTCTTTAGTCACAAAGGAGCTGAAGTCTTTTTCCAATATTCTGTCTACTTCAACCAATAATTTTACACCATCCTTTGGGAGACCAGGATCTCTTGGCTGCAGCTCCTTGCTTCCGGAACATCCACCTCTTCGTCGTATAAAGTTCTATGTCATCCTCAGGATACATTCCTTCTGTCTTACCTTCCCATCAGCCTGTTTTTAGTGACTCACCATTGATTTAAAATGTTTTAAAATTATTTTATTGCTCTTGATGAAGTTTAATGTAACTGTTAAGTAGGGATTGTGGCTGCACTTAAAATCCACACAGTTAATCAACAGGGAGGGATGAGGATTTAAAGTGTCCGTTTCTTTCCCCAAAGTAATCAATTTTTAATCAACAAAAGTGGACACTTGTAACACTGCTCAACCTTTGGTTCAGTGTAAATAAGGAAACCCTCAGAGAAGTCAATGTATGATTGGAAATTGCGGTATATTTGTTTCATCCGCCCCACATTGACATTCACGCAGTTATCATAGGGTTATTCCTATTAGTGTGTACTGCTCGCCTCATCCAGAGGCACCTCCAGTCTCGAGTGCAGTGTCCAGAGACAAAAGGACTTTCCCAAAAAAATGGTTAAGAAATGAAAATGAGCACCAGAGAATTTATTGTAGGGCAAACTTTCATTAGTTAAAAAAATAATGAATACTCAGTTATTGGCCGAGTTACTAGGCCGTGTAGTATTACTGGGTTAGGGTTGTCAACAAGTTTCAGCTCTATTGTGCCCGAAGGTCTGAAGAGCTTTCGTCAGGACTTACATAGAGATAGGACAAACAATATTTACATACACATATAATGCTACTCGCACGATTTGTGCGGTAATCCCAAACTCATTGCAATTATATGAGTGTTGTGTTCTTCACGATCTATGGAAGAATGTACATGTAAAGCTTTTTTTAGCTAATAACAGTGATTTTAAGAAGTGGGTAAGTGCAGTAATTTAGCTAGTAATCTCATTAACACTAGTATTACTCATGAGGAATTTTTCAAGAGAGCGAGCGCAAGAGTTCAGGTAATAATTTTATTAACACTGGGGTTGCTCGTGAGGGGAGGAAATAGTGGGAGGCTATGAATACATATTCTTTATAGAGTGCAGGCGCTGGGTAATCTCATCATCTCATATTTCAAAGTTTTTCGCTGCTGACCAAGGGGTCTCTCTCAACCTCGGGTCGGGTGCCACGTTATATAATGTTCAGTGGACCCAGGGAAGTATGCCTTTTTTTCTATGTTACCCACATTTTGTAAGCTGTAAACTGTATGGCCGTGAGATCTTATTACTGTTATTGAGCCTCTCGTCACCGTGTTGGTGCTTGCGGAGGTAGCGGATGGTCTAATCTTGACAAAACATTGGGCGAGCTATTATCGAGGGCTGGTACACGCCTTTTCATGTTAAACGACAGGGAGGTAAAGCCCGCTATTGCAACGCAGTAATGTTCTTACCTGTCGTGAGAGAAAACTCTGCTTCCTGCGGGGGACGCCTTCATGTGCTGCAGAGCTAAAGCAGAGCAAGGACCTCGGTCAGGAAGAGAGAAATTATACGGCTTACCCAAGAAGAAAGTCGGGGATATCTTCCGCCATTACCCGCATGGAGACTGCACTCCAGCCTTGTGCTGACTCTGCCCCCAGAGTGCGGAAGTCGAGTTGTAGTTTCTTATTTAAAGGCGGTAGGGCGCCTCAAGTTTAAAGGCACAGTGGCACGTCATTTTTACTCGTGGCGTGATGCAAACCTCAAGATTCGTAGGCGGTCACCGATTACAGTTACACCATTGTGATGATTAGAGCACTGATATAGGATGGTAGGTAGTTAGTTACATCTATTGATTAGGGCCAGTTGTTGGTGCACTTGAGAAATAAAAGGTCAGGAATTCACATCTCGTCGAGTGAAAGTGTTGGTAATTTACTTAGCAAAGTGGTGCCAAGCTATATTATCATTTAAACCAATTTCAAAAGTGCGCAAGCGGTCCACCCATCTTTGCTCCTTTTCGTACAGTACCTTTTCGGCATTGCCAGATTTGTTGGTCAGCATTTCAATGACTGTCCATTGCATTTCCTCATGGGTGTGGTTCTTTTCCAGATAGTGGGAGCACAACTTGGTGGTATTCTTTTTCAACCTGATATTACTCTTGTGCTCTCCTATCCTGAGCTTGACTTTGCGGCAGGTCATCCCGATATATTTCTTCTGGCACGGGCACGGGCACTGAATCATGTAAATAACATGAGATGAGTTGCAGTTTGTGAACTGCTTCTGAGTCCATACAAAATCATTCTTTAGTTGTAGAGTTTTTGTGGCTGTTGTTGTTTTGCAAGCAACACAGGTTCCGCACGGGAAGTGTCCTGACAGAGGAGTCATATTGACACTGTTGGTTACAGATAGAGGAGCAGTAGACCTGGGGCGGGTATGGACCAGGGTGTCCTTAAGATTTTTGGTCCTTCTATTCGCGAACCTGGGTCTGGGCCAATCGAACTGTCCGGTGTTCACTATATGCCAGTTCTTTTTGATTAACTTCTGAATAGCATATGTTGCTGGATTGAAAGTAGTCACACACGTGGTTAGATCTTTTACTGGTTCTTTTTGATATGTTTGTAAGAGGCACTCACGAGGTTGGTTGTCGGCTCTTTTTTTACATTTTTTGATGACTCTTTCGGTATAGTCCCTCTTTTTTTGTTTTTTGCTCAGGTCCATTGCTTGTTCTTGGTAATCGCTGTTTTTGCTACAATTTCTTTTGAGGCGGAGAAATTGACTAAAAGGCAAATTGTCTCTTAGAGGCTTGGGGTGATGGCTCTTGTGGGACAACAGGCTGTTTTTCGCCGTCGGTTTCGTGAATGTTTTAGTCTGCAGGATACTACTTTCGTTGAATATGGTTAAATCCAAAAAGTCAAGATGGTTATTGCTGGAGGTATATGTAAATTTTAACCATGGATCCAGGGTGTTAAGCCATAACATAAACTCTGCCAGGTCTTGGTCGGTGTTCCAAATTAGGAAAATGTCATCGATGTATCTCTTCCAGTATATGATACTGGAAGAGAACATGTTGGTTTCATTGAGGACCAACTCTGTTTCGAATTGGCTAACATAGAGTCCTGCCACCGAAGGCGCGAAGGCGCTGCCCATGGAGGTACCATGGGTTTGGAGGTACAGGTGGTCGTTGTACTTGAAAAAAAATTCTTTAAGTGCCAGCTTGCAGCATTCCAGTATAAAATGTCTTGGTGTATTATACTGCCAAGTCTCTGAGTAAAGGACATCCTCTAACATCTGTAGTGTTGTATCTTGAGGGAGACTAGTGAAGAGAGATTCCACATCTAGGCCTACTAGAAGCATCGTAGTAGGGTCGAAAGGCATGTTTTCAATTTGTAACAGGAGATCTCTTGTGTCTTTTAGGTATGTACACGTTTTTTGAACAAGAGGTTTCAAAAATTTGTCTGCGAATTTTGAAAGGGGCTCTAGCACGGATCCAATTCCGGACACTATCGGGCGCCCCGGAGGTGGTATCCTGTTTGTATGGGTTTTTGGGAGGGAGTAGAAGTAGGGAGTGACTGGCTCCCTGACCGTTAGAAAATCTGCTTCTTTTTTGGATATCCATCCTTTAGTTTCAGCCTCATATACCATGATCGATATGGTATTTTGGAGTCTCTCAGTGGGATCCATTATAATTCTCTGGTAAAATCTGGTGTCAGAGAGGAGGGCTAGGCATTGTTGGTTATAGCCTGCCTTGGAGAGGATTACTGTGCCTCCCCCCTTATCCGCAGGTTTTATCACCAGATCTTCATTTTTACTGAGATCTTCCATTGCCAGACGTTCCTTCTTTGTCAGGTTTTGAAAAACTTTGGTACCGCTCGTGTCCAGATTGTCTATTCCTTTTAGGAGTGCTTGCTCAAAGGTGTGGAGTTCCGGCGGTATGCTGGATGAAGGGGGGTTGAAAGTTGATTTCTTCCGGAGGGTATTATCACCCTCAGGTTGTTTTGTAGTGGAATTAGAGAAGAAAGCCTTTAATTTTAGGGTTCTGCAGAATTCAGCCAGTTCACTTTTGATTTTGAAAGTGTCTATTTTTGGGGTAGGAACAAAACCCAGTCCTTTATTCAAGACAGATATTTGGTCGCTGGTAAGCTCTACATCTGAGAGGTTGACGATTAATGAGTGTTCTTGCTGGTTGTTGGTTGTGCTGCTGCCATGCTCCGTGTTTGGACGTTTCGCTGCTGGTCTTGCCAGGTCAGAGACTTTCTTTTTCCTCGGGGCTGGGGTCGGCCTCGGGATAAAAAAGACGGTTGTTCTTGTTGGTGCTGATTATGCTGTCCCGGCATTTGTTGGTCCATCAGTTGGGGCATTTGTTGCATCCCTTGCATTCCTTGTTGGAATGGATCAGCCCAGCCTCCGTAGTGTGGAACAAAAGGTTGGTAATATGGTATATTGAAAGTTGGATGGTAAGGGCGTTGCCATCTATTACCTCTTCTTGGGCGTTGGTGTCGGAAGTTGTTTCGACCTCTAGTCGGGTTATAGTCATCTGAGCTATTAAAGGAATTGTTAGATGAGTTTTTTCCGATGGATTCATTGTCTGAATTTGCTTCTGTGAAAACGAAATCATCTTTTATATATGGGTGCATCTTTTCCTGGCTGAATTTCTTGATATCTTTTGCAAGTTTCTGTAACTTGTTCTGCATCAGGAACTCTTGTGTTTCTTCCATTTCCTTTGTCATTTCATCAAGTCTTTTTTTGTAGACTTGTGGGTTGATGCCCTTTTTCAGCTCGTTTTCACAGGCTTCTATTTCTAGCAGTAGTGCTTCCGAGAGGCGTCTTGCTGTTTTGATAATTAGAACTAAATAGTCTAGGGTGCATTTCCATGAAATGGAAGACCAGTCTTTTCGGAATGCCAAATCGTGGAGAAAGATGCGAGGTGCATTTCCGACCCATAGGCCTCTAGGCGCTATTTTGGACCTTAAATACTCGGTCAAAATAATGCCGTGAATCGCAGTTCTGATTTGGTTCCTCTTCTTCTCTGATAAAGTGTCCCAGTCATCCGTCTGGGATAGGGCTTCTGTTAGATCTGCATTGTTGATGAGTGGTTGCGCCGCTAATAATTCATCTATTTCACTTGCATCATAGCTTAAACCCACAATTCCTTCCATGATTGAAGTCTTGTTTAGAAAACTTATTGGTAAGTTTCAATTCCCGCAGCTGTGCGCTGCTTATATACACAGTTAATCAACAGGGAGGGATGAGGATTTAAAGTGTCCGTTTCTTTCCCCAAAGTAATCAATTTTTAATCAACAAAAGTGGACACTTGTAACACTGCTCAACCTTTGGTGCACTTAAAATCCATCATATTAAACATGAAATGTTTGCTTTCTCAGTGCATCTTCACAACATTCAAATACTTCCCAGGAAGTTCTTATATTTACAAATTAATGTGTAATAAGACTGCCCTTATATGTGATGTTTATGGACGTGCATTTACACTATATGTTGCATCTTCTTCTTCCGGGTCATCCACAGGGGCCAGAGGCAGGTCTTCCTACTCTAGCGGCTGCAGTCTGACGTCAGCCAATCAGTGGGTCCTGTGTCCAAGGCTAGCTGAGGCATATTTGGGTACTCCTAAGAGGCTGCTTCAAACTGCTGAACTGTTGGTTAATGTCTGGAATTGCGCATTGGTTATATAGCCTTGTAGCCCGCCGTAGAGGGCTATACCGGCAATTAAAGGCCCTCTAAGGCGTTAAAGGCCCGAGCCGAAGGCGAGGGCCTTTAACAAGGGAGAGGGACTTTAATAGCCGGTATAGCCCAGCTACGAAGGGCTATAAGGCTATTAGAACATTCTGCCATTAGAAGGCAGAATGTTCTAACAAAAAAGAACAAAGCCTTATGGGAGCGTGAGGGGATTGGAATCCCCTTAGGGTCCCTGAAGCCTTTGTTCACAGCCAGAGCTGTGAACAAAGAAACATTGGAATTTTGGAGCACCAGGCTTATACCAGCCATTATAAGCCCAGAGCACTCCCTTTTTTCAATGGAGCTCCCAACATTCCAATGTTCTAATATCGGATATAGGCTAGCGGTTAATATCGGGTATTGGGCATCCTTCATAATACAGCAATTGCAGGCACACCTGGCAGCTAGCTGCTGTAGAATAAAATCATCAAATGCGTTGCTTTGGAAAATCACTGCGGACCTTGCTGACTTTTAACAATCCTAGTCATTTCTTTGGCAATTGTAGAATTACTGCCTCTTTTTGTCTCTTTCCACACAGGTGTGGTGTTTCCGTACCACCCAAGGCTTGGCCGATACAAACTCAATTTCCACGAAGCGCAGAGGGCCTGCTTGGAGCAGGATGGCATCTTGGCCTCCTACGACCAGCTTCACGAGGCCTGGGTGGAAGGGCTGGACTGGTGCAACGCCGGATGGTTGGATGACGGCTCGGTGCAGTACCCCATCTCCAACCCCCGTGAGCAGTGCGGCAAGAAGGGCACCGCCGTCGGAGTGCGAAATTATGGCTACCGCCATAAGGACGACGAGCTCTACGATGCCTTCTGCTTCACCTCCAACCTCAACGGTAAGTCCTGCTTTGGAATCCAGCAAGAGAGGCCTGCACCCCAGCCTACTGTTGGCCTCAGTCCTGTGCCTTAGAAGGTTCAGGAAAAGCCTGTAGTGCCTGAATGATCATTTTGATGCTGTGTATACCTGGTTTAAAAAAAAAAAAAAGATAAGTCCCTGGGCCTTCGTCAAAAGGCCACTGCAGCTTACATCACCCATTGCCCCTGCCAGCGCTGCCAACAACAGTACCTGCACGACTACTATCACACACCAACAATTGTGACAAATCAGACTATTTCAGATCCCAAAGCTGTACGAATGGCTTGGGTGGCAGGTATTTGTAGTTTTTAAAGTTTGTAGAATTAATAAATAACTGATGTCTGCTCATCTCTAAATTACACAAACAGTGCCACCCTGTGGCAGACTGTCATAAGTGCTGGTTTAGACCATTAAGTGCCGGTGCCGAGCAGTGGAAACCACAGGCTCAAATTATGCACTGTTTCTATGTTTTTCATGGGGATCTTAGGCATCTGGTTTGTCTACATTTAAGTAAACAATCCCAGAGGTCAAAGACAACCAGGATGTAAGAGGCTGGCGTTTGTTTGGGATTTGAGTGACCTCAGAGGCTATGGTTGGTCAGGAGTCATGTGGCCCCAGAAGCTGGGGTTGTTCGGGAATCGTGTGGCCCCAGAAGCTGGGGTTGTTCGGGAATCGTGTGGCCCCCGAGGCTGGGGTTGTTCAGGAGTCGTGTGGCCCCCGAGGCTGGGGTTGTTCAGGAGTCGTGTGGCCCCAGAAGCTGGGGTTGTTCGGGAATCGTGTGGCCCCAGAAGCTGGGGTTGTTCGGGAATCGTGTGGCCCCAGAAGCTGGGGTTGTTCAGGAGTCATGTGGCCCCCGAGGCTGGGGTTGTTCGGGAGTCGTGTGGCCCCCGAGGCTGGGGTTGTTCGGGAATCGTGTGGCCCCAGAGGCTGGGGTTGTTCGGGAGTCGTGTGGCCCCAGAGGCTGGGGTTGTTCGGGAGTCGTGTGGCCCCCGAGGCTGGGGTTGTTCGGGAGTCGTGTGGCCCCCGAGGCTGGGGTTGTTAGGGAGTCGTGTGGCCCCCGAGGCTGGGGTTGTTAGGGAGTCGTGTGGCCCCCGAGGCTGGGATTGTTCGGGAGTCGTGTGGCCCCCGAGGCTGGGATTGTTCGGGAGTCGTGTGGCCCCCGAGGCTGGGATTGTTTGGGAGTCGTGGGGCCCCAGAGGCTGGGGTTGTTTGGGAGTCGTGTGGCCCCCGAGGCTGGGGTTGTTTGGGAGTCATGTGGGCCCCGAGGCTGGGGTTGTTTGGGAGTCGTGTGGCCCCAGCGGCTGGGGTTGTTTGGGAGTCGTGTGGCCCCCTAGGCTGAGGTTATTGGGGAGTCGTGTGGCCCCCGAGGCTGAGGTTGTTGGGGAGTCGTGCGGCCCCCGAAGCTGGGATTGTTGGGGAGTCGTGTGGCCCCCGAAGCTGGGATTGTTGGGGAGTCGTGCGGCCCCAGAGGCTGGGGTTGTTCGGGAGTCGTGTGGCCCCCGAGGCTGGGATTGTTTGGGAGTCGTGTGGCCCCCGAGGCTGGGATTGTTTGGGAGTTGTGTGGCCCCAGAGGCTGGGGTTGTTCGGGAGTCGTGTGGCCCCCGAGGCTGGGGTTGTTCGGGAGTCGTGTGGCCCCCGAGGCTGGGGTTGTTCGGGAGTCGTGTGGCCCCAGCGGCTGGGGTTGTTCGGGAGTCGTGTGGCCCCAGCGGCTGGGGTTGTTCGGAAGTCGTGTGGCCCCAGAGGCTGGGGTTGTTCGGAAGTCGTGTGGCACCAGAGGCTGGGGTTGGTCGGAAGTCGTGTGGCCCCGAGGCTGGGGTTGTTCGGGAGTCGTGTGGCCCCGAGGCTGGGGTTGTTCGAGAGTCGTGTGGCCCCCGAGGCTGGGGTTGTTCGGGAGTCGTGTGGCCCCCGAGGCTGGGGTTGTTCGGGAGTCGTGTGGCCCCAGCGGCTGGAGTTGTTCGGGAGTCGTGTGGCCCCAGAGGCTGGGGTTGTTCGGAAGTCGTGTGGCACCAGAGGCTGGGGTTGTTCGGGAGTCGTGTGGCCCCGAGGCTGGGGTTGTTCGGGAGTCGTGTGGCCCCGAGGCTGGGGTTGTTCGGGAGTCGTGTGGCCCCGAGGCTGGGGTTGTTCGGGAGTCGTGTGGCACCAGAGGCTGGGGTTGGTCGGAAGTCGTGTGGCACCAGAGGCTGGGGTTGGTCGGAAGTCGTGTGGCCCCGAGGCTGGGGTTGTTCGGGAGTCGTGTGGCCCGAGGCTGGGGTTGTTCGGGAGTCGTGTGGCCCCCGAGGCTGGGGTTGTTCGGGAGTCGTGTGGCCCCCGAGGCTGGGGTTGTTCGGGAGTCGTGTGGCCCCCGAGGCTGGAGTTGTTCGGGAGTCGTGTGGCCCCAGAGGCTGGGGTTGTTCGGAAGTCGTGTGGCACCAGAGGCTGGGGTTGGTCGGAAGTTGTGTGGCCCCAGAGGCTGGGGTTGTTGGGGAGTCGTGTGGCCCCAGAGGCTGGGGTTGTTGGGGAGTCGTGTGGCCCCCGAGGCTGGGGTTGTTGGGGAGTCGTGTGGCCCCCGAGGCTGGGGTTGTTGGGGAGTCGTGTGGCCCCCGAGGCTGGGGTTGTTGGGGGGTCGTGTGACCCCCGAGGCTGGGGTTGTTGGGGAGTCGTGTGGCCCCCGAGGCTGGGGTTGTTGGGGAGTCGTGTGGCCCCAGCGGCTGGGGTTGTTCGGGAGTAGTGTGGCCCCAGCGGCTGGGGTTGTTCGGGAGTCGTGTGGCCCCAGCGGCTGGGGTTGTTCGGGAGTCGTGTGGCCCCCGAGGCTGGGTTTGGTAGGGTTGCAGTCATTCCAGAGGCTGGAGGTGGACCGGGTCCCAGAGGCCGGGTTTGGACCGGTTCTGGTGTCCAGTTGGTCAGATTCACAGGAGCTGAAGTCGGCCAGGAACTCCTGGGCCCGGCTCCCGGTGAGACAACGGCCTCCGTAGCCTGGTAGAACAACATCACTTGTCAGACCGATCATGCTCCGTTGTGAACAATGCCTTCACAGATGTTATTTCACGCTGGCTGGCCGCAGAGCTGCACATCTCGCGCTGAGACATGGCTCATGAAACCTATTAAATGAGAGAACACCTCTGGACAGCCGGCTACCTCGGCCCCTCCCCGGGCCCTCCGTGAGCTGCGCCCTAATGAGCACATTAGGTGCAAATGCCTTTTTCAAACATTTTCCCACCTCTGCTGCAGGGGCCTCTGGGACATGAAGGGGCTGTGGGGTTATGGAGGCATCTGGTCAGCTACATCTGTGGCTAGGAAACCATGAGTCTGAATATAGACGAGGCCACAGGCCGGTTGATTCTAGGTGCTTTATCCCGCTGTGCCACAATCTGCAAGTACTGGGAATGTAAAACACAGCCCAGTACACAGATTTGTGGCATACGTACCATCTGTACAGCATGCTGCCCAGTGCATAATTTGAGCTGGTGGTTTCCAGTGCTTGGTACTGACACTGAATTGTCAACATCTGCATTTTTGATGTTGTGCCACATGGTGGCGCTGTTTGTGTTATTTAGAGATGAGCAGAACAACAGATATTTATAAATTGAATATGCAATGGAAACCACTAATACCTGCTGCCCAAGCCATCCTTATAGTTTTGGGGGGCCTCAAATAGTCTAAATTGTCACTTACACGTGGGGAATGTTATGAGCAGCACGGTCAGTGGGTGGTGCAAGCTGCAGTGGCCTCCTGACGTGGCCCCTGGCACTTACTTTTTTTCCAGCGTAAGCACTGCTTCTGCCAATGAACAAAAGTGCTGGACACCGGTCTGAGCTCACCCCGAGGCTCTCAGAGATTCTTCTTCGGGTCCATCTACCTGCTTCCCCCTTTTGTATCTGAAGACCGGCCCCTGCCGGCAGGATACATTGCACCCTGCAGGTCAGTAATACTCTGAAAGTAGGACCCCTGGTCAACAGCAACAGTGGGCTGGTGTTTACTCGACTCAGCACTAACATTAAAAAGATGTTAAATAAACTGGCAATCCTTTATCTAAATGTTAAATAAAGTTAAAGACAGGAAGTAACTACGTTGTATTTTAATAACATGCAGAACCATTTTACCTCAGTACATCAGATATTATATATATATATATATATATATATATATATATATATATATCATTCAGAATTTTTTTTTTAAAGTGATAGATTTCAATTTAGAGACATTCATTCTTTCCACCTCCCTCTGCCTTTTGACCCTCAGTGAGACATGCTGTAGAACTCGCTCCTTTCCTAGCCAACCCCCTGGCAAGTTGTGTTTCCTCCGGCATCCCGCGACTGTCTCTGATTGCAATGATACCTCTGTCTCCACACAAGATACTCACGGGCGGACCTACAGTCGCCCTCCCATCGCCGAGATCCCCTTGTCGGAGCAAAAAAGCAAAATATTGTGCTGTGACTGAACCAGCATTGGGTTTTTGATCTGGCAGAGGCATGTATGACTGACCTCAGCAACAGTGAGGGACAGATAGCCCACAATCATACACCCACACACTATTCCTCCACCCCAAAATAATTTACACCCTCAATGATCTAATAATCATGTGAGAGAGATTCATGTTGGAAGAAGTTTACCCTAGGTTGGGCTCCAAGTGTCATAATTTTGCGATTCAACGCCTCTGCTTTAGAAAAGCTTTCCAACCTAGGAAACCATGAGCAGGGAACTCCTGGTCACAGGACACCATGCCTCCAGTCATGCTCTTTCATTTAGAAAACCAGTGGATCCTGGGAGTTGTAGTCTTGGTTTGCAATGCATCAATTGGACTAACCAACTTGATTGCACTGACTTGTATTCAGACAGCCCATGCTCACATAAGCCTAGATATTAGGCACTGAATTCAAAAGCATTATTTAATGTTTTTAAGGTTTAGCTCTTCATGAATAGCCATCACCCTATCGACTTCTGGAAGGATTTCCTTATATTTCAGAAATGTACTGTTGTTGGAGTGGAATGATGCACGGGTGTCTTAATAGGAAGGATCACCACCGAGTCCTTTGCCGATGCTACACGCGAGCACAGTGCTTCTGTTCTCACCACTATGTGGATCACGGTCATGCAACATGACTCTGTACCATTTCCTGCATGAACTTTTCTTATTTACACTTTCCTCTTTTATGTTGCCCCTACTGCTGTTTTCTGACCTTATTGAGGCTTTAAATTCTTTTTTATCTCTTTATTAATTGTTACCCCTGATGAAGGGTGTTTCACCCAAAATGCATTGGGTCATACCAGCAAAATAAACCTCAACTCATAGTCTTTTATAATGATACATTTTGCAAATTTCATTTACAAGTGTGGAGTAACGTTTGTATCTGCCTTGGAAACTTGTAATTGACATGTTTTTGAATAAACTGTGCATAACAGTCTGATTACTACTCTGTTTGAATTTGTTTGCAATTTGTTGAAACTAGCATAAGGATTGTTTGATTTTGGAACCCTCCGGCAGCTAGTTGTGCGTTCCAGTTCTAGTTCACCGTTGGGTGGACTAACCCATAGCAATTGATTACGCAAGCAGAAGCAGGACCCTCTCCAGGAGTGCATGGGATCATTTTTTGTAATAATTTCTTGTCGACAAATGGTTAACTAAGTGCATTATAACAACATTTTTCGATGTATCAGTAATAGACTCTTCTCCTCGCCTTACCCAAGCGGGTGGTGAAGGACGCCTGTTGAATTTGAGGAGCGACTATCTCGGGTACTCTTGCGGGCCAAACCGGCTTCCTGCTTCATTGCTCAGTTTCCTTTCGTTTCCCCGGAGCTCGGCAGGCATGAAAAGGGTTAAAACATGATCCATATTAATCTTGCTGCCCCAGGGGCACTTTTTTCCAAGATCTGCTGCTCATTTCTCAGGAATCAATGGATCAATAACTCTTCGTGGAAAGGTCGGTGCTCCTGGGATGTCAGATGGAAAACAAGAAGCCTCCTGGCTCATTCCTTATCCCCTATGGACCCCATCCAATACTTACCTTTCAATAGCCACAGGTCAGGGGTGGAAGGTCGGCTCGCTGTCTGGACTAGAGATGTATGGGGACAGAGAGGAGTGGCAGCCACATTTATCTTTTTGAAAGACTGTACACTTTGGGGCGCAAAGCGTTCCTGTTATGTTAATTGTATTTATCGTGGCATATGCATTGCTTCTTGGCATTGTAGAAGCAAACAACCCAACAATCCCTTGAGGAGTCACATTACACACTGAAAGATTGTTTCTTATTATCACAAAAGCGAATAGAAAACCACACATAACTGAGTTGGAAGCTGCTACTGTACAACAAGACAATAGGGTAATGCCACCAGTATAATCAAGAAAAAGAGGACAACAATGTGTATATGTGTCGATTCATGGACAAACCATGGAGCATTTTTACAAGAACTGTAGTATTGACATTGATGCGTCAGATTTCTTGTGCCTGCTGCAAATGCCCTAACGATGCCATGGATGCTCTATATTTAAAATACAGTGCTCCATGGCACAAGGAATCACGGATGCGTCCGGAATTCGGACGCATCTTTTGGCCCTAAAGTGACACGTTGCTGGAGTTGTTTGT
Organism: Lissotriton helveticus; assembly: GCF_964261635.1. Classification (NCBI taxonomy): domain Eukaryota; kingdom Metazoa; phylum Chordata; class Amphibia; order Caudata; family Salamandridae; genus Lissotriton; species Lissotriton helveticus. The sequence goes on from NC_136073.1 coordinate 23,338,006, forward strand.
TAGACCAACGCAACTCCAGCAATGCCTCAGAACACAGAGGCGAATCCCATGTTAAAAGCCATGCGTCGATCCTTACGCCTTGTTTCGAGGAGCTATAGGGATTTTGACGCAGTCACCTCATAGAGTAACGGAGTCAACTCATAGATGTGTCAGTTTGTAAATATGGAGCAGTGTGCCACCGCTGCGTCAAATGAAATTACTCTGCGGTGGCGCTAGCTTTTTGTAAATATGCCCCCATGTTTACCCTGAGTTTAATTCCGGCCAGCAGTGGATGGTAATGCTTAAACCTTCATGGGTCGGATTCCAGCTTACAATGGTTTGTAACAGGAAAGCTCCGGACTATGGCATTGTGTCCACTTTACAAAATGGAGGGAGGAATTATTTCACTGTAGTGCTTGGGTTGACAATAGAAAGATTTTCAGCCGATAAGCAACATTTAATAGTATTTATTTAAGCACCTCGTAGCATGTGCCCTAGGGATGGAATTGTATCTAGGCCATGAGTAGCTTCTTTACTTGGTGTAGAAACAGCGCTTGATGTCACAGGAAGGGGATGATCCACAAGGCCGGACTGGCTGTACCCGGCATCCGGCGTTTCCCTGGGAGGCTGGTTTTGTAGCAGTCCAGCAGTTTTAAAACCACTGCAACGTTCCTTGTATATTCAGCAGTTTTGTGCAAAAACAAAAGTGTCAAGTTAACTCTGGTGATTAATGTTCCTGCTGGTGGGAAATGGGAGTTTTGTCTAGTGGCAGTTTTGACTCATCTAAGGTGGCACAGAGGGTTAAAAGTCCTGCTGCAAAAAAAGTGTACCATGCTTATCAAAGAATTTTTTTTTATGTGCATTGCTCATCAGAGGGTTACTGCTTTTGCCACAGAGATTCTTTTGTTACTGTGCAGTTCATAATTTACAATAGTAATCTAGCCAGGGCCGGACTGGGAACCAAAACCAGCCCCGGCAAAGTGCTCGGCTGGCCCACCGGGGGGTAGGTGTGACCGAGCTCTTTGCCGGGGCCGATTTTGCAGCTATGCTGCATAAACGGCCCTGTAACAAAAACGGCCCTCAGCGGCCCAAAACCTGCCCCCACCCTTGCAGCGCACCGGGGGATTGCCCGGTGCCCGCAACGGCCAGTCCGGCCCTGAACCTAGCACAGTGAGCCATGAACTGCCATCAAAATGCTGCAGGGTACAGGTTAGAAAGTTATGTTTTTTCCTGGTCTTTCATTATCCTGATGTTGCAAAAAAAGGTTTGTTTAGGTATAAATAACATCTTATTATTAAAGTCAACCCTTCCCACTGTGTTATGTTCTGAATCCTGAGTTTGTGCTTCTCCAGACCACGCACTCTTAAAAAGTACCTACCAGTATGGAAGATCTGTGAATCCTACACCTTGTAGCCTCCTTTGTCTTTGTAACATTTGCTATACAATGATTTACACGTGTGATTTATTGTCTATGTATGTATGTGTGATGTACAGTGCACCCTACACTGGTATGAGAGGTGCTATAAAACAAATAAAATACATGTAGGACAGGGGTTATGGAGAAGAGAGGCACTGTTGGAGGGGGATAGTTAGGGAATCATTGAAGAGCCCGAACAAATATTGTCGTATCCTGGTGCACAGTAAGGCCATCATTTACTATACTTTACAAGCTAATGCAATTGAATATATAATGACAAATGTTTGGTGGTATGCTCCATTTTTCCCCAAATGTTCTTTGAGGAATTCCCCCCGCCTCCCTTTGTGGTGGTCAGGCTCACTCGCTATGCACCGTATGGAGGCTGGTCTGACAACATTTTTCAGGAATGCTTTGGGTTCCCAGTCCGGCCCTGATGGTGAACTGGCCGTCAGAAAGAAACGAGTGGTGGCGGCAAACGGTTCTGGAGGGACGGTGGAGCCATAGATTGGGGAGGTCTAGGGGTATCATCTCCCTCCATATCTGGAAGAGGCAGAATGTCGGGCATGAGGTGGAGTGCAAGAGTCTGCCGGGGAGGTTTTGGAATGCTGAGGCTATAATACAGTTGTAGATGCGATACAGGACTGCAAAGGTAAACCGGCCTCATTTTTTGCCTGTTAAGAATTAGTGTGGAAGTGGTGTTCTGCCCTTTTTTTTTTAAGCAGGAGCAAAAACAGGGCACAAGAGTGTGGTCTAGTTTGGGGATAATGAGTGTCAACCACTGCCACATGGAGGTTTGGAGAGCTAGTACAATCGTAGACGAAGGAAGACCAGGCATCCTCTCAGGTTTGCGCTCGTCCTGAGTACTGTCAGTACGACTCCCCTAGACTCTGTACTCATCCTCTCAGTGCTGTCCTCACTCCTCCCACAGTTTCTGCACTCATTCCCTCAGTGTCTGCACTCATTCCCTCAGTGTCTGCACTCATTCCCTCAGTGTCTGCACTCCAGCCCCTCAGTGTCTGCACTCCAGCCCCTCAGTGTCTGCACTCCAGCCCCTCAGTGTCTGCACTCCAGCCCCTCAGTGTCTGCACTCCAGCCCCTCAGTGTCTGCACTCATTCCCTCAGTGTCTGCACTCATTCCCTCAGTGTCTGCACTCAGACCCTCAGTGTCTGCACTCCAGCCCCTCAGTGTCTGCACTCCAGCCCCTCAGTGTCTGCACTCCAGCCCCTCAGTGTCTGCACTCCAGCCCCTCAGTGTCTGCACTCCAGCCCCTCAGTGTCTGCACTCAGACCCTCAGTGTCTGCACTCCAGCCCCTCAGTGTCTGCACTCCAGACCCTCAGTGTCTGCACTCCAGCCCCTCAGTGTCTGCACTCCAGCCCCTCAGTGTCTGCACTCCAGCCCCTCAGTGTCTGCACTCCAGCCCCTCAGTGTCTGCACTCAGCCCCTCAGTGTCTGCACTCCAGCCCCTCAGTGTCTGCACTCCAGACCCTCAGTGTCTGCACTCCAGACCCTCAGTGTCTGCACTCATTCCCTCAGTGTCTGCACTCCAGACCCTCAGTGTATTTTCAATCCATTATTCACTCATGGATACAGATTCTACTCAGTTTTTCTGGACTCACAGCACTTTCTACTCATGCAAAGGGTAGAAAATTGTCAATGAACCCTGACTCTAGAGAAGAAATGTATGTTCAAATTGGAATACTGGAATATAGGAATGATGTCTGGAGATAATTAATACAGTTCATTTAAATCAGTGCTACAAAGTAAAAAAAATATATACGTGTTGCCTGTTGAAGTCCAATTTTGAGGATGGAATGTGTTGGCTGGGAGGACATCTTTGTTGAACATGGAAGAATAAAGGATTGAAAATAATTGTGTCTCGAGTGTCCCTTTTTCAAGTTCAGATTGACTGTGTTTTTTTCGTTGTTTTTCTTTTCCCTTCCTTACTCTTTATTTCCTTTTTCCTTTTCTTGCCTTCTTTCCGTCAAGCTTTCCTTTTTTTTAATTTCATTCTTTCTTAAGTTCTTTCCTACTTCCTCCATTCTTTCATTATTTCCCTTCCTTCTTTCCTTTATTGTTTTTTGCTTCCTTCATATTTTTTCATTCTTTAATTCTTTCCTTCCTTCTATTGATTCTTTCCTTTAAATATTTTTGCGTTTTCTTGTCTTCTTTCCTCATTGAATTTTTTCCTTTCTTTATTCTTTGAAAAAGGAAATATTTCTTTCTTTCTCTAGGTATTCATATTTCCCTTATTTCTTTTTCTCCTGTCTTTCTTTCTTCTTCCATTCTTTATCTTCTTATTGCTTTTTTACCTTTCTTGCTTCTGTCCTTTTCCTTCTTTGATTTCTTCCTTTCATTTTCTTTCCCTCACTGGTTCCTTCTTTTTTGTCTTTTCCTTCCTTCTTCCCATCTTTCCTTTTTTCTCTAATTCCTTCCTGCCTTCACTTCTTTCCTTCCACCTCTTTTGTACACCAGACATCGCCATCGCCATCCCACAAGGCTACAAGATCTCCCGCAGAGACCGCGACAACGGAGTAGGAGGGGGAATCGCGATCGTCCACAAAGACTCCATCAGAATCTCAACTAACACCGACGACACCCACACCACCGCCGAGCACATGCACTTCCAGATTCACACCGACCCCAACACGACCCTCAGAGGAACTCTCATCTACAGATCTCCTGGACCCCGACCACAGTTCAGCGACACCAGCGCCGACCTCATCAGCACCCACGCCCTCGCCTCCACAGACTACATCCTCCTCGGGGACCTGAACTTCCACCTCGAGAACAACAACGACGCCAACTCCACCACCCTGATCGACAACCTCGCCAACCTTGGACTCAAACAGCTCGTGACGACACCCACCCACGTCGCCGGACACACACTGGACCCCATCTTCTCCGCAAGCCCCCATGTCTCCTTCAACCACACCACCAAACCCCACTGGACCGACCACAGGTGCGTCCACTTCACCTTCAGGAAACCCACCACACACCACCGCACCCAACAGCTGCCATGCCGCTGCTGGGGCAAGGTCACCGAGGACCAACTGATGACCACCCTCACCCGGAGACCACCCACCGACCCAGACACCGCTGCGACCAACCTCACACAGTGGATCAACGACTGCGCCAACACCCTCACCCCTCTCAAGACCTCCACAACCAACCACACCAACAAGAAAGCCACCTGGGTCACAGAAGACCTCCAAACCTCCAAGCACACCTGTCGGAAGCTGGAGAAGAAATGGCTCCACGACCGAACACCAGACAGCCACACAGCCCTTAAGAGCGCCATCCGCAGACACCACCAACTCATCAGGACAGCCAAGAGGACCGCCTTCAAGGACCGCCTTCAAGGACCGCCTAGACAACAACGCACACAAAACCAAAGAGCTCTTCAGCATCATGAAAGAATTCTCCAACCCCAGCTCCAACACCAATGACATCCCACCATCACAAGACCTGTGCGACTCCCTGGCCACCTTCTTTCAACGCAAGATCACCGACATCCACCACAGCATCAACTCCGACCCCTCCGCACCCACCACCGAGTCCACCGCCCCTGCGACTACCACCCGTACCAGCCACCTGACCACTTGGTCCAGCATCAGCGACGAAGACACCATGAACTCCATCCACTCCGGATCCCCATCGGACCCCTGCACTCACCACGTCTTCAACAAGGCCAGCACCACCATCGCGCCCCACCTCCGGTAACCCATCAACTGCTCCGTCGAGACAGCCACCTTCCCAGAAATCTGGAAGCATGTCGAGATAAGCGCCCTTCTGAAGAAGCCCAAAGCGGACCCCAAAGACCTCAAGAACTTCCGGCCCATTTCCCTGCTCCCGTTCCCGGCAAAAGTAACAGAGAAGATCGTCAACAAACAGCTAACCCGCTACCTTGAAGACCACAATATCCTGGACCCCTCCCAATCCGGTTTTCGCAGCAACCACAGCACCGAGACCGCCCTCATCGCCGCCACTGACGACATCCGGGCCTTGATGGACAAAGGAGAAACAGCCACCCTCATCCTCCTGGACCTATCAGCAGCCTTTGACACAGTCTGCCACCGCACCCTATCAACACGCCTCCAGGACGTCGGCATTCAAGAGAGGCCCTGGCCTAGACCACATCCTTCCTCTCCAGAAGAACCCAGAGCGTCCGCCTCCCACCCTTTCGCTCAAGAACCACCGAGATCATCTGCGGCGTTCCACAGGGATCCTCCCTCAGCCCGACGCTGTTCAATATCTACATGGTTCCTCTAGCTCACGTCGCATGACAGCATAACCTCAACATCATCTCCTACGCCGACGACACCCAGCTAATCATATCCCTCACCAAAGACCCTCACACCGCCAAAGCCAACCTCCACAGAGGAATGAGAGCCGTAGCCGACTGGATGAAGGACAGCAGACTGAAGCTGAACTCAGAAAAGACGGAGGTCCTCATCCTCGGACCAGCCCCATCAGCCTGGGATGACTCCTGGTGGCCCACATCACTAGGCACAGCCCCGGAACCCACGGACCACGCACGCAACCTGGGGGTCATCCTCGACTCCACCCTCTCCATGACCAGGCAAGTCAACGCCGTCTCCGCGTCCTGCTTCAATACCCTCCGAATGCTCCGCAGAATCTTCAAATGGATCCCTATCAACACGAGAAAGACCGTCACGCAGCCCTCGTCACCAGCCGACTCGACTACGGGAACGCCCTCTACTCAGGAACAACAAACAAGCTCCTGAGACGACTACAACGAGTCCAGAACGCATCAGCTCGACTAATCCTCAACGTTCCCCGCCGCAGCCACATCACACCCCACCTGAGAGGCCTGCACTGGCTCCCCGTCAACAAGAGGATCACATTCAAGCTCCTCATCCACGCACACAAAGCACTTCACAACACCGGACCTACCTACCTCAACAACCGACTCAGCTTCCACACCCCCACCCGAAGCCTCCGCTCAGCCAACTCGCCCTCGCCACAGTCTCTCGTATCCAGAAAACCACAGCCGGCGGAAGATCCTTCTCCTACCTCGCTGCCAAGACCTGGAACACTCTCCCAACCAACCTACGACAGACTCAGGACCTACTGGCCTTCAGAGTCTCCTCAAGACCTGGCTCTTCGATCAGTAGCCCCCCCTAGTGCCTTGAGACCCTCACGGGTATGTAGCGCGCTTTAGAAATGTAATGATTGATTGATTGATTGATTGATTGTAGGCCTGGGTTGTAAATTTCGCTCCACTTGCGAAATTTGCAGAATTTTTGCAATTCTGTGTTCCGCGGAGAATGCGGAATTGCCAAAAAATCCGCGATCCGCGGCGTAGTGGAATTTTCCTTGTTTGCGCTTTCAAAATGTGTGTTTGCGCACATGGTAGCGACTTACCGGGATCCCTGCGTTCGCCCACGAGTTTTCTTATCTGCCACGAGATTTTGGTAGCTGGCCGCTTGATCCCGCGAGAGTGTGCGATTGTGAGCACGTCATTTCGACGCACCATCTGACATCCGCAGTTGCGAACAGGAAACACGCATCACGAGTGGGCGGGCAAGTGAAACAAGGTGGCCGTGCCAATTGGCGACCGCATGGGCAAGTTTGCAAGATATTTTTCCCCCGAGCACGCAAACTGCGTCCCCCGAACAGGAAAAACGCACCACGAAAGGGTGGGACAATCAATTCCATGTGCTCGCGGAATGCTGCGTAGCTCGTGGAGATTTTTTACCGTTTTGTGGAATTTTGCGTAACGCGACTATGCAAATTTTGCCCACCCCTACTCTTTTGTTATTGCTTTTCCTTTTTTCAATATTGTTCCTTCTTACTTTCCCTATTTTATCCTTCCTTTCATTTCTTTTCTACCCTACCCTCCATCTTTATTTTGTCCTCTTTCCTGGTTTCTTGCCTTTTTTCCTTCTCTCCATATTTAATGCCTTAATTAATCTTTTTTTTCATTCTGCCTTTTTTCCTTCCATCCTTTTTTCTTATTTTTTTTTCCCTTTCATCTTTCTTTAGTTTTTTTTCTTTCCTTCCTTGCTCCCTTCTTGTTCTTTCCTTCCCTGTCTTCTTTCCTTCCTTTTTCAGTCCTGTCTTTCGTTCAAGCTTTCCTTTATGGACTTTTACCTTTCCTTTTTTTCTTCTTTTCTTCCCAGCTTTTGTGCCTTTTTGCTGTCTTTCCTTCTTCCTTCAGTCTTTCCTTCCTCTTTAGTTCTTTCTCTTTCTTTCTTCTTTGTGTTTTTCTTTTTACTTTCATTGATTCTTTTCTTACTACTCTCTCTCCTTTATGTCCTTTAATTATTCAATGTTTTTACTTCCTTTTTAATCTTTTCTTTGATTTACTTTGTTTCCTCATCTTTCTTGCTTGCTTTTTTCCTTTCTTTTGCCTTGCCTTTCCTTCCCTCTTTCCATCCTCCTTTTTGTTCTTTTCTTTGTACATTTTTTTCTTTCTTTCACTTTCCTTTTTTTTCCTTGTCCTTATTCTTTCCTTTCACTTTCCTTTTTTCCTCCCTCTCTTTTGCCTTTCCTTCCCGCCTTTCTTTTTCTTTCTTTACTTTTTTCCTTCCTTCCTTTCTTCCATCTTAATTTCATATATTGTCTTTCTACATTGATCCTTCCCTCTATCCTTTTGTCTTTTTCCCTCTTTCTTCCTTTTTATCTTGCTTTCCTCCTTTCATTTCTTTGTTCTTTTTTCCATATTTCTTTCCTGCTTTCTTTTTTGTTTCTTCCTTTTGTACCTTTCTGTTTCTTCTTTCCTTACTTTTACTTCCTTCTGTCCTTTTCCTCCCTTTCTTCTACTTACTTCCTTCTGTCCTTTTCCTCCCTTTCTTCTACTTTCTTTCCCTCACTTATTTTATTCCTACTTCTTTTCCTTTATTTCTACTTCCCTTCTTTCTTTTACTTTGTTTCTTCTTTCTGTCCTTCTCTTCTTCCTTCCTTTCATTCTACCTTCCCTTCTCTCTTTTGCCCTTCTTGTTCTTTCCTTTTTCTTTCTTCTTTACACTTCTACTTTAAATTCCTCCTTTTATTTTTCCTTTTTCATTCTCTTTCTTTCCTTTTTTTCTTCCTTTTTTCTTTACTTTTTCTTCTTCCTTTTCTTCTTCCTCTTTTGCCTCCCTTCCTACGTTCACTTCCCTTCTTTCATTTCTTTCTTTCACCTTCTAATTCCCTTCAGTTTTCCTTTCCTTTATGTTCTTATCTTCTTCCTTTTGAATCTTTCCTTCAATTTCCTTTCTTTTCTCCTTTCTCTACTCACTTTTGTTTTATTTGCTTCATTTTCCATTCCTTCTCTTCTCCCTTCATTCTTTCTACCTCTTTTTTCCTTCCTTTCATTCTTCCCTCTTTCTATTATTTTCCTTTCTTTCTTTTCCTTTCTTTCCCTTTCCATCTGTCATTTATTCTCTCCTTGCTTCTTTCCTTCCATCCTTCCCTTCTTAATTTTCTTTCTCCTTCCTTCCTATCTCTTCTTTCTTTCCTTAATCTTGTATTTTTCCTTTTCTTTTTTGCTTACTTTCTTCCTTTCGTTTTTCTCAGTCCTTTTCTTGCTATTTCCTTCTCTTTTCCTTCTCTCCTTTCTAGCTTTCCTTTTTTCATTCTTTCATTCCTTTCCTCTATTTTACCTTTTCACCCTTTCTTTACTTGCTTTTAGTTCTCTCCTTCTTTCTTTCCTTGTCCTTTTCTTTTTTCCTTTTATTCTTCCTTCCTACTTATCCTTTCTTTCATTCCTTCTCTTTCCCCTTCATTTCTTCTCTTTTCTTGTTTCCTTTTCTCCCTTTTTTCTTTTCTTCGTGCCCTTTGTTACTTTCTTCTCCTTCCCTTTTCTCCCTTCTTTCTTTTCTTCGTGCCCTTTGTTACTTTCTTCTCCTTCCCTTCTCTTTCATTCCTTTTGTTTCTTCTTTCCTTCCCTTATTACTTTCATTCCTTCTTCTTTCAGCCTGCTTTAGTTTTTGCATTTCTTCTTTCTCTTCCCCCTTTTTCCTTTATTTCTCTTCTAATTTCCTTTCTTTACTTTCTACTTTACTTTTTCCTTTCCTTTACCTTTCCCCTTCCTTCTTTTTTACCTTCCTTTTTCCTTTCGTTTTTCATGTATTCATTTCTTTCACCTTTATTATTTTTTCCTTCTTCCTTCCCTCTTTCTTCCTTCCTACTTCTCTTTTCTTTCTTTTTCCTTCTCTTCCTTTTCTTCTTTCCTCCTTTCTAATACTTTATTTTCCTTTCCTTCATTTTTTCCTTTGTTCCTTCTATTATTCCCAACTTTCCTTTCATTCTTACCTTTTTCCTTTTTCATTTAATTTCCATTGTTTCTCCCTTAAGTCTATTCTTTTTCCATCATTTTCCTATCTTCTTCCTGCTTTTGTCTTTATTTTCTTCAATTTCCTTCCTTCTCTACTTACTTTTGTTATTTTATTTGCTTTCTTTTCTTCCTTATTCTTCTCCCTTAATTATTTTTATTACCCTTCTTTTTTCCTTCCTTCTTTCCATTCCTCCCGCTTTCCTTTTATTATTCATTGCCCTACTTTCCTTTCCTTCATTCTTTCCTTCTGTCATTTCTTCTCTGCTTGCTTCATTCCTTCCCTTTTTAATTTTCTTTCATTCCTACTTCTCTTTTCTCTCCTTACTTTTTCAACCTTTCTTTTCTTCCTTCTTTCCTTTCCTTAGTTTCTTCCTTCTTTCTTTACTTGCTTTAAGTTCTCTCCTTCCTACTTTTCTTTTTTCTTCTCTTTCCCCTTGCTATGTCCATTTTTCATTTTCTTCTTTCATGTTTTTTACTCTCTTCTTTCCATTCTCTCCTTCTGTTCTTTTCCTTATTACTTTCCTTCCTTCCACTTTTCTCCTGTCGTTAGTTCTTGTTTTTCTGATTTCTTGCCTTCTTTCCTTTTCTACCCTCTTTTTCTGTCTGTTCTTTTACTTTTCCTTTTGTCATTCTTTCCTTTGTTCTTTTCTTCTTTCTCTTACCTCTTTTTCTTCTTATTTCTCTTCTACTTTCCTTTTCCTCCTGTTCCCCTTTCTTCTTTATTCCCCTTCCTTTTTCATTTGTTCCTATTTTTCTTTCCTTTCCCTTCCTTCCTACTTCTCTTTATTCTTTCTCCCTTCTCTCATTACTTCTATCTATTATTTTTTACTTTTCTTCCTTTCTTTCCTCTCCCTCCCTTCATTCTTTCTACTTCCCTTATTAATAATTTTTCCAATCTTGTTTCTTCTCATTCCTTCTTTTCCTGCTACTTTCCTTTACTCTTTTCTTCCCTTTTCATTTGTTTCTTCTTTCATTCCTTTTCTTCCTTCTTTCTTTTTCTTTTCATTCTTCTTTCTTTTTCCGTTGTTCGTCCCTTCTTACTTATCTTATTCCCTTCTTTCTTTCCTTTCTAACTTTTTTTCTTTAATTGCGTCAAATCTTTTTCATTTCCTTCTTTCCTTTTTTCCATTATTCCATCCCTCTTTCTTGCCTTCATTTTTTCTTCCTTTTTCTATTTCTTTCTTTTTTTTCTCCATCTTTAGGTTCTTCTTTTCTTCCTTCTTTCCTCCTTTCATTTCCCTCCTTTCAACATCTCCTCTTTGCCTTCTTTACTCATTTTCTTTCTTTGTCATTTTCTTACCTTTTATTTTTTTCCCTTGGTTGTGGGTTTTTTCCCCCATCTATTCTTCCTTACTTTCTTTTCATTATCCTTCTTTCATTCTTGCATTATTTCCCTTTTCCCAATTTCATTTACTTCATATTTTATTTCCTTTTTTTATTCTTTCCTCATCTTTCATTTTTCGTGTCCTTCCCCCCTGCTTCCACCTTTTTTGTTCTTGCTTTACTTCTTTGTAAATGTTTTCTTTTTTCCTTCCACTTTTCTTTAGATAGTTGTTTTTTCTTCTTTCCTTCCTTCCATTTTCCTTTCCTTCTTTCTTCTTTTTTGTCCCTCTCTAATTTTCCTTCTTGTCTCCTTTCTTTTGCTCTTTTTTCCTTTCCTTCCTTTATTCTTTCCCTCTTTCTTTCTTGCTTCCCTTTTTCCTTTTGTTTTTTCCTTGCCTGCCTTCTTAGTTTTCTTTCCATCTTTTCCTTCCTTATTTCTCTACCCTCTTTTTCTTTTTCCTTATTTTTCTTTAATTTCTACTACACACCTTTCCTTTGTTTCTTCTCTGTCCTTCTCTTATTCCTTTTCTTCTTTTCTTCCCCTCTTTTCCTTTCATTTATACCCTCCTTCCTCATTTAATTTCCTTCTTTTCTACTTTTTTTTGTGTTTTTCTTTCCTCCATTTTTTCTTCTCCCTTTCCCTTCTTACTTCCTTCATTTTTTATTTCCTTATTTTATTCCTTCCCTTCTTTTCATTATTCCCTCCATCTTTGCTTCCATTTTTCTTCCATCCTTCCTTTTTTCCTTCACTTCTATCCTGCTTTGCCCATTTCTTTCCTTTCTTGCCTTCTTTGCCTCTTCTTTTCTTCCCTTCCCTCTGCCCTTTTTTCTTGTTTTGTTCAACTTTCCATTCTTTTCCACTTTTGCTATTTATTTTATATTTACTTCTTTCCTTTGTTTCTACTTCCCTTCTTTATTTTCCTGTCTTTCCATTTCTTTATTCCTTCACTGTATTCTTTTCTCTTTCTTCATCCTTTCTTCTTTCTCTTATAGTTTTCTTTGTTTTATTCATTATTTTCTTAATTTGTTCTTCTTTTTCATTCTTCCTCCTTTCATTCACATCCTTTCTACTTCCCTTCTTGCCTTCTACTTTCTTTTCTTTTTCCTTTCTTCCTTATATTCTGTTTCTACTTGCCTTCCTTTTATTTTCCTCTTTGCTTTTTTCTTTCCTTCTTTCTTTCCTTCTTTAACTTCCTTCTAGTCTTCTTTTTTCTTGTTTTCTCCCTCCCTCCTTTGTTTATTTTCCTTTTCTGTCTTATCTTCGTATATTTCTTCTTTCCTTCCTTTCACATTTATTTTCTGCTTTCTTGCCTTATTTGCATAGTCTTTTCTGTCCTTTATACTATTTCCCTTTTCCTTCGTTCTTTCAATTGCTTTTTCTTTCGCTTCCCCTTTCTGCTTTTTTCCTCTTTTCCATCTCTTGCCTTCCTTTCAACATCCCTTCTTTCTTTGATTATTTAATTTTCTTTACTTTCACCCTACTTTCACCCTCTTTTGTATCCTACTTTCTTTTATTTCCCTTTATAATTTCCTTCTTTCTTTTGTTCATTTTCTTTTTACATTTTTTCTTTACTTTCGCTTTCATTCTTTTTTTCCTGTTCCTTATTCTTTCTTTCCACTTGTCTTTAGTTCTGTTCTGTTTTCTTTTCTTCCTTATTGGTGTCCTTCCTCCCTCCTTTTCTTTTCATCTTGCTTTTCTTCCTTTGTTCTTTGCTCCTTTTACTTTTTTCTTTCTGGCCTTTCATTCATTGTTTCTTCACTTTTTTCCTTCCCTTCTTTCATTTCTTTCAGTTTCTCTTTCCATCCTTCTCTTCTTCCTTCCTTTTCCTCTTTAGCCCTCTTATTTCTCTTTTCTTTCACTTTTTCTCTTCCCTCTTTTCATTTCCTTCTCTACTTTCATTCTTTCTTTTATTCTTCCTTTTATCATTCTTCCTTATTTGTTCTTCTTTGCTCCTTTCATTTCCTTCCCTTTCCTTCCATTCTTACCTCAATTCATTGATCCTATTTTTGTATTTTCTTTCTTCTTTCCTTCTTTTAATGCTTCTTTTTTTCCCAATTTTCTTTCTCAGTTCTTCCTTTCTTTTCTACCCTCTTGCCTTCTTTTTCATTTCTTTGTGTGCTTCCTTATTTTCTTTGCTTCTCTAACCTTCTGTCCTTTTTGACTTTTTTCCTCTTCCGTTCTTTCCTTCCTTTGCTTCTTTCCTTCTTCCTCTACTTTCGTTCTTTCCTTCCTTTGCTTCTTTCCTTCTTCCTCTACTTTCGTTCTTTCCTTCCTCTGCTTCTTTCCTTCTTCCTCTACTTTCGTTCTTTGCTTCTTTCCTTCTTCCTCTACTTTCGTTCTTTCCTTCCTTTGCTTCTTTCCTTCTTCCTCTACTTTTGTTATTTTATTCATTTTTTGCTTCCCCTCCTTCCTTTTTTCCTTTCATTTCCTTATCTTCTCCCTTCATTCTTTCTACTTCACCTCACCTTGCTTCATCCCTCCCTTCTTAATTTTCTTTCCCTTTCCTACTTCTCTTCTTTCTTTACTTTTTTCCCTTCCTTTCCTTCATTTCTACTTCCCTTTCTTTCAATGTTTTCCTTCTTCCCATCCCTTTTATCTTTCATTCTTTCCTTATATTTTCTTTCCCCTTATTTCTCTTCTGCCTACTTTTCTTCTTTTAGTTCTTTACTTTTATTTTCCTCCCTTTCTCCTTTCTATTTCCCTTCTTCCTTCTCCTTTCTTTTTTTCTACATCCCTTTTTTCTTTATTTTGTTATTTTTTCCTTTATTCCTTCTTTCCTTCATTTCCATCTTTCCTTTATATTTTTCCTTCACTCTTTTCTCTTCTACTTATTTTCCTTCTCTGCTTTCTTTTCCACCTTCACTCCTTTCCTTCTTTCATTTCCATTGCCCTTTTTTCTCTTCTACTATCTATTTTTCTCATTTCCTTTCATTTTCTTTCCTTCCTTTTCTCCTTTCCTACTTCCCTTCTTTTTCATTTTCTGTTTTAATTTGTTCCGTCCTTTGTTTCTTCAATTCTTTTTCCTTCTTTTCATTCTTTACTGTTTTTTCTTTACTTTTCTTTACTTTTTTCCTTCTTTCTTTTCTGCCTTCTTACCTTTCTTACATTCTTCCTTCCTATCCGTCTTCTTTCTTTCTCTTCCCCCTCTTCTTTTTTTTTTCTTCTTTCTTTCTTTTGGGACCTTTTTTATTCTTCTTTTATTCTCCCGTCATTCTTTCTATTCCCCTTATTTCATTTCTTCTTTCTGGCCTTATTTCGGGTCGTCTTTCTTGCCCTTTCTCACTTTTTTACTTCTCTCCTCTCCTCTTGTTTCTTATTTTACTTTTTACTTTTTCCTCCTTTCCTTTTCTTGTCCCATTTTATTTTCCTCTTTTCTTGTTTCTTTCCTTCATTCTTCCTACTTCTTTTTATTTCTATTTTCACTCCTTCTCTACCCTCTTTTCTTTGTCTTTTAATTTCCTTCCTTTCCCTTCCTTTCAACGTCCCTTCTTCTGTCTTTATACCTTTTATTCTTTTTTTATTTTATTCCTTGTTTCATCCCTTTTTATTCCTTCCATCGTTTTTCCTTTTCTTTCCTTTCATACCTCTTTTCCTTAATCTCTACTTCCCTTCCTTAATCTCTACTTCCCTTCCTTTAATTTTTATTATTTGCATTCCCTTCCTTCTGGGTTTACTTCCCTTTTGGTTTTTTCTTCCTTTCACCTTTTTTCTTTCCTTTTTCTTCTTTCCTTTCATTCCAGGTCTTCTTCCATTTTCTTTTTCCTTAATATTATAGTAACTAGATAATAAGCACAAGTGGTGGTGGTGCAATAAAATAAGATCTTTTCACAAAATTGCAGATTCGCTAGTATATAAAAACGCAACAATCATATACTCCTTTTTTTTGCAAATTCTAGCCCCACAGCAAGTAAGGGACAGCAAGTAAGGGACAGTATATGTAAACATTCTTAAAGTGCAAAGTGTCATCCCTAAAAATTCCCCCAAATAATAGTAAAATGTTTGACATTTGCGTCATTTTTGTGCCACTATTTGTAATGCAGAGGCGACGTAAAATTGCTGACCATTTACAACGTGGTGCATCTAGGGAGATGCGTCTTGTTGTAAAGCCCTGCGTCAAGTATAATTTATACAGGGTGTGCTTTCCCTCACAGGAAAGCCTCCTAAAAGTGACTCCGTTAAATCGACAAGATTTCACTACGCCACTGTGTCAAAACCTTGGCCTACTTGGAGCAAGCGTAAGGACTGCCGAAACACAGTGAGGATAGGCCTCCCCCATGCATTGCTGGAGTTGTGTCATGCCTGCAACACAACTAATGCACGACTTTTGCCCAAAAGATGTATCTGTCAATCCTTGGTCTGGAAAATCCTCAGCAGTACCGCTGCGTGCCGAGAGACGGCGCTGCATCGTTCCACCCTGACGATGTCCACAGATGAGACAGCAGTGGAGCCATACAAGGAGAGAGAGAGAGGGGGGGAGAGAGAGAGAGAGAGGGGGAGAGGGGGAGAGAGAGAGAGGGGGGGAGAGAGAGAGAGAGAGGGGGAGAGGGGGAGAGAGAGAGAGGGGGAGAGAGAGAGGGGGAGAGAGAGAGGGGGAGAGAGAGAGAGGGGGAGAGAGAGAGGGGGAGAGAGAGAGGGGGAGAGAGAGAGGGGGAGAGAGAGAGAGAGGGGGAGAGAGAGAGAGAGGGGGAGAGAGAGGGGGAGAGAGAGGGGGAGAGAGAGAGAGGGGGAGAGAGAGAGAGGGGGAGAGAGAGAGAGGGGGAGAGAGAGAGAGGGGGGGAGAGAGGGGGGGAGAGGGGGGGAGAGAGGGGGAGAGAGAGAGAGGGGGGGAGAGAGAGAGAGGGGGAGAGAGAGAGAGAGGGGGAGAGAGGGGGGAGAGAGAGGGGGGGGGAGAGGGAGAGAGAGAGGAGGGAGAGAGAGAGGGGGGAGAGAGAGAGGGGGGGAGAGAGAGAGAGAGGGGGGGAGAGAGAGGGGGGGAGAGAGAGAGGGGGGGGGGAGAGAGAGAGAGGGGGGGATCATCTGAATCAATCAAACACTCACACCCAGTCAAAAGATCTGGGTTTGATCCATCACCGTTCTTTAGCTCACTCAGCCACCCCATTTCAGACATGGCTATATGCAAATCAGTCTGACCCTGTGCCACATGGGAACAGTCCAGCCCTAACTGCCAAGCCATGCCTTCCCTGGACCGGAAACAAGAACGGTGATGGATTAAACCCAGATCTTTTGACTGGGTGTGAGTGTTTGATTGATTCAGATGATCCGTCCATCACCACCCCCTTTTGTACCGGAATAGAAAGTTAAACTATTCCTTTACCAAGAGCGCCCTCCAGCGCAAGTCGTTGTAACGACTTGCGTTGTGATGGCAGCGTCGTAATGGCAGCGCGGGGTAAAGCCCGCGTTGTCATGGCTGTTTACCCCCAGGCTCCTGGAAGGAGACACGCTACCCCTGTGATTTCTGTGCCAGGGAAGAATTAATAACACAGGGGGCAGAGCCTAAAGATGCAAAATCATAGCGCCATATCTCAGGGCATGGATAATAGATCAATTCCCCATGGGGGAAGACCATGCACTATAAAAAATCACCCCCAAGGGGGGAAGAAGAAGAATGATCTGAAGAGGACCTCACGAGGATCTTCAGAAAAGATCTACACAAACCAGGAAGAACTTGGAACATTGCCACAGGATTCCTCTGTGCAAAGTAGAAGGGCTATACGATAGCCAACGAATACCCCAAAAAGGGTTGGTCACATCCCCATAAAAAAGCAAGGGAGCACCTCTTGAGACTAGCTAGCTAGAATTCAAAATGATTGCCCAAAACAGCTGCCCAGCTGTAGCGGCCGTCTGGGAAATAAAAGCGTGAACCCAGACATGGATAACAGAGAGAAAACATTAACCCCTCCGCTGCGCTGAACGTTCTGCGCTGGTGCGGAAGGTTCTATTGCGCGGGCGGGCCCGCGACGTTCAACGGACGTGCGTTGAACGTGGCCAGCACTGAAGGGGTTAACAATACAGCAGCCAAAGCAACAAGAAGTCCTCAACCAGGGACTAGAACAAAACTATTCACGGAAACCCAGACATGAAACGCTGGACCGATGAGTCCGCATGGCTGTCAAAATGGTGAGCCCCATCAAAGGGCAAATCTCTGAGACAATCCTGACCATTGTCAGGAAAACTGCCATCCGTAGCCATGCATGGCGATGCAAAGCGAAGGACCTGCCCATCGCCCGTCCCACGAAATCAATAGTGTCCATGGCGGAATGGATTGAGAACTGGGTCAGCTCATGACCATTGTGGAGCACCCGGGATAGTTCAGCTCAAGGGCCGTCCGGAAGGGATAGAAGGAGACGCTCTACCGAATCCCAGAGGGTAAAAGTAGCCCGTGCCAACATGCAAGACATGTTCAAGGACCAAAGCCTTGAGCTCACAGATGCAAATATGTGTCAACCACATGACTCCAACAAGCGCAACTCCCTTGTGGGTGGAAGTATGAGAGGGGAGGTCGAGGGCAGCCAAGCTAAGGCTGCCTAAACGACTGTCTCTTCATCCTAGGGCTTAAGGGCAAGACAGACGGGATCATCTGGGGCCGTGCGATTAGGATGTGCAATAGCTTAATCCTCAGGGTCCCCCGAAGAGGGCCAGCAGAATGTCATACAAAGACCCGCCAAATGATAGTAACGGCTCGACATCTGCAGTGCCTTGATGGAGCAAATCCAACAAGGGGTCGGAAGGCAGAAAGATAGGAGGCCGGAGCTGTAAGATGTCCACAGCCTTATGAACCACTTGTGCAAAAGCTGCACTGGCCTACATGGCCATTCTAGGGGGTGACAAGAGGTCATAAGTGGGGGACGGTTGCACAGCACTGCGACGTCCGGGGAACTGCTCCACATCCCCATGTTCCGAAGAGCACTCAAGCAACACTGGGGGGAAGTAACCCCCAGGGACCACATCATCACTCATTAAGGGAGCAGGAAAGAACGTCAGGACAGTGTCGACTCACCCTCCACCGCAACAGGGGACTGCAGTATGGAATAGCGTGGACCCGGAGACAGGTCCACCGCTGTGGCCGCATCCGATGCCGCAGGAGACCCGCAGGTCTGCTCTCTGGCGCCAGAGGAGGACTGCGGCCAGACGTCTGAACAGGGAGGCCCACTGGGCCAACTCACGACGTCGCAGCGACTTTGGAACCAGAGTCAGGGCACTCGGTTGGAGCCGAGGCCAAACCCACCGGCGAGCTTCAAAACTCCATACCACCTCTGTGCGGCCCAAAGGTGTTCTAGGTAGAGGGGTCGGCAAAGCCAGATAATAGGTTTCCATCTGGGCTCTAGTCGCCCCAACACCAGGAAATGGGGGGTAGGTCGGGGTCGAGTGTTGCGGGTCATGTCCGGTAAAGACCGGGAGCAGTGGGCACCGACGTCCTGAACGTGTGAGGCCAACGGCCTCTGCGTCATCTTCTTATGCTTACCTGAGGAAAGCGTGCAACGCCCCCGGGAACGACTCTGCAACCTGTCCCAAACAGAAATCTCAGCATGAGATGGAGACCGGCGCTTTGACTCATCTGCTAGAGATGGGGACCGGTGACGCCCGGACTCCAAACAGGTCATCCGTGCGGGCAATAACTTCATCTTACGTTCCTGCAAGAACTTTGGCTTCAGCTGCCGACAAGCGCCACACTCCTCGGAGTAGTGGGGCTCCCCCAAGCACCACATACAAATAGCGTGTGGATCTGTTGCCAACATCTGATGCATACAGGTCTCACACGACTTGAAGCCAGCAGGCATCGCACACTGTTCCCCGGATGCAAAAAGGCATCAGGAAGGCCCAAAACCAACAACAGGCCAGAGGAACGGATACGGTAAAGAAGAAAACTGACATCAGCGTGCCGGGAGGGACTTATATGGCTCCACTGACATCACATCCATGGACGACATCAGGGCGGAGCCATGTGTCACCGTCTCCTGGCGCCCAGAGGTACTGCTGAAGATTTTCCGGATCCAGACTGATGCCTGGAGGATATTCTAAGTTAAGGAATCTACAGCTATATATCTCTATCAGATAACATTAAATATATATGATTAGTAGATTGTTTAAGTGCAAAGTGAACACGTGCAATAAAGCCACACATATGTTGAAGGCACAATTCCAGCCTGCTCAGATTGGCAGGAAAAGTTGTAACCACAGCATCAAAATATAGTCACTAAAGTGCATGTAAGAATCAAACGTATTGCATGTATAAAAATGCTTATAGAGTGCAAAGAACAATACTAAAACAGCTCGAAACACCTCCATAAGAATCTCAATACCAACATATACATCTTTGCAGCTGCTCTTATATGTCATTGTCCCCTGCTAAACACAGCTGGAAATACTCCCACAGATGTTCAAATTTACCGGTTTGGTGGTTCCTCTTGGAATACATACATCCTAGATGTCGTACCCTACTCATTTTGGTTTGCTATTGATCAAAAGACGGGCATCTAGAAGATTTCCATGACTGTAAACTAAGTGATCTACCAACTGAGGCTGCCCTAAAATAATACTTCTGTTCCGATCATGAAAGCTTCATTATCCGTCAAAACCCCAAAGAGTGCTGCAATTAAATCAGGCTCCACCCATTTAGATATTCTATGTGCCCCTTTTTGTATGGTTGCCCCCCACTTTTTGCCAAACTGTTGAGGTACTTTGAGTGTGCCCTCGTTTCCTGCCAACCAAGTACCCAGGGCCTATGTTCTTTCCCTAAACTGTACTGTTGCAAAACCCAATGGGCACTCTTTGGCCACGTGTAAGTCCCTTGTAAAAGGTACCATGGGTACCCAGGCCTTTGTGGCCAGGGAAGGCCTCTCAGGGCTGCAGCACTTATTGTGCCAGCCTTAGAGGCCCTGTACCTTTACACACACGCACTGCCTTTGCAGGCTGCGTGCTTGGGTGCAGAACAAAGAGAAGAGCCGACATGGCACACATCCCCAGGTGCCATGCCTACCAGCCACTGCCCTGGGATAGGTGGCCACACCTCTAGCTGGGTGCACTATGCCACTGGTGAGGGAACAGGTGCATGAGCCCTGTACCCCACAGTGTCTAAGTCAATTCTTAGACACTGTAAGTGCAGTAATGCCAATAAGAGTGTATGGTGCTGGGAGTTTGTCATTATGAACTCCACAACACCATAATGGCTACACTGAAAACTGGGAAGTTTGGTATCAAATTTCTCATCAAATTAAACCCACACTACTAATGCCAGTGTGGGATTTAATGAAAAATGCACACAGGGGGCATGTTAGAGATGCCCCCTGAAAAACGACGTAACACTAGTGTCTAGGCTGAGTGGCTGTTTGCCAGCTGCCACCCCCAGACATGTTGTACAAGGTGCTGTATTTGCAATCATATTAAGCTTGTAAAATAGTTATTAAAAGTTCAGAGTGAATGGATCAAAATCAGAGTTAACATTCGCAAACAGCAGGACATTTGTGCAAAACAAAACCATGGGGGTGGATTCTCGTACACTAGCTGGTCTAGCTGCAGCCAGGTTTTCCATCTACCATTAATACTAAAATCAGCTAGAGTAACAAAGCCCCGTCTGTTCCATAGGGCAGTTGTGGATTGAGAACTCCCCAAACCCATGCGGTCACAATCCTGTAAGGAAACAAAAAAAAAGGACGACCATCAAAAATCTTTCTTTACTCAAAATGTTTTATTGCCTTTAACATTTTATACCGAGTTTTCTTAGGCCATTGGCATGATTTCAAGAAAAATGGGAGCTGCACCCCTAGCTCCTGCATCATCAATCTGAAAAGGAAAAAAAATGTATCGGGTGAGAATGGATCAGCATATAGACAAGCATATTAATCAACAAAAGCTACATGTAATATTGGCTACTGCCCCTCTACCTCAGTAAGACCCTAAAATGTAGTATTTAAGGGCTCCCCAGAACCTTGTTCCTCAGATTGGATGACCTTCAAAGAAGAAGGAGCGAAGAGCCCTGCAGCAGTGTAGAAGAAGACGACTCTTGGCCCCAGCCCTACCAGCCTGTCTCCTCCTCCAGCGACCCTGCTCCAAGAAACTGGCATGGCCCACGGCCAGCAATCTCAAGAGACTTGTGCTGTCTTCTACAAAGACTCTTGTCTTCCCTGGACACCGGATTTGTCCGGCAAGAAACTAACTCAAGGTGGACACTCCACTCTGCATCCGTTGCCCATGGCCTGAGTCCAGGTGGCCCACCGACGTCTTCCTGGCGATCCTAACATGGGATACAGCATTGGACGACCTCTCTTGACCTTCCCCTCGAAGCCTGCAGCCTCAACTTGAAGGGTCTCCCCTGACCGGAACCGATGAAAGAAACCCAACGCCTAAAGACATCCCTGCACCCGTAGCCCCCAGGCCTAGCAAAGCCCAACCAATGGTGTCCCGGCATCCCGCCACTATCCAACTTACCTTTCCAGTTGTGGGATTCGTTCGGTCAGTCTTCTGGACCAAGCCTGCAGCCATTTTCTCTAACCGAGGATCTCCTTTGCTTTCTATAGAGCACCCCACGCTCCCATTGCACCCTGCACCCTGCACCCAGCCGCTCCTGTGCTGCTGGTGGTGCAGCTTTGGTGCTACCTTGCCTACCCCCCCTTGCCCTGTGTACCTACCTGCAACGGGTGTCTCTTTGAGGTGCCCCCAGCCTCCATAGACTAACATAGGGCCCAGTGACCTCTGCACCGGATGTATGATAGTACAACGCGATCATTTTGATCGCAGTACTTTACATCACGGATTTTACAACGCAAGTCGTTACAACGACTTGCGTTGCAGGGCGCGGATTGAGGATTATTATGGTTTTCTATTCCAACACCAGCCCACGTAACAGTAGGGAAGGTGTTGGAATATAAAATTACAATATTCCTTAACCAACAGCGCCAACCAGCGCAAGTCGTAGTAACGACTTGCGTTGCAATGGCAGCGTGGTAAAGGTCGTGCGGTGTAAACACTGCGTTGTAAACGACGTTTACCTCTGCACCCAGCCGCCTCAGTGCGGCTGGTGGTGCAGTACCTACCCTGGTCCGATCCTTGCCCAATGTTGACCATAACTCCCAGAGACTGAATACCACAACCACTTACTTACCTGTAAATTTACTCACCTGACTTTACTCCCATAGGTTTGTATTCAGGGTCACGTTTAGTAGAATAGTGAGAGACAAATGCAAAGTATCTTTCTTTAAATTGTAAAGCATTTCATGCACACGTAAAGTACTGTTTGATGCTATACAAATCTTTTGCCAGTAATCACTTGAAAGTACTGCTATTGAAAAGTCTACTTACCTGCAACTGAGTCCAATTTGGTCCCTAAAAATAAAAGTAACTAAAGTAAATATTTTGTACTAAAACTTTGGTCTGGAGTCGGACACAGAATGTGTGCTCCTGCCTTGCATGAGTGTGTGCCCCAAATGCACTCACACTGCCCTCTGATAATCCTAACTGCTCAGCCCAGTTACCACTAAATTGAGAGTAAGGTATTATCTACTTTAACCTCTCCCATACCTTTAGGGACTCACTGGACTCGGTGCACACTATTCCTCTTTTTGGTGTAGTATATACAGAGTTAGCTTCCTACAGCACATCTTCCAGAAAAAAAACTTTCCTTTGAATAGCTTCTGTTAGGATCGGTTCCTTAATCCTGAAATCTAACAAATTGACTAGTACAGTGCTTGTCTGCTTTAAGGGGTCGATTAGGATCGCGGATTTTCCGCATCCTCCGGGCCGGCGGAAGCCACCGCCAGCCCGGAGGATGCGAAAAATCCTCAGCGGACCCACCAAAGACCCACCGCCACATTAGGATGGCTGGTGGGTCTTGGTTTCAGTCCGCCGCTTTTCCGCCCCGGTCGGCTTAAACCGCGGCGGAAAAGCTCTAATATGGTGGCGGTGTCTTTCAGACACCGCCAGACATATTAGGATGGCGTAGAAGAGATGCTTTACCGCGGCGGGTTCTTCGCCGTGGAAAAGCATACGGATCTTATTTATTTTATTTTATGCGATTTTTAGAGCGCGCAAATACCCTTGCGGGTGTTGCGGGCCCCCTGGGTGAAGGGAGGTGGGGGGGGGTGCACATGGGGGGTACCATAGGTATCCCCCTGCATTTACATGCAGAAAGCAGCAGGCACCGCGTGGTGCCTGCCGCTTTGTGCATGTAAATACACTGCATGTGTTTTTAACATTGCGGCAGGTGCAGCTTGAAGCCGCACCTGCCGCAATGGTAAAAATAGAGGATGTGACCGCCAGGGTGGCGGTCACATCCTAATTGCACAGGAGGGAACGCTGCAGCACATGCGGACGTTCCCTCCTACACAGGGCTCGCGGATAGACGCAAGTCCGTCCGCGATCGTAATGGGCCCCTTAGTTTGGAGGTGCCTGAAACGGGACCCGATGGGTACACACTATAGACAAATCCACAGTCTGCAAGTTCATGTGTTTTCTCATCAAAGACTCTACTAGAATGCCCATCCCTCCAGGCTGGGTCTCCTTACCCTCCAGAGAGTTTGCAACTCTGTGTTCGGCTACTCCGACTTGGGTTGGACAACCAAATCCAACAGGAAAGAGGTGTAGGAGGCCTTAAAGTAATTTTCAGACAGTTACCAGGCCACCAGAGTGTTTAGAGTGAGTTCCAAACTTTACAGGGCAACCGCCATGGACTTCTTTGGAGTGGTCCCAGTGCTGAGGGATGCAGGCTTAACCCCTTCGATGCTCATGACGGAACGGTTCCGTCATGAGCTACGGTTGAGCTGTGCTCATGACGGAACCGTTCCGTCATGACCACGCCCGTTTTTATTAGGGCCCAGCACCGGAGGGGGAATCGCGGTCGCGCTGAAAAGGTTAAAGATGCTCAATAGATGCTCCAGGTGGATATTGGGGTCCCGCAAACTCCTCTTTGCTGGGGTCAAAGGGCCGACGATGAAGACATTTTGCTCCTGCAACACAAAGGTCATCGTGCAAACCTTTGGTGGGGGCTAGTGTCCCTTGGGGTAGACAAATGTGGTCACAACCAGTGCCCACAGGTCCAGCAGGCTCTGGTGCAACTTTTGGCTATCTCCAAATTGTCCAAAGTGTCCGGTATTGGCAGAACAGCTTCTTTTGCACTTCCAACAGGTGCAAAGTGGTATTCTTCGTGTTCCAAGTCCAGTGAGTACTGAAGTCTCGGGTGCCAGGGGGGCCATTATATCCCAGTAAAGTGCCTGAGAGGACAATGCAGTCACTAGCCAATTGAATAGTAGGTCCCCTGCTATCTTGTGACACATTTCCGGTGATGGAGGGCATCTGGCTATCCCAGAGTGCAACTTCCATGCTACAAATAACATGGCTAAAGTCTTCCTTGAGTGTAAGGACCTTGGTAGCCCATTCCAGGGGTGTGTGGCTACCATGGTCGGCACGCCCATGGAAAACTGGCTCTGAAACTGGTTTTCCCTTCCATGGCCCTGCCTCGGCTTTGTCTAGGGGAAACAAAAGGCTTCCTGCTCAGGAGTGTGGTCACTGTGGCCTTTCAAAGGCGACATCACCTTTCATGCCCGCCTTTGCAGGCCATCCTGTGGGGAGATGGCCATCCTGTGGGGAGAGGGCCATCCTGTGGGGAGGGGGCCATCCTGTGGGGAGGGGGCCATCCTGTGGGGAGGGGGCCATCCTGTGGGGAGGGGGCCATCCTGTGGGGAGGGGGCCATCCTGTGGGGAGGGGGCCATCCTGTGGGGAGGGGCCACACCTACAGTACAGGACTAGCTGGGTCAAGGAGAGGCAACTTTCGCAAAAGTGGCCAGCATTAAATTTGACATAAATTTCGACTGCACCAGTGACTCACATTTAATGCCCCCTTTAATTTGACACCTTACATGACATGGTTAGGTAGCCTGTGTCAGGAGCTAGACACATTGGAATGCCAGCCATTAACCCTGCATTTACCTTATAAGGCTACTTAACTGTCCTCAGCAAACACCAACGCTCTTAGGATTTTGTTGTACAGACAACAAAATATATGTTTATCTTAACAAAATACAGCTCTTTGCCTTAGGGCTTACTAGGCCTGCCTTAGAGGAGAATATATATATATAAATATATATATATATATATATATATATATATATATATATATATATATATGAAGGCTCGCGTGTGAAAGAACACATGCCAAACTCGCGGGGCTGCTTTGAGCAAGGCTTTATTCCACACACAAACAGCTTGGATAGCTTGATGTAGCGGGAGAGTTCATTTCAATCCTGTTTCGTCAAAAGTTCCCTGACGCATTTCGAAGGCGGCTGCCTTCTTCCTCAGAGGGTGACGATATCATTTGCAGGTGGGCAGCAGAACGGGCCTCATTAAACAATCATGGCACGCCCCTGGATGTGGCGGTGCCTGCTGGTCCTTGTAGTCCTGCTTGCAATCTTTATCGCATATGGCGCTATCTCCCACTTCATCAACTGTGCGGGAAAAGTCTCGTTCATATATATATATATGTGACCAAGACCACGGACGTGGTCGAAACGCGTCGTCTTTTCTGCCAAGAATAAACTTACTTGCTGCAACTGCTGTGGGCTCGCCTGAATTCCTTTTCCTGTGGAATTTCTGGATTGTAATATATATATATATATATATATAGAGAGAGAGAGAGAGAGAGAGATATATAGTTTTTTTCATCCCTGGTCCTGCCGTGAGCTCATATTTCTAGGTGCAAAAAGAGTGAGAAGTAATTCAGTGGTAAATTACACATCAGGACAACGTAAGTGAGTGCAGGCCGCTCGAGGAGATTTGGGAGT
This sequence comes from Lissotriton helveticus, assembly GCF_964261635.1. Lineage (NCBI taxonomy): Eukaryota > Metazoa > Chordata > Amphibia > Caudata > Salamandridae > Lissotriton > Lissotriton helveticus. The sequence continues at coordinate 23,363,778 of NC_136073.1, forward strand.
TCGGTTTGCACAGACGAGGAGGGAAGAGAGGTGAAAATGAATTTTTAATGCAGTGTTCACACTCCCAGAGGCCTTGTGGGGGGGGAGCACACGAGAAGCACTACAAAAAGCAAAGGTGCGCCAACACATTGGTGTGCGAAAGCATTAATATGCGGAGTGGAGTTAAGACGTCTGTGCCGAGGAGGGGCAGAGAGTGGGGTGGTGGATGAGTGGGGGAATGAAGTGGTATTTCACACTGGTCCCCTGCAGCTGGCGAAACCCACGTCACTTTAAACTGCAGCTTTAAGCCCAAGTTTTAACATTGTAAAAAAAGATATTAAATAGTTAAAGCTCCTCTAACAACTTTGCTTAAAAACACACACACACACAGAGCCACAGTCGGATGGATTCTCATGACCATGTGCCAGGTGTTTACAAAAAAGTGCTGGTGCTGAGCACCGGCCAACACCGGCACAAATTAAGCACATTAAAGAGATTTTTTTACTCTCAAGCTCTGACTGCAGCTTCCCTGCCAACTCTGATGATAAAAAAAAACCTGTTCAAGGAATGACCAAAAACTGAATTTGACACTTTTGTTGCAAAAAACATTTGGAGGAGTCCTCTGCCCATTTTGTTCGGAGTGGTTTGTGTAGAGTGCACTCTGCTTCATAAAGGTACTTAAAGTCTATTGTGCTAAGACCCTTGCCACCCATGCAGGCCTCTCCCTTCGTAATAGGCTCATGTTTGGCTTTATCTAGAAATAAACATGTTTGCTTGTTTGTGAACATTATTTGGAGGGGTCTCACCCTATATTATATCAGGCCCTATGGGCCATGTGGCGGGGCAAAGGAAGAGAGGTAAAGTGTCAATTTTCCCATAGCAGCAAACATGCAGCGCGGTCTCTTCAAAGAATGGTGGGGACGCCAATGCTTTTGTGAAGTTAAAATTGACCGCTACTTCTAACGCAGCCCATGTATCTGTTTTTCTCTTCTAGGGAGAGTTTACTTCCTTAAGACGTACAGGAAGCTGAGCTACGCTGAAGCCGCCAAAGCATGCGAGGCCCAGGGCGCGGCGCTGGCCAAGGTGGGGCAACTGTACGCTGCTTGGAAGATTCAGCTACTAGACCGCTGCGAGGCGGGCTGGCTAGAGGACGGCAGCATCCGCTACCCAATCGTCAACCCCCGTTCCCGCTGCGGAGGGCGGGAGCCAGGGGTACGCAGCCTCGGCTTCCCAGACAAGAAGTTCAAACTCTTCGGGGTCTACTGCTACCGCAACGACACAGCGAGGAGCACGCCGACCCGGATCCAGGAAGGGATCCAGCGATGGAAGGCTACGCATGTGTAGGCCAGCGTGAAACGGCGAACTGTACTCCAAACACAGCTATTCATCCCACGGCCTATTTATAGAGGTGGGGCGCCATACGATGAAATACATACATTTTCCAACAAGCCATTGATTTTGAAAGAGTAGTAGGACTGAGGAGACAAGAGTGGATCTTTCCACGCTGTTGGGATTTGCCAAAAATTTGCTACAGGGTTAACCAGAGCGCTCTGCCTACACACATCTCTCCACCATCCAAATGCCAAGCAGAGGGCCACGTACTACTGGCAATCTGGCTGCGGAGCGCCCGCCAGTTGACATTTCAAATCTAATGTTTCTCTACTGATCAGATCACCTTCTGTGTAAAGGACAAATATGTGTTGCTCGCCCCTTTCCTCGTCATTGACAAGTTCTATGCCTCAATTTCTAGGGTCCATGCACAGATTTTTATATTTTACAAAACATCCACAAAGCACAGGCTGGATTGTTGAGAAACAGCACAGTAGCATTGAGCGTTGAGTAGATCTGTCGTCAGGGTAGTATCTAATAGCAATAACTGTACATAGCTTTTCTGGAATGCACTGTAAATTTGTGATGCAAGGCAGATCCCTATGTTTTGGACTGTGGGGTCGCCGCTGCATGCAGAGTTCAGCTTTGGGGTGGGTGAAAGGGAACCCTCAGTTCTAACGCACGGCCACTGTGTACTTTACACTCTTATAGCGCATGAGGGGCATGGTCGTACGCAACCTCCAACCCACCTGGAGGAAATCCCATGGGATTCCTGGATCAGGTCCAGTGCCGCAGTCTATGAAGGTATGTACCTGTGGAAGCACAAAGCATGCAGAGTTGTATAGGCCCCGCAGCATGAGCTACCATCACAAAACGCCTTAAGTGTCGCTCTCATCTGTGCGTCAAAGACAGTAGTGGACGTCTTGCCAAGTGCCAATGGAAAGACAAAAGACAATCAAAGGCCGACTCTGTCCTGTACCCATATAATAAAGCACGGTGCCTGCCGGGTACGCGACTGAGGTTTCTGTCCTATTTCTGTCTAGTTATGGTTACAATTTACTTCTGCTTTTTGACAGTAAATACACATTCCTCCAGTGGCCACAAGGAACAGTTTTGGAGTATAATCTTTCTTTCAACAACCATTTCCTTTGGTATCCACACACATAATATGAGTGTAAGAACATGCTTCCTATCTCCAATTTAATGCCTTCCCTGCCATTCCACCTAGTACTGAAGAATCGGGGAGGTGCCGTCAAGCTTGGTTTGCTATGTAGGATTCAGAGTAGCTAATGATTTTACATTTTTGCTCCTTTCTAGGGAGACTGAACATTTTGTTCATGGAGGGAATTATAGTCTGTTCTGTACCCTGTGTTTTTACAGCATATATCATTAGTGTTTTTACTGAGCTCTCTCTGTATTGGTTTGGTCTTAACCCAATTATCTCCTTTTTGCAGCCTCAATTTAATCAGATTTAATGCATCTGAGGTTGTCAGGGCCCCCTCCGCCCACAGATGACAATAATGAATGCAATCTTAGCACTGGCCTTCAGGAGACTCCTGACCACACATCACCCCTCACCCAAAAAGGTCTGATGGTGTAAAAGGTTCGACCAAATATAGACACTAATGCAGCACATCCAGAAATCTCTAGCCCCGCAGCTTCATCTCTTTTCTTGCACTCACTTGCCTCTCCAACATTTCCTTCACCATTATTTTTCAGACATAGCGCTTCACTTAACGGCAGACTTCAAACCTCTATTGAAACCGGTTTCAACACCTCGCTCTTGCAGTCCCGTCAAAGTTCTCCAACCACATCCATTCAAGTCCACCTTCTACACTACACCTTTCACTACAAACTGTCCTACTACCGCGTAACTTGTCTTGCACATACCCTTTTGTCATACACTTTGTTACACAAATCCTTAGCTTCTGTCATCCTCAATCATTCTTCACCTGAAGACCAAACTTCAACTCTTTACCTCTTGCTCCATCCCAACATCTCTTTTGAAGACTGAACCTTTCCTCTTATCACACTAAATGGACTAAAGCCAATTGTGTCATTAGGAAGAACTCTAATCACCAAACAAATTCTTTCCAAATTATCCATCCAACTCATGCTCCCTTCACAGCTAACAGTCTGAAGTCTTCATGAGACAATTGAATCTCTCAACCAGCCCATTGCCTTTGGGATGATAAAAGAAGTAAATTTGTCTCTCTACCCCCATTCATGCAAAAAGTTTTCTGTTGTTCCTGACTTACACCGTAGTCCATTATCACTCAATAATATAACTGGGGTACTCTCTCGAGAAATGATTTTTTTAAAACCTTTACTGCCACACCTGTCAACGGCCTCTAGTTCAGGACACTTAAACGAAAAATCAGTCACCACAGTTAAGCATTTACTGTTCGCTCTGAAATATACTGGACCAATAATATCTACAGTTTTAATGGTGTGGTGTAACACAACTTGTTTCTGTGCTCTCAATATCTACTCTATTTGTTCTGATTCTACAAATTTAGACCACCGATTATCTCACCAGCTGGCTTATCCATTTATCCACAATCGTTCGTGAGCAGAGCTATTATTTGTGTGTATCACAATTGGTTCTCTAATAAATTACTCATTCAAATGACCAGAACTGAAAGCTATAGAAAATATCCTCACTCCTCATGCTTGTGACATACTCGTCTACAGATCCCACACTGCCCTGTTTCCAGTTGAAAAACTTGTACCTATATATAGCAATGCACACTTTTAGTAACAAGAATGCAATTAAATCAGCTATGACATTGGTACATTTTTTCACTGTTTCTCCTTTTGGAATCTTTCTATAACTGTACTGGCCCTCAGTACCAATAAAGGGCAACAGTGCACATATGTTCTGCTCTAGAGAAAACTTTTTCTCCCATTCCTATATGCCATATACAAATACTCTCAGAAAATTTGATACAAATAAAGAAATAATAATCGCTTTTTGTTTTTTGCAGAAGTTCAGTAACACCCCACGCCCATCTGCAGCAGGGTCATCCACCGACAAGAGTCCCCACCTATCATACAAGTAGAAAGTTACACACATTACAAAAGGTACATTGTAGATATCACAATAAAAGTGGGCTGTGCCATGCACAGTTACATAACCTAGCTACAACCACTAGAGCATGACATCATTGCATGAACCTAATGTCAGTCTGTGACAGCACCTGGCAAACTGATGCCCGACTAGGACATCACTACATGAACATTCTCTCAGAATGTGACACCACTACACAAACCTACCGCCAGGCTGTGATAGCACAGGTTTCTGGAGTGCTATCACTACACAAACCTGGATCCAGACTGGGAGTTCAGCCTGGGCAATGATCTCAGACTATGATATCATTCTTTTTTGTCCAACCGCACGCAGGCAGTGTTCACTCCCCCATTCACCTCAGACAGCCGTCCTCTTCGGTGGGGAGTCCCCCAGGGCTCCTCGCTGAGTCCCCTCCTATTTAATGTTTATTTTTCACCCCTCTTTGATATCATCGCCCAAACTGGCATAAAGGCCACCTCTTATGCCGATGATATCCAACTTTTGTTTTCATTTAACAGCATTACCCCAACAACCTTTGATCCTCTAAAAAACTGCCCCCGTACAATCGCCCGGTGGATGGACAACAACTTTTTAAGGCTAAACGCAGGGAAAACAGAGGTACTTTTCTTTCACCAGCCGTCTCCTCTTGATCCTAACATCTGGTGGCCTCTTGATTTGAGTGCTCCACCTCTGCCCAAAGACTCTGTGAAAAATTTAGGGGTAAGATGGGATTCCAACCTCACACTACATCATCAAGTCCACACAGTCTCCGCTGCATGCTTCGCCAAGATCAGAATGGTAAGAAAGTTTATCAATTTCTTGCCCAGTAACACCAGGAAGATGATAGTCCAGGTGTTGATTACCTCGCACCTGGACTACGCCAACGGCTTGTATACTGGCCTGTCTGCAGGTCTCTGTCATCGCCTCCAGACAGTCCAGAATGCTGCAGTCCGATTGGTTGGTGGTATTCCCTTACGTGAGCACATCTCGCCCCACCGTTGTAGACTTCATTGGCTACAGATACAAAAAAGGGCAGAATTCAAGGCACTGGTACTGGCTTACCGTGCATTGAGAGGCAAGGGTTCCGCCTATTTTTCCACCTGTCTGATCCCTTACAACAATACCAGGACTCTTCGTTCCTCTTCAAAAAATCTCCTCACTATTCCCAGATTTAGGAAAACTCGCTCAGGTGGAAAAACCTTCCAAGTGTTAACCTCGGCCCTCTGGAACAAGTTACCAAATTCCATCCGGTTGATTCAGGAAGAACAACCCTTCCGGAGAGCCCTAAAAACTTATCTGTTCTGTTAACCATCTCTCTTCTAAATAACACCTTAGCCAGCATAAGATCACACAGAAGCGCCGGGACACCCCCTTGGGGTATCTGTGCGCTATATCAAAATACACTAAATAAATAAATATCACTACAAGACTCTGACCTCAGGCAGAGACGTCACTCCAGGTACCTGCTCTGTCTGCGACATCTCTTGAGGGATCCGATCTTATTCATTTGCATCACCACGTGAAAATGATCTCAGACTGTGACATTTGTACACGACTGCAAACTCCAACTGTGACATCACTACATGAACCGGATTCCAGACTGTGATATCACTCCTGGGAACTGACACCAGGCTATGACATCACTACATGAACCGGATTCCAGTATGTGACATTTGTCTGGAAAAGAGATGTCAGACTACGACCTCAGTACAAGACCCTGACCTCAGACTGTGACATCACTGCATAAACAGGATCTCAGACTGTGACATCACTGCATAAACATGATCTCAGAGTGTGACATCACTCTAGCTCCCAGGTCTGAAACAGTAACGACACTATATACCCGTTCTCACATTGTAACATTGGTGCATGCTCTCACTCTGATTGCGACTTCAACACATAAACCAGCTCTCACACTGACGTCACTTGAGGAACCCGACAGCCTGTGACATCACTTTATGAACCTCATTCAATATTGTGAAACTGATTCAGTAAAGTGATCTCAGACTGTGACATCACTGCAGGAACATGATGTCAGACTGTGACATTGTCTGAGATCATGTTTCTGGGACAATGACATCAATACATGAAGCAGACCTGAGACTATGACATCACTACATGACCACAACACAACTCTGTAAGCATGTGAAGAACCTCATAAACAACTAACAAAAAAAGAAACAAGCATTGATACAGCACATCTTATTTGCATTTAAAAGAACACGTTGAAGGCCGCATTTAAATTAATAATATTTTAGTTCAGGCAAAATTGGATTTGCAGCTAAATTACCATGTAATCATTTCAATGAATTCTTAAAACTCGTTCATCAAAACTAATTTCGGAGACCGCCATGTTGAAGGATAAAGCCTTAGGAGAGCGGATTACAGCCCGGGCCAGGCGTGAGCATGAATCCTTCCAAAGGCCCATCACGGCGGCGCTGGGTCCCCCCGACGCCGGCCGGGTCTCAGAGAGGCCTTGGCAGCCATTAATGCCGAAGGGCAGAGCTGGGCCTGCTCAGCGAGCCCCCCTTGAGTGACAATTATTAAACAGCGCCTCGAGCAGTGGCGTAGCTAGGAGGGGCGGTCCGCCCCAGGCGGCACTTTCTGGGGGGGTGCGGCGAGTATAAGGTAATTTAAAAAAAAAAAAAATGAATCTGTCAATTCCAGCCAGCCCCTTTTTACCTGCACCGGCCGTCACTCAGGGACCGCTTTGGGCGGCAAAAGCTCTAGTTTCGGCACTGGCCTTGAATCCTCCTGCCGCCGGATTACCGCAGTTCTGCCAGGCCTGGGGACGTCACCCTGCTTGGCTGGGTTCAGGAGGTCCGGCCGGGGCCCCGGGGAGGGCGGCCTCCGTACCCCAGGCTCCGTCCTCGGGCTTGCCACATGGCAGGGTGCCCGGGACGGTGTCCCGCGGGCCCGGGGAGGCTTCCCCTGCGCCTTGTGGCCTGGAAGCCCTGGCTGGGTGCAGGGTTCGGTGCTCCGGCTCTAGACTTCGTCCCCCGTCCTGCCGCTGTGCCAAAATGGCTCCTGGGAGAGAAATGCGGGTGTGTCTGAGAGGGGTTGTTACTAGCAGAGAAGAGCATGAGGCTGAGTTTGCCGCCATCAGACTGCTCTCTCCAACAGAATTTATTTTTATTTATTTATTTTATTTAACTTGTAACGCGCAACAGCTACCCGCAGTGGGTTTCCCGGTGCTAGGGATAGACTCAAGAAGAAAGAAGTATCAGGTAATATCAAGCAGACCAGGACAACGGGCAGATCACTCAAAAAGCAAGGTCTTAAGTCCCTTCCGGAACCGCAGCAAGTTATTCTCCAATTTTAGAGCAACTGGTAAAGCGTTCCAGAGCCTGGGACCTAGATGAGCGAAGGACCGCCCACACATTCTGGCAAGTTTGAATCTTGGGATAATAAAGTCTCAATTCCCAGAAGATCTAAGGGTTCGATGAATCCTGTATGGTTGAACTAAGTTCTGTAGGTATTTAGGGGCTGTGCCCTGCCTAATCTTGAACAGATAACATAAGGCTTTAAATTTAATCCGGCTTGAGATTTTAAGCCAGTGTAAGTCACGCAGAGCAAAAGATGCTAAAGTTCTCCTAGGAACCTTCCGAAGCAGGCGGGCAGCCGCATTGTGGACTACCTGAAGAATCTTAATGGTTGCAGCATCAGCTCCCAAATAGAGAACATTACCGTAGTCCAGGCGGGAAACAACCAATGCCTGGACAACAGTTCTCTGGGTGGATAGGGGCAGCATCCATAACATTTTCTGGAGCCATCTTAAGGTGGAAAAGCAGATCGCAACAACCTTTGTAGCCTGCTGCCTCATAGATAACTTGTCGTCAACAAGGAAACCAAGGTTGCGAACCACTGTGGCTGGTTGTGGAAGTGGTCCCATATCACTAGGCCAATGTTGGGGGCCCCATAGATTTTTATTCTTGCCCAATATCACCACCTCTGTCTTCTCCCCGTTTAATTTCAGACAGTTCTTCTGCATCCACTCGGCCACGCGTACCAGGCCGAGCTTCAGAGCAGAGGGGCTGTTCTCATCTCTGCCTGACAGAGAGAAGACAATTTGGGTGTCATCGGCGTAGGAGAATAGCGTCAGCCCCTCTTCCTTCACAATGGTGGCCAGGGGTCTTACGTAGATATTAAACAATAAGGGGCTGAGTATAGACCCCTGGGGAACACCATAAGCCAATGAGCAGATTGTAGATGTAGCTTTGGCCGAGAAAACCAGGAAGGTACGCCCACTAAGAAAGGAGGCAATCCAGGCTAAAGCCGGGCCTGCCACTCCCAGGGAGCGGAGAGATCTCAAAAGGATGGAATGAGACACGGTATCGAACGCGGCACTCAAATCCAACAGGATGAGTGCCGATGTTTCACCTTGATCAATACCGTGTCGTAGACTCTCCGTAACTCCGAGAAGTGCTGTCTCTGTGGAGTAGTGAGCTCGCAAGCCGGACTGGGATGAGTGTAGAAAACCAGAACTCTCGACTAGATGGTTCAGTTGAGTGTTGACGTGCCTTTCCAGGATTTTCGAAAAGATGGGCAACAGGGATATGGGCCTGAAGTTAGAAGGATTAGAAACATCCGCACCAGCCTTTTTTAGAAGGGGCACCACCATTGCATGTTTCCATGCCTGGGGTACATGAGATTCCTTTAAAGAGGCATTTAACAGTTTTGTAAATACCTGATATAAGTTAGGATCTAACGTCTTCAGGATTTTGGCAGGTAAAGGATTGCAGGGAGACCCTGATTTCACACTATTCAAGCATGAAAGGAAGGAGGCATCATCAAACAGTTAAATTGACCAAAGTATTGCAGTACTCTAATTAGTTCTGTCACGGGCACCTTGTTGGTGTATTCATGAAGCCCTCACCCACCAACCTAGTTGGTGGCATGCTTCATCATCGGGCCCACCCAGTGACACCTAGTATGTCCCGGGTGTGCTACGACGCCTGATTACAGCGGAGCTGGTATATTGCTTAGAGTGCAGTGAGTGAGGTTGAGTGAGTTGTGATTTAAAACGGCTTGGTGGTGGTCCCAGTACCCGAGGGTAAATTAAATTTTAATAACTGGGCCGTCACCAGCGGTTAAAAGTAAAGCTACAGGACGCGTGAGGGTGGCGAGTTACTGTCCTCTTACCGCTTCCCTCCAGGAAGCCTTGGCTAATAACCCAAAGCGTAAGAACAATTTTCTTGCGCCCTGCCACACTAAGTCAACTTCTTTCAGTGTGATTTTCGTGTTTTAGCCACACCACGCTCCTAATTAGTCGCGTATTTTCACTCTGATGGCACCACCAGTACCATCACACCTAGCCGACTATAGTCCTCTCACCCTGCACTATAGATCCGGCCACCAAAGCATTGTTGACCATATGTCTAAATTGACTACTGACTCTCTCTATAAATGTTTTGTCCTTGTCCTTAATGTTTGTTTGTACAGGTATGCATGAGAAGGGAATCCCCCTCTCACATATAGAAAAACGCCTTAGTGAGTGTATCACATAGTCTGTACCACAACACTAAGTCTGTTTTATTTCACTACACCTTTTTAAAAAACGGTCCTGAGGAAAGCCAGAATACTCTAAGGCACTGGCTGAAACATGTCGACCATCTGAAGGACGCAGGGGGCAGTAACTCGCCACCCTCACGCGTCCTGTAGCCTTACTTTTAACCGCTGCTGACGGCCCAGTTATTAAAATTTAATTTACCCTCGGGTACTGGGACCACCACCAAGCCGTTTTAAATCACAACTCACTCAACCTCACTCACTGCACTCTCAGCAATATACCAGCTCCGCTGTAATCAGGCGTCGTAGCACACCCGGGACATACTAGGTGTCACTGGGTGGGCCCGATGATGAAGCATGCCACCAACTAGGTTGGTGGGTGAGGGCTTCATGAATACACCAACAAGGTGCCCGTGGCAGAACTAATTAGAGTACTGCAACACTTTGGTCAACTTAAGCTAGTCCTCTTTGTTTAATCACATATAAACCCTTGGGGACTCGGACTAGCTATCTAGTCCTCTCTCTCCCTCTTGTTACACGCATCATCAAACAGTTGCCATTCCGTGAGCTTCACTGAGGTGACAGGAATTTCAGGCAACAACGAAAATCCAGTCTGGGATTTCTCTGCCGAAGGAGTAGAACTCAGTGATTCATAGATGCGGTCAACCTTTGAAATAAAAAACTCCGCCAGCAACTGACATTGAGCCTCTTCCAAGGAAGGGGGAATTGGAGTAGTATCAGCTCCTGTTAATTTCCTGACAACGGAAAACAGAACTCAAGGACAATTTTGCGCTTGCGTTACCGTATTCGTGGTATAGGCAGCTCTCGCACTTTTGCACTACTTATGGTAACCTCTGAGGGCTTCCTTATAGGCCACTTTCCGCGAGATGGAGTAATTACGCCTCCATCTCCTTTCAAGCGCCTTGCAGTTGGCCCGAAGAAGCTTCAACTCCTCTGAGAACCAAGGTACAGGCTGACGATGTGACATGGAACACTTAGATGTCAAAGGGAGCATGGTGTCCACTGCATTGCTCAACCATTTAGATACCACCTCATTTAGCTCTGATATGGGCAGATCGGCCTCTGGAAGAGACCCTAAAAGATGCCGATTAAACGTAATGGCATCAAGTCTACCCCAGCGACGTATCTGCTCGTCTTTGCCCTTACTGCTCCTGGCCTTGATCTTGTTAGGTGGCAAAGAAAAAAAGACAGCATGATTATCAGACCACTCCAGAGGGCGAGCTTCCTGTGAGCAATCATATTGAAGATTTGAAAGAATTGGATCCAACAGATGACCCGCGGAGTGAGAAGGTCCGGAATTACACAGTAAAAGATCAAAGACTTCAAGATCAGATAGAAGATGTTGACTAATAGTGCAGGACGAGTCTTCAAGATGAAGATTCAAATCTCCAAGAATAGTGAAATTAGCCACCCTCAGCATCAGAGGGGCTAGTGCTGCCACCAGGAAAGACACCCAGAGATTAGCATTGCCTGGAGGGCGATATATTAAGATGCCCAACAAGGTAAATTGAGCATTGATCGTAAGCTTAAAGAGGGCGGCTTCACATCCACGGAGAGGGAAAGCTTCAAGTTGGCAAGTGTACATTGATTTAAAAATTATAGCTATAACCCCCCCCCTTTACCAGTGTCTCTGTCCTTTCTCATTATTACGTAGTCATTCGGGATAGCAGCTGCAATATCTGGCCCAGAGCTCTCATGGAGCCAGGTCTCAGTTAAAAAGACAGCATCCGGATTCTCGTCGACAAGGAAGTCATGGATATTAAACTTATGCTTAGGGAGGGACCTGCAGTTGATGTTGCAGTTGATGTTCCAAAACTTCAATGGGGGGCGAGCCATTGCAATTTTATTTTTCCTCAGCCTACCGCGTGCTTGAGTACGAGACATTCCTTTGCACCTTGACATTTTCCCCATAGAAAAAGCACAGCCTGAGCACATAAAATTGTGTGCTGGTAGGACACCATGAATGCAGTCTGCGCGAGGAACTTGCCTCAATAGTTGGAGTTCTTCACCGGTGTATGTGTATACATAAGTGGGAGTAGAATCCGAGACGAAGATTAATCCAGAGAGTCCAGCCCCTGGGCCCGTCCAAGCGCGGACGGGCTGGACTCAGGCGTGACTCCGGGGTGCGACCGGCGCACCCACTGCGCGCTACCGCTGCGCGCTAGCGAGGCCATCTTAAATACAGCTCTCGAGAGTCCTGCTGGCCACTAGAGCGCATACAAAGATGGCGCCTCCGGGGGAGGAGCCAAGATGGCGACCTGAATGGAAGCGTAGGCTCCCGGCTCCTCAAGCCTCCGAGCCCCGCACGGACATCCTGCTTGTACTCCTGTGATTGACCAGCGGCGGGGTGACGGTGAATGCGCGCAGACATCACTCGCGCTATCCTGACGCCTCTGACGGGCCTGTAGCCGGAGAAATCCACGGAATAGATTTGTGACCCCGCGGCCCTAGAACCCGGACCTCACCCACGAAACATGGCCGAGTGCTAGTGTGTCAACAGCGGCCAGCTGAGCCTGGGTGGAGCCGGTTCGCCGGACCGGAGTGACTGCTGTGGGAAAATTCATCGCTGGGGAGCTGATTGCAACACGACACTGCCGGCTTATACCCTCGAAGTGAGGGCTCGGTTATCATACTGTTTACGAGTGGAGCGCTGAGGGTGAGCTATGTCTGCTATTTTGCCCGATCTTTGCGGCCCGCTCCCGAATTCGCTGCCATTGCCGACTCGGAGGGGAGATCGCTCCTTGGGTGTGTGTTGTGACGGCCCCCGAGTATCGCACTGCAATCTACCCTCCCGGATAGCCCCGTTTGATGATTGCCTGATTGAACTGCAGGACATCGCCCTGCCTACTGAAGCGCAGTGGGATGGGAACTGCGGTTTGCCGAGCGATGCTGTATGGTGGGACACACAGCCTGCGCTGCTTTGCGGTGATATTCTTGCTGCTCTTCTTGCCCTGCAGTCCGATTGGGAGGAAGGATCCCGTATGTTGGGACGTAAGCTTGACGATCTTGTATCCACACTGGAACGATCGCGATCGGATGGCTCTTGGGGGTGCGAGGATTTGCCCCTCACTGTCTTTGAGGGTGGTACTGTGGTCGCACTCGAGTGCGGAGGAGTCTTGCAGATCCCGGACTGTACTGATGCTTGTGGACAAACATCCGTATGCTTCTGCTACACTGAAGGGTTCCTCTCTCGGCAGGAAATGGTGACCTCGCCCATCGTATCGCTGCAAGTGGCCCAGACATTGCCTCAGCGACTGTTGGCTCCGGTGACTGCCTCTTCTCTCCTCGCCCCTGTATTCTGGCTATGGCAACAGTATCTTGGGGTGTTATTGGAGGTGATGGTCATGAGTGAAGGTGACTTTGTTTGTAGTCTGTGGCGTCCCATTTGCATTTGCATGTTGCTCTTTTATCTTCTGTGGCCATTTTGTTCCTTTATGTCGGCTGAAGCGGGCTTTACTGGGCGAACATCCCTCGGAGGACCCACAAGATCGGGCCAAGGCTAGGTGATTTCTTTACTGTGTGACATCTGTATGGCTAGCAGAGGGGCGGGTTGGTGTATTTCTACGCTACACTTCTCTGCGCAGTTTAGGTTGCCTCTCCCCATTTTTATCGCACTACCGATTACTGTTGCTGCTGTGGTTTCTGGGGTAGAATGTACCTTTTTGGCTGGGGAGACCGGGAGCCTGTGTATGTGTACATATATCTACCTCCTGCCGTTTTATGTAACTTTTTCTTCTTTTTCTTCTTTCTCTTTCTTTGTCTATATTTCGGGTACTCGTTTTCGGGCGATAGGCACACTGCGAGGGGGGGGTAGACCATAGCCTCTGCATGCGTGTAGGGTGGGGGGTAGGGGGGGTTTTGTTTAGTCCTTTTTAGTTTCTATGGGCCATTATCTCCATTATTTTCCCTTTTTGTTTGTCTTCTCTTTCTTTCCTCTTTTTCTGGGTCAGTATGGAGGCTAGGTGTAGAGTTGCTTGCCTTTTCTGTCTCTTTTGGGGTCCACGTTCACATCCACGGGGTTGTATATGTATATGGGGTGGGTATTGCCCGATACGAAATTTGACTGTATGCCTCTTTATCCTGATTAAGATGGTTCTGTACCGCTCCTCCGATTAATATTCTCCGTTTTTGGACATCCTTCTGTGCGTATTGCCCACTCCGTGTCTTCAATGGACTATCTGGTCTCTGATCCTTCTTGTACTATACTTTAATTTAAAAATGGACCTTATTAACTCCTGCGCTCAGTGATCGCATCCAATATAAATGACAATTGTAATGTTTGCTGTTTTCTGTCTTTGGGGACTGCTGAGCTGTGTTATTGTTGCCGTATGTGCTCTGATTTGATTTCGAGGCCAGCCGGACTGGTTGTGGGCCCGTAACTGTATACTACTTTTGCACAATAAAGGTCTTTAATAAAAATAAAAAAAAGATGGCGCCTCCAGGCGTCCCGTTCTTCCCCCAATAAGGCCGCTGAATCGGATTCGGTAGTGCAAGGGAGGGGACCCGCTTAAAGAGCGGTGAAATAAACTATTATAATGCACGTATGCAGAATGGACAGGCTAAAAACAGGGGAAAAGTCAAAATAATTCAAATGAAATGACAAAACAGGATGTTTTTAAAATTGCGCCAAGAATTATGCTGAAAGCGCAATCCCACTCGCGCTGAGCATAAAGTCCCTGATATTACCTTTAAGCGAGGGCTAACACTGATCTTGCCCACCTTAAATACAGCTCTCGAGTGTCCTGCTGGCCACTAGAGCGCATACAAAGATGGCGCCTCCAGGCGTCCCGTTCTTCCCCCAATAAGGCCGCTGAATCGGATTCGGTAGTGCAAGGGAGGGGACCCGCTTAAAGAGCAGTGAAATAAACTGTTATAATGTGCGTATGCAGAATGGACAGGCTAAAAACAGGGGAAAAGTCAAAATAATTCAAATGAAATGACAGGGATAACAAGCATAGACAAAGCCAGTAAGTCTGACTTCTAAATTGAAGATTCTCTTCAGTGTTTTAGACACTCCGTAAGTCACCATCCTTGCATTCAATCACTCATCCTCACACGTGTGCATCCATTTATTCACCTATCTGCTCAGTCTTGCATTACCCCAAAAGCAAAACCAGAATAAAACACGCAAAACAAACTCAACAACATATTCAAGATAAATTAAAATAATAAGTGTAGTAAAAAGAAGCATCATGCCTCCTAAACATGGCCGGCATATGCTTGAAATAACAAATCGAATGAAAGGTAGCAACGGTTGGCCGTTCTTGCAATAATACTGCACATAGGACCCGCTTGCAAGTCAGGCGCGGAATAAATAACGCATGGAAGTTGGCTCAACCTAAATATAAGTTGTAGTTTTTTCCACATCCATATTTTCTGGATTATACCTAATTTTTCAAGATAGTAAATCCAGCTGAAAAATTTGAATAAGAATGTCTGTAGTCGCAGTCAAACCTTAGTTCTAGTTTTACTTTTCTGTCAGCAATTACCTTCCCTTCCCCTTAAATGTAGAGATGACAAAAGTGTTAACCCCTTTACATCCCACTCAGCAACTTTTTTTTTAAACGCTACTATATGAAAAACAACTGAATCGATTTACACCAAACAAAACAAAAAAAGCACTCTTGCTGAGTAAAGTTCTACTTTCATGCCAGGTTGATGTAAATTCGTTCAGCCGTTTGGGCTGTGGGGCACATTCATACAGAAAAACATGTAAAGTAAAACAAAAAACCCACCTGCAAAAAAACTGTACAGTAAAAAAAAAACATATATGTTACACTTAATAAATAGAAAGCAAGTAACATATTGATACATTACTAAATCACTGTACAAAAAACCAAAGCAACGCATTAGTAAAGGACACTATAATTACTACAACTTAATGTACGACAAACCCACAAACAACACTATAACTAACCTCTAGAACCCCCCTACATCCCTCGTACGCTCAACCCCCCAAAAAAACTGTAACAAGGACTTACCTGTTCCGATGAACAACAGCACCTTACCACCAGAAAAGAGATGAAAAATGACACTAATAGACTACATAATAGAAGGTAGCGGCAAACAAATGACAGTCTTTTTTTTTTTGCTATCTTCCCATAGCAATTAATTGGAATACAAGTTAAAATGTTTAAAATAGGTTGTTTAAATTTTAAAGCATGTTAAAATGTTGTTCAAATATGTAAAGAATAAATTAAATATTAGAAAAAAATATTTAAGAAATGTGATATGTATTGGATACTTATGTAAAAATAATGTTGAGAATATGCGTATGAAACAACTGAATGTATGGTAAAATAAATGTGAAACGAGAAAAAAACACAAAAAAATCTATCACATACAATACTACCCTTCCCTGCGCCACCCCCCTCCCCGCGACCCCTTTCTCATTCCATCCACCCGCCCCATCACCCTTTGTTTGCGGCGGCCTCTACTGATAATGCCAAACTCCTTAATGATACTAGTCTGGTCAGCCCTTTGGCGGGGAAATCACTATGCACGAACTAGGTTTCAATATTATCAGCAATACATAATGTGACTCTTCTGCCAGAAAACCGCTGCTGGAATGGAAGATTTCACACATCGGGCTGGCAAACGTTTGTACGCATACAGACAGGTGTCTGTCCCTGTGGCCGGCTCAGTGACCTGCCTTTCTGGGCCATGTTCGGCACTTCTTCCCCTAAGTACACAAAACCAGTATGCCTTCCTGAGAGCATCATCAAGGGACCGAGCGCAGGCCTCAATGCAGTAGCCTTGCACGCGTGGCGGAGGGATACTGCTAACGAGTCCCTGCGGCCCGCGGATGACAGTGTTAGGTTACGAGAACCCCGGGGTTATCCGGCAGCGAACACAGGCTGTGCAGCGACCACAAGGCCCAGAGAGGGTTGTTTGTGCCCG
This sequence comes from Lissotriton helveticus, assembly GCF_964261635.1. Taxonomy (NCBI): domain Eukaryota; kingdom Metazoa; phylum Chordata; class Amphibia; order Caudata; family Salamandridae; genus Lissotriton; species Lissotriton helveticus. The sequence continues at coordinate 23,380,585 of NC_136073.1, forward strand.
TGTGAGTTTGTGTATATATACTTTTAGCTCCCCGCGGCACAGCGAGGCCTGTGCCATCACGTTGACCTCCACTGCATGAAAGGAGGATATTTACAGTCAGAATCTGGCAGGCTATCCTGGCACGCTACATGCGCCACGTGGCGCTGGCTTGCAAGCTCTCAATTGGGTCCTGGGGAAGGCAAATCAGCAAATCGGGCAAGTGGCCTGGAGCGCGCAGAGAGGCTTTTTTTGCATTTATTTTAATATAACTAGTACCAGTTCTGCAATACAATGAGGGGCAGTCACCCTCCGACGTCTCTTCCCTCTGAGCAAATATCCTGAAATTTGACACGGTTACGTCTGTCAATTTGCATCTATAGTATGCATGTAAAAAACGATGATTTCCCCCCTCCTGAGAGCTGGGAAGGCTTCAGGGTAAAGTAGTTACTTCTTGGGCAAGCATAGCTGTTCCAGGGCAGTGCTAACCTGTGGGGGGTTGGGCGGCGGGGGAAGGGTGAGCAGGCAGTTGGGTACTAAAGTTGCAATACTACAAACTAACATCACTTTATTCAGGGAGGTGCTGTGAACTCAGAACCACGAACAGCGTAATAACAATGAATAAAGTAAGTCTAGGAACACTTTGTCTTAAAATGAAAAGTACATTATCCTACACACGGCTGAATACTGCACATAACAAAGATCCGTGCCTAGGGAGATACAACAAGAAATTAAACAAATGTAAAAAGGATTTCACTATGAAAAAATTGCAGTCTAATGTTTTTAAAAGTGGGGTTTTCGCCATTAACCCGTTCGCTGCTGCAGTCGGTCGTTAGACGTCGCGCGAGCTACCTCCCTGGTGCTGCGCACATCCAACGGCCGACGCGGCCGCACCCGTTTCTTCGACCGTTCAGCACTGGTGCTGAACGTTTGAAGCAGAAAACGGGTTAATAATGTTCTACCGGCAGATATCCAATTTTAAATATTTTGCTACAAAAGGTTTGTAGCTAAAATATTGACTAACAAAATATTATGAAGATAGATATATTTACTACATTGCCTCTCTCTCGCTCTCTCTCTATATATATATATATATCACACACCAAAAACAGGCTCAAGACGCATAGATGTGCAGTAAAGATCAATAAATCAATGTACTTACCTTCACGATACTTTGTCAGTCGACAACCATATGGATCGGGCGATGAGGGTCAAACTGTACTCTGAGAAGTGAGACTCGAAACAAAGGAGTGACTGCGCACACTGCGAGTAGGTCTCATCCAAGATGAGTGACACCAAGTTGGGAGACTCCGCCCCATGAGTGGTAATGAGGGGATTCACGAAATGACTGAGGCTGCGCTCCAATAAGGGAGTTACAAACAAGAGAGAAACTCTTCCAAGAAACGAAGGTCACACCTAACAAGTGAGACCGTTCACCAAGGTGTGAGACTCGCACCCTAAAAGTGAGAGCCTACTACATCTCCTCTGCTGTCCCTGATGTGGATTTGGACTCTTCCACACAAGAAGCTTAGTAATATAAATTAAATACTTTTATGGGCATCAGTAAAATAGAGAGGAAGAGCCACTGTTGTTTTATCACTGATGTATGGGTCAGGGACGGCGCTATCAATAGTGCAACCGGTGGAGTAGCATTGGGGCCTACAGATCACGATTTTTTCTTGTTTCATAGTAGAAAACCATCAGGCGAGGGTCAGGCGAGGGTCAGGCGAGGGTCAGGCAAGGGTCAGGCTTCCTTACTTGCATCAGAGTCCATGACACCCACCCTGGCTGTGCCGCTGGCATAATATGTGGGTAAAAAATCCTAGGACATCAGCAAAGAAAATGACCAATTTTTACATAACCAGTGGTGTGAAGAAGGAACGAAAAATGAACTGTATATAAACATATATTTAATAAGTATGAATAAAAGTCATATAGAATCTAACCTATATGATGGAATAACCAAATATAATTCATAAAAAGACAGACATAGGTATAACAAATCAATACATAACTTATAAATCCTACACTTTACAAAACGCAATACATTCATATAAATCAATGGCATAAAAAGTACTAAAAATATATAATCATTAAAAAAACTCTCGACGCGCGTTTCGGCAGAAAGCCGCCTTCTTCAGGAGTCTCTGCTGATATTCTGGAAATACATATACAGAAACCAAGAAAACAAGAGACATATATTAGTTCATGGTTTTATGGTTATATATCTAAACTTTTGTTTGGGTTTATATGAGAAAGTTAAAAAACACATTTAGACAACAAGTACATATTATATCTATCTAATACGTCAATCTTCACACCTACCAAGTTAGAACACTCAATTTGGTCATTTCTAGTCGTATGATAGACAAAAGTTTTCAATTGTATTGTATAGTACTTACAAAAGGTATCATTATTCCTTATCAAACGTATATTGCACATTATATTTATCATTCTGAGCTATGCAGAATGGGCCTTCATGACAAACGGATGGTCAAAGCAGTGATACATGTCTCTTAATTCGGACAGCAATTACAAATGATATATACAAAACACTTACATTAATCTATTTTATAGAAGTCGGTGATATCTTCATAAATACGAATAGTCAGAGCCACTTGATATAGGCTAATACCTGATCAGAATAATATAAAATAAATGAAATAAATACAAAGATTAAAAAAATGATTAAACAGAAAAAAAATCTTTTTTTACAGGGTCACTTTGAACACATGGCGCCACAAGGATGGTGGGTCTGACGATTACTGTCATATTCCTTTGGTTAGATAAAGTCAAATAGTGGGGAATAGAAGAACATAGGGAACGAGATTATAGTATACAATCACTGTAACCTATCTAATCTAAAGTGTTAGCCTTGTAAAGGTAGTATATTCCTGCTGTGGACTATCTCCTATCTGACCAGACAATGTATCTCAGAGTAGCATATTATTATTGTAACTACCTGAGTTAAGTATGACATCACTCTAATTTCAATATCGATGGTCTTGTACAGCCGTCAAGTATAGATGGCCGGGATGTAGGGTTCTCAGTGTCAGCGTAAACGAAGCAACTGTATAAAGAAGCGGGATAGATGAAAAGAAAGTAAATACATGGCTACGTAGATGGCTTGTTAGCAGAAAGCTAATGTCGACTTATTTATGGAGACAAGATTGCTTGGAAGCATCATGGCTAACGAGTCAAATAGAATAAGATAGGAGAAAGAATACCTATAACTTTCTTGAACAGGTGTATATATATTTTCATGCAGGGAATATCGACCTCCGCAAGGGGCCAGACGGATCGTGACTGCAGTTAAAAAAGAACAAAAAAGGGGCAACCCAATAATGCAAATGAGTACGAGAACTATTAGTGAGCCTTTACTAGTTAGAATATACTGAGTTGATAGACACGCTGGTGAGGGTAGTCTCAACCTAAGACCGCTACATATATTATATAACAAACACATACCTTGTGTATTCAAGAGAATACATAAAATATATTTCTTATTTCGTGTTCTATCGATAGAGGTAGGATTCTAGCAGCGTCTGCCGGTGCTTGATTTCACAAAGCTACAAAGAGATAAAGTAAAAAAAAGGAAGGTGTGCTAATTGAACCGGGAGGCGATCTCGGCTAAGTTGTAACAAAAGAGAGACCCAGTTTGTACGTAATATGTCCAATGACATACACAACCTAGAAAATATCGCTAGGATTTACCTTACAGATACGGGAATCTTGAGGACAGCCGGATGGTGCTGCTCCAATACGGGCAAGACGTCACGTCACGTAGATACCGTCAGCCAGACAAGAAAACATTGTGGACACAGGCTGATATTTAAAGCCCCGATAATGGCGCGAAAAAACTGGGCTTGAATACAGAAGTGGTAAAAAGTGGTACCGGACTAATAGTCGTCCACAAAGTGAGGCTCGCCCGTTCCAAGATGGCGCTCCCTCCTGCAGGCGGCGCGCACTGATAGAACAGTTGTGTTAAACAATCAGGAAGGTTGTAATTATATAGGGCAAACTGAAAAAATGGTAACATAAGCAGAATTGTAGCTTTCGGAAGTCTATTTACATCCAACATGTGCTTATAGCGCGGGTTGAAGGTATTAATATACATCACATAAGGTGAGAAAAAACCTATTCCAAGATGGCGTTCGTAGATGGAAACGACGTGCAATACAAGATAAAAATATATTGTATATTAAAAAATTAAAAGGAATATAATAATAGATATTAAAGATCTGATTGGGCAAAAAATGTAAAGGTCAGTAAGTTACTAAATAGCGAGAGGAAGCTTATATACGTACAAAATCTGTCAAAAACAGATATTGTCAGAAACAGATTGGGGATAGATCTGCTCAAACTTCCACAGTTGGGTAAATGAATCAAAAAAAATACTTATGATAATGGGACATGATATCGATATTCGAGTATGGAATATTGATAAGTATGTCCCGAATCGGACCTAGTCATTAAAAAATAAAAATAAAAATTAAGGTCACATATACCCGATCATAGAGAACACGGAGGGGAGAGGGGGGGGGGAAAGAGGGGGGGGGAAGAGGGGTTTTCCATTGTATAAATGAGCTAGTATTGATCTAATAACTGTAAATAACTCACGTTGGCAATAAATAGTATTGAATAGAAACGGTAAATACAGTCTTAATGCTATATGGCCCTAATAAGATTCATTTCAGCTAAGGGTACTGGGGAGAAGAGTGTAAACTGTTGCAGTAGTGATTAAATTATGGCATTCTCCCAAGGGATTTCAGCATTGAGCCCTTGCTTGAAAGTGCCCAGGGCGAAAATCCAGAAGACTTCCCTTTTTCTTCTGACTTTGTCGCCACCTTTGCTATCTGGAAGTCTAATCTTTTCCAGAATGCGCCACTTAAAGTCATCTGGTCCGTGGTGTTTTTCTATAAAATGTTTGACCAGGGGTGCCAGAGTCTTGTTCGTACGGATGGCTGACCGATGTTCTGTAAGTCTGGTCTGTATAGGTCTGGAGGTTTCCCCCACATAGCCCAAATGGCATGGACACATGATAAAGTAAATGCAATTCGCCGTTTTACAGTTCCACATATCATTGGCGTTAACTAGGCAACCATTGTGTTCAAAGGACTCACCTGTAATGATGGTGTTGCAGGATTTACAGGATGAGCATCTAACAGTGCCTCTGACTGGAAAGTTGTCAGTTAGTGATCTTTGAACAAATTCTGAACAACCTTTCTTAGCAGTGAAACGAGAATGTACAATCATATCTTTAAGATTTTTGTTTCTCCTGTGAGCAAACATGGGTTTGTCTAATTTACAGTTAGTTGGGTTAGAGTTCAAAATGTGCCAATTTGAATTTACAATATGTCGAACCGTGTTGTCAAGAGTAGAGTGTTTTGTGATGCAGACTAATTGCTTATTTGTCGTGGGTGGTTTAGATTTAAGTAGCGAGTCTCTGTCGTAAAATCTTGCTCGCTTATATGAATCCCTGACTAACCTATGTGGGTAGCCTCTGTTTAAGAATTTCTGTTGCATAATACTTGCCTGTATGTCAAAGTCAGCTAGACTGGAACAGTTCCTTCTAACTCGAAGGAACTGGGAGAAGGGTATACTTTCTCTTTGACACCGGGGGTGAAAGCTTTTAAAATGAAGAAGAGTATTCCTCGCAGTAGATTTAACAAAGAGGTCAACAACTAATTTGTTGTTCAGATGTTTTATGACTATGTCCAAAAATTCAACATGACTATTGTTATATTGGGCCGTAAATCTAAGATTTCCATCTACTATATTGATCCATGTAAGAAATTCACGAAGTGAATTTTCCCCATTGGTCCAGATAAAAAAGATGTCATCAATATATCTGGACCAATGGGAAATGGACTCAAAAAATGGTGCTATTTCGTTATAGATGGCTTTAGTTTCGAAGGCTGCCATATAAATGTTGGCAATAGATGGAGCGACCGAAGCCCCCATACTGACGCCTTTAGTTTGACGATAAAGGGTGTTGCCGAATTCTACAATATTCTCAGTGAGAACAATATGTAGGAGGTCCAGTATGAAATTTTTCGGACAAATAATGTCGAAAGTATCAATGAACCAACTTGTGGCAAGCATGGCTTCTTTTTGGGGGATGTTGCTATACAGCGCTTCGATGTCCATAGTGACTAATAAGTCCTTATTAGGATCGAAAGGTAGATTCTCGACTCTGGATATCATGGAGCCTGTATCTTTAATATATGAAGTGATCTTCGGTATATGGGGACGTAAAAATGAATCAATGAACTTAGAAAGAGGCTCTGTATTAGTGCCTATTGTGGACACAATGGGTCTGTAGGGGGATCAATTATGTTCTTATGAATTTTGGGCATGCCATAAATGCATGCTGTTTTGAAATGATGATGGTTTAAAAAATCAAATTCCTTTTGGCTAATGTCACCATTGGTAAGGGCTGTGGTGGTTAAGTTACGGATTTTATTGGAGATAGAAGTCAAAGGGTTAGTTCTTACTGGGGAGTATGTGGCTGTGTCAGAGAGCATCGTCATCATCTTTTGTTCATACTTGTCCGCATCAATTAAAACAATACCACCCCCTTTATCGCAGCTCTTAACAATTGAGGTGCTATCTTGTCTGACACTTTGAAGGGAGACTGATTCATCCCTGCTAAGGTTGTAAATAGGTTTGGGAATATAGCGGAGAGCTCTTTCAAGTTGTTGAAGGACAACTAATTCGAAAGTGGCAACTTCCGGACCCAACTGGTCCAATGAAGGGTTAAACGTAGATGGCAAGGAAAGTTGACTGGTTTCTAGGGCTGTTTCATTATTATCTTTATGCATAGAGAAGAATTTTCTTAGCCTAATTTTGCGAAAGAAGGAGATAATGTCTTTTTGAAGCTCAAAGACATTCAGTTGGGAATGGGGGACATAGGACAGGCCTTTGGATAGTAACGATTCAGTAGGGAAATCGATATTTTTAGAAGATAGGTTAAAAATTGGAATTACATCCCTTGACCCCAATACTGACGATTCCGTGTTTCGCGAATGAATTGGGGTTCCTGGGGTTGATGTTGCACTAGAGTCTGGATCCCCTAGGGCGCGCATAATTGATTTCACTAATAAGTTAATTATTGAAAAAAAAATCAACCGACTAAGTACAACTTCGCCTACACCCACATTGAAAAGATTTTTTAGAACTTGTCTAATTTGCTATCGTTCACACAAGATGGTGAGGTTTTAAAAATATAGATTAAAAAAATTTTAAAAACTTTTTTAAGTGCAAAAAACGTTAAAAATCTATGTTTAGAGGGAGAACTTTAATTCACTTTTTGTCATGGAAATTCTTTTGCAGAAAGACTTAGTAGGATACTCCGCTGGCAGGTAAAGTTACGAGTCCACATACTGCAACCTAACAAACTTGTAAACTTTTCACAATCCTGCTGACGGAGTTTACTTTTTGTACAGCTGTAGCACGTATTACTGATGATACGCAACACGAGAGGTGAACAACAGGCACCTATGTACAGTCAAACTAGGCCACCAAATCCCGACTCACTGGGCATGTTGGTAATTATGAGGAACCTGTTGGGATTTGCTGGTCGTAAAGAGAAGAAATGGGTTATAGACATAGCTGCTAGAAGTAGAGGTGTGGGGGACACTGCACCCACCCCCCCCATAAAATACAAACATGCAATAAAGATGCCTTTACATTTTGGTTTTATCTTGTCATATTTGCTTCGTGGTCAAAGTGTATGGGTAAACAACCTTTACAACAAAACTTTTACAACGCACTACCATTACAACGCGGTCATTACAACGCAAACTATTACAACGCATTGCGCTGAGGGGCGCTCGAGGATAGGGAATAGGTTAATTTACTATCCAATAACCTTCCCTAGTGTCCACGGGGACTGGAGTTGGAATAGTAAATGAAACTATTCACTATCCAACACCCAAAAGCGCTATGCGTTGTAATGGTATGCGATGTAAAAACCGCGTTGTAAAGGTATGAGTGGTAAAAGTATGCGTTGTAACGTCATACATCCAAGTGTATGTCTTCTGACAAATTGCTGCTTCTTCTTTTAACACGTAGACTGGTGTTCACTTTTCTTTTTCTGACTGCAAAGTTAGATGATTTTGTAAAGTTAACAGTATGACCATCTTGCTGGGGTACAGGGAGTGTGAAAGGAAAGGCTGTATAATGTCAGTTTGTTTCCAACACAACAACATTTAACTACCTGTAAAGGAATGAACTGTACAAATATTTCAAAAACATAGCAGTTTGGAGCTCACAAATGAAGAACATTTTTTGTAATTTTGAAGGATAACGGAAACCGAGATTTTAATGGAATCAGAACACGTTAAGACACTTTACTTGGCGAGGTGCAAATAAGGTATATTTTTGAAACATGATTTGCATACACCTTCATTAGTGCGCAATATTGTTTTATCAGTAAAACAGCATATCAGTGTGACTTTTGTTGTCATTTTAATGGTAAACGCGGACTTTAACCCCTTCCATGCTTTCCATGCTGGTGACGAACCCCAGCCGTCACGCTCCACGGTGCTCGTGTGCTGATGACGGCTGGGGTTCGTCACGGCCCCGCCCTGTTCGTTCGGCGGCAGTACACGGGGGGAATCGCGGCCGCAAGGAAGGGGTTAAATGACAGTGAACTACCACACAATGCGTTAGTAATATATTTTCAACAGCATGCCCCAAATTGCACTATAAGGTACAAATTAGAACTCGTACCACTCACCTATTGAATGGACGTGGCTCATTTGCTACACTTGTTCTTTGTGCGAGGCTTCGGTTTTTCACAGTCCCTCTGACTTCAGTGATGTAAGACTAATGCCAGCAAAGCCCATTCTGAAAATTGTTCCAGCACCAATGGGTGCAGTACCAGGATCTGACCATAGGTGGTGTTACGAGCAAAGATGCATTTATTTTTTTTACAAGGAGATCTTTAATCATGCTTGAATTTTGTTATTTGATGCAGAAGGAGAAGAAAAGCAGGAAGGGACGAGGGCAAGTCAGGATGTTCATACATAATTCATTTAGAAATTAAACCTCCAGGGATGCAATAAAACAGACAAGCCACCTATTAAAAAAGTTTATTAAAATGCCCAGCAGTACAGGAACGCAGAGTGGTTCTTCGTCCACACAACAGTTTTACAGAACACTGCAAATTATTGAAAACGGCAGAAATATCAGCTTGGAAATGCACGTTCACACAAAAAAACAACAACAGAACAAACCCCGCCCCGACCCACCCGCCACCCACTCATTCCCTCTGGAAAATTGAAAAAGAATCTAACTTAGTAGCAGAAATCCCCTCTACTGACCCTCTTTTCTCTCCTCCTCCCACCTCAATACCTGGAATAAACAGGGAGAGAAATTTAAGGTGTGATTTATTGAAGGGGCCTAACAGGTCTTTAGTTACCAGAACAATCAAGGGAATAAAACAATGTGAACTCAAGTCTGGTGTACATGCCTTGTAACTATTGTACTTACACACCCCCCCCAACCGGGAAAATCAATTTATGGCCTAGACAATATTTCAATCAGATGCTGTTCATTATCACATATTCGTAAAATGAAATATTTATCTTGCATCCCACACAAATGTATCATTTATGGTTCATTTTTTACCACACACTGTTCAAAATATAGGATATTATTATGCACAATTTTTCTAGGTGCATGGCCCTTCTCCTGTCTAAACATCTTCAGAGAGACACACTATCACAGATTGACTTTCTGTTTTTGCTGGACACCACTTATAGGTTACATCATGAGGTCTCAATGACAATTTGTGTTTTCTTGTGAGTAGCAGACAACTCACTTATAATTTATACCTATTGCTCAAGATATTACTTCCAGTTTCCCTCTGCATGCTATCTGTTCGATCACTTGTGGGTCATATTCTAGGCTCTACTATTACTTCCTGTTTTGCTCTGCATGCCATGAATGAGATCACCTAAAGGTCACATTCTGTGCTCAAAGTATTACTTCCTGGTTTGCAGTGCATGCCATCTGCAAAATCCCTTGTAGATTATACCCTGTGCTCTAAGTACTACTTCCTGCTTTGCTTTTCATGCAGTGTCTGGCATCTGTGTGGAAGCCCATTCTGTACTTATTATCTTACTTCCTGTTTTTCTCCACTTGCCCATGTGTGACCTCTTGTAGGTCATACCCTGTTTTCAGCTTATTACTTCCTGTTTTGCTACACATATTCTTCTAGCTCAAAGTCCTGTGTTCTGACTATTAATCTCTGGTTGGCACTTTGTGCCATGTATGTGATATTTTGTGGAGCACTTCCTGTGATTTCACTACTACTTCCTGTTTGGCTCTGCGTGCCTTGAAGGAGATCACTTCTCGTAAATGCCCAGAAACATTATTCAGGCCCTTTTGTAAATCAGTAAGGAGCAGCTTACCGCGACTTTGTGCGTGCAACAAATATGGCGGATGTACATTTACGAATGTGCCGCACAATTTCAGAGATGGGACAAAGTTCTGCATTTTACCTGTTTGGATTCAGGGTTGAAATCTCACTACTATTTAGTAAACAGGCAGAAATGTAGGCAGTAGTGGGAAGACCCTTTACAAAAGATGAAGGCATGCCCACACAGCTCTTGAAGATTTACGCTGTTGGGATGGGCGAGCGGCAATTTCTGTGTCGGTGCCTCTTTAATCCTCACACTGCTTCATGGCACTTTCACAAGTTGAGCCAATGGGGCGTCCAGGAAGGGTGCTTTTGTAACACCCATCGGGTGTAACCCGGAGGAGACCAACATGGAACTTCTAGCACACAACCCTCTGCAAGGCTTGGATTATCCATCAAAGCAGCTGCTTCCCCATCCACACAACCTCCCGCGCGTCCCTGGAAACTCGGGGTGATCCTGGACTTCTGTTGAATCCATGGGGGAAAGTTTGGGAAAACTTTTGGGGTATTTAGACTGCAGTTAAATTCCACTGATTGTATAGAGTTGTGCTCTAGACACTTCTGTCTCTTTACAGATAGCCAGAGTTACCCAATACGAAGAGGTCAGGCGGAGGTCACAGATCCGGCCTCTTGCAGGAAGTGTGGCAGGATAATGTTGCACTATAGTACTGTCCGACCTCCTACCCCACCCACAAACTGTAAGGAAGACGCTCATTGGACAAGGAACAGATGAAACTATCAGCAAAGGAAAGATTAGCTAATTAAAGGTACCTTCTTTGCTAAACAAACAGTGTAGGAAAAATTTTAAGTTAATAACCACTGTGTAGGGAATTCATGGACTGGGAGAAGCACTGTGCAGCGTTTGCTATACCTTTCCCAATAAGCACTGGCAAAGCCAATCAGCCTGGCTTGCATTCTGAGCACAGGCTAAAACATGAATACAACCTGCTGTAGTGACAACACAAAAAAAACCAGCAATGTATTTGTGTATAGAATGTCCCTGTGAGATAAATTAATGTAAATAAAGCCTTGTGCATTGCAGTGTAAGCACTTTCGAGAAAGCGGAGTGATACAGTCAACAGCATGATGTGAGAAGGGTGGAAGAAAAACCCTTTTGAGTGGAGCCAAAACCCACTGTATATTTATTTTCAAATAGTTGTAACAATAGGTCTGCAGACAGATGCATTATCATGCCAGGCTTAAAAATGCAAGGATGGGGCAGGGAGGAGAGATCTCAGTGTGTTTGTAGGTTCAGGTGCACGCAGATGTTGTGGGCACCACGGCTGCCTGCCCAGCACACCCTAAAACCTTGCAGGGCACCTAACTGGACTCAAGACTCCTCTCTTTGGAAGTGACCTTTCTCCCCCACGAACCTACTCTGAAAATGCATGAAAATTTGCATTTTCCGGAATGCCAATGCCTACTTGGCAGCCTCTGTCCATGGTTAGCTATTATTTCACTCCCTTCATAGTACCCTAGTGCTCTGAAGTGTCAGAGAAACAGTGTGGGCACTCAACAAAAATTGTAATTAAATAAACAAACAAATAAATATATTAAATAAATAAATAATACATGCATTTCCTTCATGGATGGTCAGCCATCATTCACATTTTTTGTAATTTGGGTTCTAGGCTCCAATCGCTATAGGCGGGGGCTGTATTTAAAGCTGGAATGCACGGGTACTCAATGACCTCTGCCCAAGGTTAGCTGTTCTTGCACTCCCTTCAAGTTACCCCTGCACCATAGCGCTCTGAAGTCTCAGAGAAACTATGTGGGCACTTTACAAAACCCATAAATAAATAAATATATAAATAAATATATAAAATGAATACATACATTAATAAACACATTTCCTTCATGGACTGTAGGCAACCATCCAGATTTTGGAAACTTGTGTTCTTGGCTCCAACTACTATGGACCGGGGATGCATTTAAAGCGTAGCACTGCCAATGAGCACCCCAGAAAGACAAGCCACCCGCCTTCCGCCATCGGTGTAGGGAATAGACGTGACGTACTGAAGGTAGCCTTCACTGTGTTACAGGTCTAGAGTTCTCCTGATCTATTTGAGTGCACTCTCTCCACCCCTCTGTGCCGAGCAATGCTCATACAGCAATGCTCACAGTTCTAGAATCCTATAGTCTATAGAGAACCCATCCAAGTTCTGTAGACCATTGCGTCGGAGGACTCTCTCCCTGGGGGCCTATGGAGGTTCACGGGATCTTTGTTTCAGTGATACAACATGTCTACGCTCCACACAAACTCTCTAGGGTCCCTTGCTTCGGTGCCGCGACCTCCGCAGACCCGTTTTGCAGTGTTGAGTTTTGTCCTGGTTGGAAAAACACCTTGGAATGGGAGAGCTGTTCATTTTGTGCCAGAAGGTACCTCCTGGCATCTGGATAGAGCAGCTCAGAAGATGTCTCTCAGCAATACTACTTCTGTCTAAACACAATATAACAGAGTGTGCCACATACAGTGTTTCTGCAAAGTTGTTTCCCCCACATGACTATAAATTCTGAAAGGAACCACCAGCAATCCTGGTGACATGAGTCACAGTCAGGTTTTACATTAGCACCCGGTGTTTTGGTTTATTCAGACTGGAAGGTTCTCAGTGACGTCAACACTTCCAGTAGATACCCGTAGTCGCTGGATACTATTCTGAATTGCGCCATCTTGTCTTCGCTTCCCTAGGAGGTGGAACCAGAAGGCACCACAGGGGCACATGTCCCTTCCTTTTACTCTCCCCTCAAGCTAGACTGCAGGGCCAGGTCAGGCAGTGTGTGAGGTGACTCCATGACCCCAATGAACAATGCTCCGAACCGCTGTTTTTCTTTTTTATGCCTTTGTTTTAAGGTGTGTGAGTTTAACTGCAACAACCAGCACTACAGTTCCCACAATGCATTGTGTTGTTAAACTGAACATTGGAGCCCTGTAGCCTTAGTGACATGGATTCATCTTGTAACCTCCTTAAAAGTGTGGCATCCTCACCCTGCTCCATAAACATTTCCCAACACACAGGATATTGGATTTTTACCCAACTCTACAGGATGGACCAACATTCATGGTGGCTAGAGTACGCGCTGAATATGCAGTCTGCTTACTGGCCAGAAGGAGTCACTGTAGAATATATCACAGGTTGTAAATATTAGGACTTCCTAGTTTTTTCAGAGGGCCCAATCTACCCACCTGCACTTAACCCTGCTGCTCGCCCACCTCTTGGCTACTGAGAAATGGTCTGGGCTGCCGGATCTGCATCTACCCGCCACGGGGTGGATGGCACGTGCCAACGGGAAGCCTGTGGATGGTCACAAGTAATCAAGGAGAATAATAAAGGAGAGCTGACTGCCAGAAATGTAGACTTGATAAAACAGCAACCCACATTGGATTCCTCAAGCTCTTGTCCCAATTGGTGGTCAAGACCCTACAGGAGTGTTTCTTCTTGGGGAAAGGAAGCCTCTTCGTCACCTACAATGGAATGATTTTGGCTCTGGGTTTCAACGTGCGGCTCAACCACTCTTGGCCAACCAAGCCTTTCGGGGCCACAGCGAATGAAGCAAACATCAGAGCTTCCACCGCATCGGAGTGGCACTGAATGGCTTGGTGGGAAGGGATTGTGGTTTTGGGGGTCACTGCTTTAATGATGAATCCAAAGGCAGTAAGGCCGTCAACAATTGCAAACAAAGGAGGACAACACTCGGTTATTGGATCTTATGGAAGGACCATACGGCCTAGATACTAACAAACCCTGCGGCAGTAGCGGTGTTGTAAGAGTCCGTCAATATCATCCCTGACCTGCCGTTGATTCCAGAGGGACGCAGCAGCTGTTGCACGCCTCGGCGCACATACCGATGCGATGTTCCATTGCCATTGTCATGTCCAACATAATGTATTATGGATCTCAGGAAATTATCAAATTATAAGATAAAAAAAAAATACCTTGCAGTCCAAAAGCACCAACATGTTTACAGAAAGTAACAATGTAACATGCATCCTACAGAGAGTTTTGTCGGCACCTGTTCTCGCAGAGAGGCGCGTGACCGAGGTCAGGCAGAAAAGCAGCGTGACAGCTCAGGGCCAGGCAGGAATCGAAAGGTGGTCGTGGTGCTGATGCTCCCTAGTTCTGACTCCTTTGCTGTCACCTCCACTTCACACGTGAAATTGTCCACAGTGCCTTGCACGACCCGGAAATTACTAGAAGTGGCGTACGGTGGGAAATACTCAGGCTCGGCCTTATGGTGGGAGGGAAGAAGATGTCCTCAATGTTGGTTTGGTCAACATGGCCACTTTGGTCAGGAAAGTGGCGTAGAAAGAGACAGGGCAAGAGTGCGCCTGTGAGTTGTGAGAGGAGGTAGGAGCAGAGACGTAGAGGGGGGGGGACTATTTCGGGGATTTTTCCAAATGGCGACTGAAAAACAATTGTCAGAACACACAGAATGTTACCGCTGCTGACGTGAACATTTGACGCAGCCTCCGTCGGTGCAGGAGGCCTGTGGAGTCTTCTTAAATCTCATGACAAAGCCAGACACAGAATGGAAGGCATCCACAAGAAAAGGGACCGTATCCAGCTCCGCCCACTGACGTTCACCTCTCACTCCTCGCCTTCCTTCTCTGAGAGGCCCACGGGCAGCCACGCCCTTGTGCTCCTCCCACCAAGGCGTTATTAGGCTTGCGCTTCAACCACTGGGACTTTCGTGTGCGGATGGCGGTGTTTCCTCCTCTCTTTGCGGGTCTGGTGCTTGCTGTGCTTGTGGTCATGCCGGCGGTGGCGCGTGTGCTTCTGGTGATTGTGGTGACGGCGGTGGTGGTGGTTCCGTCGCGCCCGGTGGGATCTTCTTTCGGCTGAATGAGGGTGAAACAAAACACACAATTAAGAGCTGTACAAAACACTGTGAGGGACGCGTGTTGGGACTGTAACACAAACATGCAAGAAATGGAATGGGCAACAGAACACTGAAATGACAGGTTTGAGCTTTGAGAGTCAAACTGTTGACACTGTGTCCCTACAAACCTGGACATGATGACCCCTGACCTACAAACTAGGAATTGCAGGCCCTGGAACAAACACAGAAAAGGGTGGCAGGTTTCCCTGGTACAAATTGAGTTAATGGCCTACAAACTGGAAAATAATGTGAATTAGAAACACATCTTCTGTGACCAAACACTTTCGACAACTGATCTTGTCACCGAAAAACTGTGACCTAAAACTAAGGAGCAGTGAGCATCATTTATATACAAGCCATGGATCACATGAGAGACAGGTGGAGAACAGTGACTATGTGACCTGAAAACTGATGTGGTGATGACCTTTCACATACAAATCTGACACCAAAAAACTTGTGACTCACAGAACTTATGTCCATTAGATCTAAAAGCTGGTATGTATACACCATGTGACATGACACCGATGAACTGATGGCCCTGTGACAAACACGGTGTGGAGCGGCGACCCGGTGAGCTAAAAGCTTAACACCAACCTCCTTGTGACCTACAAACTATGGCCAATGACCCACAACATGTTATCTAATCACCTTGCAAACTACAAACAGTAATTGATGACCGTGTTACCTACAACAAGTGAAACAATGGGAGTGTGATCAAAAGGATGGACACAAAAGGCTGTCCTGGTAACCTTCACACTTTGGACCAATGACCTTGAACCTAAAACTGTGACCTGATGACCTTGTGATGTAGAACATGTTACCCAATTACCTTCTGGCTAACAAAGACATTCTGACCCACAGCTGTGAACCAATGTCCACGTTGCCTAGAAATGGGAACTGATAACACTGCGTGTTTTCTCCCAGGCAGCCAATCACAAGCCAGCTGCTGCAAACAATTATTATTTTTTTCACCATAGTTTCCATTTCTAAAGTGCAGAGGGGGCAATCCATACATTCATATCAATAGGAAAACCAGTGTGTTAACAGCACAAAGTGACTTTTATAGAGCTTACCAATCTAAGACGAGTGCCCGCACCTGGCAATCATGACCTTATGAAATGTCTTCTTCCAATAATCAAAATTGCCATTCTTCGTACAGATTAGCCGTAACTCTACCAAGCCGTTTAGATACTTTTTATTATAAAATAAACTATGGACGTTCAAAAACATAACATCGTTTTCCAAAACATCTTTTCCAAAAATGACTTTTCAAAAACATCTTTTACAATAACATTGTTCATTTGTGTAGAATATTATTTTGGCCAAAACATCTTTCCGAAAATCTAGGCCTTCTCTTAACATATATGAAAACATACACTTATTCATATATATATATTGGCATACGGGAAATAAAACAACTCTGAAGCACTAACTTTGGGTCTGTGTCCAGTTTGCGGCGAGTGGCGCTTCAGTATCTAGGCAGCGCGAGTCGTAAATAAATAAATAAATAAATATATATATATATAGATAGATATATATCTATATATATATATATTTTTTTCTTACCCCTTTAAATTGATCTATTTATATTCAATATCCATTTGCCGATCCAAAACCTTTACACGCCCCTCCGTAAAATCTAACTTTTGAAACTGTTGCCATATTATAAATAACCATTTTTAAGCTGCATTTACTTTTGTGCCATTGAGTTTAATTATTATTTTGGTCCAAGATGGTATGAGAAAACAATGTTATAGTAAAAGATGTTTTGAAAATGTATATTTGCAAAATATGTTTTGCAAAACAGTTTGATTACAAGCTACCCCTAACTAGGTAGCATGAAACTGTAGTGAGGTTTCCCTAGGTTCTCATTCTAACTCACCAGGGTGTCGCCACTTCCAAGATGGCCGCACCCCTAACCTTGATCACAGAAGGCATAGTCATGACCTGTCAAAGTCCCTAACTTTTGGTAATGCACACAAAATGATACCTCAAAATCTACATGCACATGAGGACTGGTGTACACCAATACCTGGTGGAGTGTTATCCGGGGAGAGACAGCTCGTATCCACTGAACTCAATTCCCTCTACCTGCTACTCACGCTTTACACAGACTATTTTCGGCCGGTCCCATCTGCCGTCTCGGTGACACTTGATGGTCGGGATGTGTCTCTGGTTGTAACCGGGCTCGCACTGGTATCGGACAGCCGAGTGGATGCTGTACTGTGGCTTCCTCTTGCCCATGGGGATGGCGTTCGGCACCTCTGGCGGGGGCCCACACAGGACTGCAGAAAAAAGGGGAGAAATGGCAGCCATTACGACACTGGGTGGAAACACGTGAACCTCAACTTGCATCGCGATGGATACAAGACATGTTGAGAGACAAGTGACCCGCTGTGGTGGACTGGAAAAGAAACAGGAGGATTTCAGAGTATATTTCACATAGGCCATGACTCTGCAAGGAGGAGGGTTCTGGTCAAAATGGAGGAATCAGGAGAGGAGAATACTGTGTGCCGAGGGAGTGTGCAGGTGCGAAGAAAGTTATCCCCCTAGAGTCGGCCTAAGTCCTTGTGTACTCAAGTATCTAGAGAGCATTATGATGCCAGGGCTTAACCCAGGCTGTTCCCAACTCGTCATGCCCTTTGAGATCTTGAGCGTTTAAGAAAAGTTGTTTTTTTGCCTCTCCCTGGTATACATTCTTCCCCTTTTATTGTTAATCTTAATTGGTTATCTTAACCTTGCACAGAAAAGGTGGGCTTTGAGGTGCACTTCACACTTTGCGTCCAATCAGTTACCCCCCTGAATGTCCCCTGAGCACCGATAAGCTTCTTCCAGGTGAGGAGTTAGCTGGTTCCTAGACTGTGCCTCAGGTGTTGACGGCGGGAGCGCTCACTGTTGACACGTGGACCCGTAACACGTGTAACACCTTCGGCTAATCCAGGGACCAGTAACTAACATCACTTTGCACCCTTGGATTCCAGTACAACTTTTCCTCGTCTTGGTCTACCGGTCTCTGGCACTCTGAGTTAGAGTTTGGATGGTAGATTACCCATGGATAAGAGTAGGATTCTCTAGAGTATAAGATCTCGGGGGTGGAGGGGGGTTTGTCTCCTCAATCGCCATGTTTCGGCTCTGGGTGTGGAGATGGATGGACTTAATAGTCTATCTTTCCTTCAATATTGATTCTCCTGAACTCACCTCTGCTTCTCAGGGATGGCAAGTTGTCCTACACTAGCTTCAAAATGTGATAGCCTTCTTTCTAAGTAATTCGGGGTTTCCGGTTTGGATGGAAATGGGTGTTTTTGCCCAATATGAGGATTCTGTGAGCGGAGGTGTGGCCTACCGGCTTGAGCAGCCAACTCTGGAACCTGAGGAGCCCAGTTTAAATCCCGGCATCGGTACTAAACTCAACATCATGTGATTTTGGACAAATGCATCTCCCTGTGCCTAAAATATGAGTAAAATGTATTTATTTAATCCCCACTTGAAGTACATTATTTTGTATTAATGTGCAGCGCTCTGTTTCTTCACAGCTAGATTTGCGCTATGTTAACGCATACTGTCCTTACACATACAATATCACCGGGTCGCATGGACTTGGATGTCTCCAAGGACACATGATCCTCATCAAATGTTGTGTAGTTTGCCTGAATATTGTGTATTCATGGGGAATTTTCTGAGGCAATCATCAGTCCAGTAACTGAATATTTCACCAGTAAGTTCACGTTCAGTAGGAGATATCTCATAAAACGAAGTAATTCTGCATTGCAAATCTACCAACAGTCTCGGGATCATAAATATCTGGTGCAAAATTATTGCATCATAATTACAGGTGTGCTTAGAATAAGTGCCTCAAAGTCGTCCAGCATTGTCAAGGAAAAAAACAATCTTGCAGACAGCAGAATGCAAAGAAAAGCACAGCTATGGGGGTGCAATTTGCACCTCACATTGTCAAATAGAGAACCCCAAAGCGAAAGAGCTCAGAAAACTCAGGGTGGGCAGAGAGCTTGGGTTTTGCATTCATTTTCAATATTAGTAGGATGACCTGAAATCAAGATTTCAGCACAGAATGTTCTCATTTCCATGATTAATAAAATATGTATATTGAATAAGGTTATAAGAGCACCTAGTGTTTCTGTGAGGAGAGGTGGGGCAGTTTTAGAAATGTGAAAATATTTTACACTAGAAATGTTTTGTGGAGTTGGCGATAATTTTAATTTACAACATTTTGGGATTTAAATTCTCCTCCGTGAAATAGTTCGCCACAATGTGCGATAGATCTGTGCACAGATTTCTTTTCCCACCAGAATACATTTTGTTTCATGTATTGTTGTTATATGCGTTGTTGCAATAGTGGGAGTAATGCAATCTTTGTATCATTCTGTAAAACTCCAGGAAATAAATGATTTAAAGAAATCTCTCAATGCCACAAACCTGGGTTTATGGTAGTGTCACCTGTCATGCAGGCCTGCGGTGCGCCGCATGGGTCCAGCACGGGGCACAGGGCACCAGTGCTCGCCACAAGAAGCTGGCCACCTGACACGGTGTGTTACTGATGGGCACGTACGGGGGCTCTCGCTGGAGCTTGCCATACCCGCTGGGGGTTCAGAGTGCACTAAGATGGCATTAATAAAACAGCGGGGAGCTAATCTAACTCTCAGGCGTGGGGACAAGCACTTCATAATTTTTAATTGGAGCCTGGTGAGAGAAATTAAAGTTTGAGGGGAAGAGAGTGGCTGGGGAGGGAGGGGTGAGTGAGAAATGCGAAGGGTGAAAAGAGTAGACGTGAGAGGAGGGGAGAAGCTGCTGCGAGGGGAAAGCGGGGACTGGGTATGGAGAGAATGGAGGGAAGGGAGCAGGGTAGCTTCCATTGGTGCAGCAGGTGCAGTGGCACCGGGACCCGGTGAGGTGGAGAATTGAGTCAGAGCGAGAGGAGGAAACAGAGAATGGAAGGAGTGGCTAGAGGGCGGTCATTGGTGGGATGGTGGAGTAGAGAGAGGCAGTGGTGTTATGTTAAATTAGGGGGGGCCCCTGCAGCATGTGATGAGTCGCCCCGAGTTTAAATATCTAATAGATATTCATTTCACTGGGGCTGAATGAAGACCCCTTGGAGTATTGGGGGACCACCTGCCCTGAAGTGGCAGAAGGGCTCTGTGTTCCACCCCCAGGAATGGATAAAGCAGAGAGAAAAAAGAGGAACACATGAACAGACACAGACGTAGATACTTGCATGCACGTGCAAGCATACACACACACACATGTATGTGTGCAGACACAGAGTCACAGACGTAGGTGAATATATGCTACCCAGATGCACACACACACATGTGCACACAAGTGAACATAAGTGAACACCCACAAACAGACGAATGCTCACAGGCATACACTTCAATCCAGGCACAAACATGCAAATGCAGACACACAAAGAAGCACACAGACACACTTCCACACATAGAAGTGCACACAAGCATGCACATGCATGCACACACTGGAACATGCACACACAACAATGGTGTGTGCGCACACACATGACATGAATAATGCACACAGAGATGACACAAGTGCATACATGCGAAGAGACCCGATTCAGACAGGAGACTCCTGCCTTCCGAAGCATAAAATTGATTTATTTTAGCTGTCTCCCACCTAAAATTCCCTCTGCTTCAATAGAGAAAATATATTCCCCTAAGTTGGTTATTGATACATGCTTTGATGAAATGTACTAAGGAGATGCTGATGCCTTGATTCCTGATTTCCCTGAACCGTGATCTAGATAAAACTTATTGATTTGAATCAAACTTACTGGTGTGGTCTCAGTCATTGTGTGTGCTCCCTGCCTCAGTGGATGTGTGTGCTGTATGGTCACTTTACACCTAAGCTTTCGGGTGCCTACATGCTCGGGCCAAGCCACCCCCCGGGGAACTGGTGACCCCAGTTCCTACAGCATGTATTTGAGTGGAGATACTGACGTACACACAACATTAGACATTTCGCATGAGCAGGGGACTCACCTGTTGATTTTTTGCAGATGTAGGGCAGGTTGTAGTTGCAGGGGACGTCGTTCCACATCCCATTGTCGCGAGAGACCATCACGACACAGTTTTCTCCACCGGCAAAGAAGTTGTCGGGCTGGTTGACTCTCCAGTTCTCGTATTGCTTAGAACACAAAGACAGGTGGAATCAGACACTGCACAGACCTCACGAGGGTCTCACATCTACCTATGAACACCACAGAACCCTTCCTCGTGTGTGTGGAAATTGAGGGTCCCAGACCACGTGGAAAACAGAGGTACCTGATTAATGTTCCTTGGCCCACCACGGTATCCGCAGTAGTGAGGGCCACTGGAATTATGCAGCCGGAGAGGGCAAAATTATGTGGCAAGGCTGAGTTAATTTTGTGGCAACAATAGCCAAAATATGCTGCATGAAGTGACACATTTTGTGATAGTATTACTTGATTATTTTATCATTTTTATAGCTGGCAATACTGCCAGGGCAAATATTTCACCTTATTAATGCCAGTTTGACACCCAAATAGAGCAATAGACATTTGAAAGATGACCAGTCAACCTTTGAGAAGGACTTTACACTGTGCTGGAACACTTGTCGCCATGCTTTCAGTAACTTTTGTTCTGTTTGAGTTAGAAACAATTTTTTTTTAAACCTGCTGGTTATGCAGCAGATAATGGATTATGTGGCAAATGCAGAAAATTCAAAATGATGTGAAAAAGGCAGCAGCTGCAGAATCGCATAATTCCAGTGGCCCCGGAAGTAGCCAAACTCCATCCCTCCCTGTACACATATAAGAAAAGAACTTTGGTTAAGTGCACTACACTGCCCAAGGTTACACAATCTGGCCATGCAGAATTGGGAACTGCCCTCGTCAACGTGTTCAAGAGTACCACGCCTGGCTTTTTAGGTCTTGCCTACCAAACAGCTTTAGTTGTCTGGTCGCAAAAGAACTATTGTGTGCTATTCTAAAAACTTGAAGTGGACTTCATTGATTTCCACTCCTTCAATACTTTTTCCCCACCACCTTTATTTTTATTTCACCCCATCCACTCCCCATTGTTCGCCAACCCCTCACTGTTCTTTTAGTATTTATTTTCGAAAATGTTAAATGTCTTGGCAGGCCTGGCAGAGCCCATTTGCTACTGAGCTTCTCTGCTTGCACAAATGCAATTTAGAGTGACTGAAAATTGATTTTTTATATTTACTGTGGCAAGTGACACCAGCCATCTTGAATAGGTATATAAATAAAATTGCACCCATGTAATTAAGTAGGCATGCCCATGTATGGTAATACAGGCTCATACGCCATCAAACATTCACACTCTTACTGAATGACATGGACACCAACAGCGTCATGAAGCACACATTGCATCATGGTGCAATTTTTCTTTTTCCTTTTTTGCCAAAGCTATACTATATCGCCCAAACGATTTAGCAAAGCCAATAGGTCCCAAACGCCAGAGCTATTGGCTTTGCCAATGCTTGTCATTACTGGAGCACAAGCAATACAAAAAACCTTGACATGGGTTCCAAATGCACAATGTTGACCTGAAAGTGCCTCGACAGACCCACTGTTGGGATGGGTTCAGAGGCTGAAACTCCACCCCCCAACATTATGGTCCTAGAGGGAATTTTTGCCATTCATGAAACTACACCTCTCCCCCAGGGGTCTGCACTCACCACAAGGGTGTTGTCCGTCCACTGGAAATCCTTGTCCACGATCCGGTCGTTGAGTCCGATCCAAGTGTTGTCTAAGCCAAACGCTGGGGAGAAACGTACAAGATGCTTAAAACAGTGGGAAGGCCCAAACTTTTCAACAACTCACTTTAAAGTCATTTTGTGACACTGGTAGACTCTTCCCGGACGTCATCAAAACCCAACACACCCAGTTAACTGAATCCATCTTTCCAATCACCCCCAAGGATCAGTACTGCGATAACATAGGGTTAATGTAAAACTCTACATTATAAGGGCACGTCACTTCCAATCCAGGCTTTCTTTGAACTTAACAGAGCAATTTAGTTGAACCAATGGACTATCAGACTGGGAAACAGTGATGTGTAGCCGGAAGTCCTGGGGTGAATACGTTGTATCGCCTCCAACAAGTCTGGCTTGTGCTCTCGGAGCACGTGGGTGCAGACATCCATGCCTCAGTGAATGGAAAGCCGCCCAGTCGCTAAGTGGACGCGGTCCGTCCAATAAGCACAAACGATACTACAGAACACATTGCCATGAGGCCTGGGATAGCCAATGGTAAGAGGGGTTACTTGAATATTAAATGGGGACGGCCAGGATGAGAATGTTAGGTGGTCATCAGGGCACAGAAGAGACGGGCATCAGATCTTCGTCTTTCCGACTATTTTAGGCTGTCGCTCTCTTTTGTTATTGATAAATAATTAAACAACTAAATAAATAAACAAAAGAGAGACTTATAGACCAGGTTGGAGGCTAATATCTTAAATCCTTAGAGCTGTTGGCAAAAAAAGGTTTCCATATGTCTCCTGTTAGGTTAGAAATTGTTTGACAAAGCACAAGCTGGATATGAAGGGAGTCGGGGGGTCAGGCCTACAAATCTCATTTTAATTAAGAGCGCCACCATTAAGGACTTTTAACGAGTGTCGGGACAGGGACGCTGCTGCCGCAGTCACCGTACGACCTCCTTCGGGGTATTCAAGGCGCGAACACGAAATACTTCACCGGCGACAGTTTTGACAATGAAGAAGAAAATGGCTCTTTCATGGGACGCGCGGGCTTTGGCACGCTACGGTCTCCGGCGTGCCGGCTCAGCACATTCGGCGTGACGGATGGGAGCGCGGGCCGGCTGCAGCGGCTGCACGGCTCACATTATTAAGAGTTATGAGTATTACTGGCGGGCTTCGCAACACTGGCGAAGATTTTCTGCCATCCCCAAAAATCTATCTAGAAAGGGAAGGAGCTTGAAGGGAAGACAGTTTAATAGGAGCAGAGAGGGAAAGTTGGGGGCAAAAGAGACCACAACAAATTATTAACGACAAGGAAGATCTCGGGGGGAATATTCTCTGTACATTCAAAGGAACGGTCTCTAGAAGTCTGCAGAGTGCCTTTGCAACTCCAACTGTTGGCACCTTTTATGTTTATTAAGTGTTTTTGTGTGGCTGCGTCTCTTTCCGGTGCTTTCGAGTCTTGCCACCGGAAGCGGAAGTCTGCCAGAAGCCATTCAGCTCTGAGCTGAACCTCAAGAGCGCATGGAGATAAACAACATGAGCTGGAGGAGAAGAAACAGGAGAGGAGGGGAAGGGAGGGGAGGGGAGGGGAGGGGAGGGGAGAGGAAGGGAGAGGAATGGAAGGGAGGGGAGGGGAGGGGAGGGGAGAGGAAGGGAGGAGAAGGGAGGAGAAGGGAGGGGAGGGGAGAGAAGAGGAGTGAGGAGGGGAGGGGAGGGGAGGGGAGAGGAGGGGAGGGGAGAGGAGAGGAGGGGGGGGAGAGGAGGAGAGAGAAGAGGAGGGGAGGGGGGAGGAGTGGGGAGGGGGGAGGTGGGGGGAGGGGGGAAGGGGAGAGGAGGGGAGAGGAGGGGAGGGGGGAAGGGAGGGCAGAAGGAGGGGGGAGGGGAGGGGGGAAGGGAGGGCAGAAGGAGGGGGGAGGGGAGGGGAGAAGGAGGGGAGGGGAGGAGAGAGGAGCGGCGGGGATGAGGCAGAGGCCTCTGCTTAATTTGTATTACAACAATTGCCGCTGCCCAAAGTTTGACTCAGAACCCAGAGTCTGCACTACGAATATCAGGGGGCCAAACTACCAAGGATAAGTAGTCCTGATTCCACCTCATGCCTCCCTCATCCACAACCAAACGCGCTCTGCCCTTTTATGTCACTCATGAGGCTTCTTTATCACCCCTGCGTTCTCCCTTTTCTCTGTTCTCGTCTTTCTCTGGAGCTTTCTTTCCCCTTTCCTCTCACTTGGTGAAAAGTCTGATAAGGACACATAAGTGCCGTGCCCAAAAACATGAGTGCCAGTAAGCCCCACCACAACCACCGCCTCAAAATAAGCACTGGGAGGTACACTGCTTCAGTGCACTGGGGTAAGACTCATTCCCTTAAGCACGGTCTCACTCACTAGGTGTGAGTCTCACTTCTTGAAGTGGGTGATTTGTAACACTCATTTACTGAAGAACAGTCAGCTGGATTTAGCTTTTTTTCGGGGGTCAGGGGGGGGGGGGGTTGCATTATATAGCGCAAACTCAACCCAGAGGTATCAGAGCGCTTTACATAGCGCCAGTTGCATTACAGATGCACACATTCATTTTGTTAGGCACGGGGAGATGAAGTGATTTGCCCAGAATCACAGGATGTTGAGCCTCCCTGCCGAGACTCGAACCCAGTTACCCAGCTAAGAGGTCGACCTCTCTAGCCACTAGGCCACTTCCGCTACCCCGTGAGCCGCACACCTTGGTGAAACGCACAGCGTCTTTCGTTGAGTGTGAACCTTGTGCCTTGGAGTCCAGTCTCTTGAACTGGGATCGAATCTCACACTTGGAGCGCTCTCTGCCTTAATGGCTCAGCATTTGTATCTCTTGCTTCCAGCAGCAAAGCCTCACTCATTTGCAGTGACTCCCACTCCTTGGTGCACGGTGTCACTCGCACTGGGTGCATGTCTCACACACTGGTGCATAGTCTCTTTCATTGGAGAGACGGCTCAGGGCTTGGATCCGAGTTGCTGTCACTGTTGTGAATTTCAATGTCGGCCACCGAGTGTGAATTTTTGTGCACAATCTCACTCATTGGATGTGAGTCTCACACGTTGATCGCATTAGATGTGAGGCTGGTGCACAGCTCACCCATCTAGTGAGAACCTCGCTCTCTGGAAGGCAGTCTCTTACTGTGTGTGTGGACCCCATTTCTTGGAAACAGTCCCATTTTTGGACCATCTTAAAGTTGTGTTTGACTTTAACAGAGCCATGCCCCAGGGACTTTGGTCCCAAACTCCACAAATCTCACACAAGGGGAGTCCTGAGGCTGACATCTCAGACAGAGCTTTGCCTAAAGTGTAGGTGGACAAACCTTTACATGTCAAGTAAGACTGAGTCAAGATAGGGGCAGGCTCTCAACAGACACTTCTGCGTGTTGGGGTCAATGCGAAAAGATGATGGTTCTGCTCAGAAAACATTTATAATTCAGTCTTCTGCCATGGTCCTGCCTCAAGGGTGAAAACTCCTGATCAGAGAGAGAACAGGAGTGGAGGAATGGAAAGAGGTGTAGGGGAGACCCATGAGAGTTATGGGGAGAAGTACTTACTCCAAAAGTGGTCCTTTTTAGCAACTTTCAACTGTTATGCCCCATTTGTCATTGTTTCTGCACATTTCAGAATTAACAGAAGAACTTAATGCGATGGCGGGCGGAACCCGGGGCACGCGGGCGCGGATGGGGCCGGTGGCTCTGTAGCGACAACCACCGCCGTGGTCGGTCGCACTCCACAGGACTCCTCAGGTGAAGCTGTTTAATTACCAGAACACTGGAATAAGGGCTGTGATTAAACCTCAAACAATGAGCGAATTAGGGTTAATTAAGAAACCACTCAAGCGGGGCCCCCTATTTCACAGCACACCGCCTTATTGAGGCCTCAGAAAAGCAATCATTTTTATTAAACTTCAGAAGCCTGGTGCACCAAAATCACAGTAATTGGAAGGGTAGTTTATTGCTTCTGTTAGGAAAAAGCAATTCTTTGCTGATTGCGTTTTTCTGATTTTGAATGCTCTTGATAGATATCGGAGAAAATAGAGATACGCGGGTGTTTCTATGTCCCAAAATAATAGCCTGGCTTTGTAACACAGCCACAATACTAGAATCCTTCCATCTATTTTGTTTTAAGAATATCCAATCAATTTTGCATTTTTTTTATTTTTTTAAAAACATTTTTTTAAGTGGAACACCGGTTATCATGACAGCGGTTACATAAGCAGGTTACATTCGTAGTTAAGTAAGCGATTCGCAATATAGATACATAATCAATCATGACCAATTAGACAGTGCATCAATTCTTCAATTTTGAATTTTTATAGTTTTACAGACTTATTCTCTCTCTGATTTGAGAAGTTAGGAAATTAGAGGCAGGAAGCTACAGACACCCTCTCGCTTTCTTCTTTCAAACTGTACAGCTAACCTTGCCATCCAAAATTTACTCCAAATCTCTTTGAATGTTTCCTGTCTCTCCATGCTTGTAAAATTAACCCTGTATTGATCATTTACCTACTTATATATTTGTACGAACCAGTTATTACTCCACAAACTGACTCATCTTTACAAAGCAAAATTTTAGGTCACCATGTGATCTTTTTTTAAGTCAACAAACGGATCCTTGCCGTAAACACGCGTCCAGTAGCCACCGAGGATTCTACAGCCCTATAGATCGACTTCTTTTCTGGTCTTCATCGAAGACATTTTATATCGACTGTCCACCTACAAGTAGCTTTAATGTGTATTTTAGAAATGGCTGACAAATTCCTCCTCGCTTTACCCTTCAGGCTGCCATGTTGTATCTTTCGTTGCTAGGAAATGTTTGGCACAGATGTGGCTATTTCTGTTTTGGAGACAAACAAAATGGATCTATTCAATTTTCTGACATAACTTGAACAAGGTAGTGTAAATTTTCGGTACAGTTCGGGCAGTTCCACGTCACAAATTTCTCAGTCGTAGGATTTCGTTGTACGAATTTTTGTTTACAGATTTGTTAGTTGAGTGATTTTTATGGCAATGCTTGTAATTCTGATGTGTGCGGTATATATATATATATATATATATATATATATATATATATATATATATATTTTTTTTTTTGCCTTTATTGACCAACTTGTAATATGAGCCTTATTAGAAAGATAACATTTATGCTGGACTAGGAAAATGAGAAAATCAATCGCCGTGTCCGGCCCTGGAGAAAGGTTATTGATGTCAGAAGGTCAATGTGTGTGTCTGACGCCATAAAGACTTAAAAATAAAAACATCCCGGAATCCTTTAAAGTGCCCAACAGACCAAACAGAAAAAGAATAACATTTTCAGTAGCTTATGGAGACCTCTTTTGCATGTTTTTGCTTACTTTTGTGCAGCTGGTTGTGATGATGACGTCACATTTGTACACACATCTCTGCCCCCTGCACTGCCCCCTGCAGGAGGCTGATTATCAGTGCAGAGCAAGGAGCACCGGATACAAAGTCATCAGATACAAAAACAGGCTCACAAGATGGCCGCCGCTCTTCCAAGGCAGAAGTAAACCCAATCACCTCTTTGTGAAGTCTGTCTGGTGGCCGGAGTAGTATGACCCGGGTTGGGCTGTCCTCCTTTCAGTGCCGAACAAGTCTCCTCTACTGTGGGCGTTGTACATTTGGGGGGAATTAGTCGACTGCAGGGTCAAGTGCTATGTGTTGCAATAATTTACCTTAGAATTTATTTTTGCATTCTGGTTGGAATCTTGTTTAAAGTATAAACTTGGACGAAAATATTTTAACACAGATAAGTGCCTGGACATACAGACAGGCTGGGGTTCTGTTTTAGACCCCTCAAGTGACCTCAAGCCCCCCTAACTAGACTCAATTCGTGAAAGTGGACAATCCATGACTTTCATCCTTCCTTAGAATCACACCCAGGGTCAAGTGCCTCAAGTCCCTCTAACTACACTCAACTCCTGAAGGTGGACCCTCCACGCCTTTCATGATTCGTTAGAATCACATCCAGGGTCAAGTGACCTCAAGCCCCCCTAACTACACTCAACTTATGCAGGTGAAGGTGGACCCTCCACACCTTTCATCCTTCCTTAAAATCACATCAAGTGGGGGGCGTGGCCAAGACGGCGAGCATGGCGGACGTGGCTTGAACGAGCTCCGTCCCGCCGCTGGATATCCTTAATTGATCCTGCGTTGCCCCGACCCGAATCTGCCCTACAGTGTGTGGCTGTCCACGGGGGCTGAAGGGGACGACCCGACGGCGGTTCAGGAGCTCTGGCATACTGCCCTCTGCCTCCTTCGGCGGTGTGAGGCTGCGACAGCGGTGAGGCCTGCGCTGAGCACCGGAGCCGGGCCCTGGATTTGAGGGCGGCCCACCCGGAAGTGATGTGACGCCGGGGAGGCGAGACCGAGGAGTGCCGCCCCCATCGTGAGGCCGGCGGAGCCGTGGCCGGGGAGCAGCCGACTCCACAGGGAGCCTAGCGACCAGGGAGGGAGCGGAATCGGCGGCCTGCAGGCGGAGCGACCAAAGCCCGGACAGCGCTCGACCTGGTAAGGGGTGGCGGCGTGGTGTGCGGCCTGGTGGGGGAGGGGGTCGCTCCTGAGGCCATTCCCGGCCCGTTCGGCGGCTGACTCGGGCGCGGGGGTTGGGGGCCTTGGAGCTCCAGGGGACGGCTGCCCTTCCGTCCCTCGTCTTACCCCCACCCTCCTCTCTGCATCGTTCAGTGGCCCTGAGCCGGCCCTCTGGGGCTTGAGTGCTGGAAGAGGCCCATTTTTCGGCGGTTGTACCGGACCGCGGTGGGTGACACTAGCTGGGAGAGGCAGCCCTTACGAGCGTCTGGAGGATATTTGGCGAGCGCCTTGGCCTCTCCTCCGGGTGGTGCGGTGAGAGGACTGAGTTGCAGTCGGTGGCCTGTGGGACAAGGGGCTTTGACACATCCTGCACACTGTCTCTAACACGTGGCCCTGCTGCGCTGGATTGACTCTTGGGTCTGTGGCGGCGCGGTGCACCTCTTTGGGCACCGTGACATTGGCGAGATCTAAGTGGTGCCGCGGACCGCACCGGACTGGCTGCGAGTGCTAATCCTTGAGCTCTGCGTGGACAGTTGGGGCCGTCCCGGTCTCCCTGGCGGACTGTCCAGGGCTCCGTGAGCGCCATGACTAGAGGAGGCAACAGCGGGGGCTCTTCGAAGCAGGGCCCGATGGATAAATTCGCGGGGCCGAGTGGGGGCGCCGGGGCCCCTGGTGGTCACCAGGGCTCAGGACCAGATAATGCAGCATTGATGGCGGCGATCACGCAATCGAGGGACATGGTGGACGCAAAGATAGGGGCGGTCGGAGGCGATGTTACCCTGCTTCGACAGGATCTACGCAACGCGGTTGCCCGTATCACGGAAGCTGAGACCAGGATCACGGAGGTGGAAGACGACGTAGTGATCCTCTAGAAGAAGGTAGCTGCCATGGAGGGGATCCAAAAGGGTCTGGCGCTGCGGGTGGAAGACGCGGAAGGGCGGGCCAGGAGGAATAACTTACACTTTGTGGGCTTTCCGGAGGACTGTGAGAAGGGAAATATGGAGGCATTCTTGACTCAGTGGCTAGAGAGTTGGCTTCCACCGGACTCCCTTTCGCACTGCTTCATCATAGAGCGGGCGCATCGTGCTCTTATCCCGAAGCCGCCTACCGGGGCTCGTCCCCGCGCTGTGATAGCCAAATTGCTTAACTATCACGACAGAGACACGATCTTGCGACAGGCCCGCGCCAGGGACCCTCTCATGTTTGAAAACCACAAAATCCTAATTTTCCCGGACTACACCAGACTGGTCCAACAGCAACGGCAATCCTTCACTGCAGCGAAAGCGCGCCTACGAGAATTGAAAATCCCCTATGCCCTGCTCTATCCGGCCCGGTTGAGAGTGGTGTTTCAATCTCGCACTCAATTTTTTAACTCTCCGGAGGACGTCTTTGAGTGAACTGATGAAACAGTGCGTGTTAAGGTGCATACCCCTCCGAGACGGGGCTCGGACTCGTCATCCACGACGGAACCTAAGAAGACGCCGCGCAGATCACGCAGCAGGAGCAACTGGAGGTCGCACTCCCAGAAGCGCCCGCCTCCCCAGGAGGAATCGGTGGAGGAAGCTGAAGCGACGGACTCTTCCCCCCCGAAGTCTTGAGACCCTGTGCCGCATTGTACTTAGCTACTGTTACGGGCCCGAGGGGCCGAGGAGGCATCATGGCGGTGGGAGGGGGGTAGATGCTGATTACGGCCATGCCACTTGTACTGTAACTATATGAATGTCTGTTTATGGGTGGAACATGGGTCGGGAGACGCTCGAGAGAGAGCGGGCCTTCTCCCGGAATTCGTTCCCACGCGCTGGGTGGGGGTTGTTCGACGCCTGGTGGGTAGTTGGGAGGGATCCATTGGCGTAGTGTGTCTCCGGCCTCCCGTTGGAGGCTCGGGATCGCCTGCACCGCGACAGGTACTTCAATGTTGCTGAGGTATGGGGTGGGGGGTTGGAGGGGGGGTTGTTGGCACAGTTTGAGGTTGGGGGGTTAGCGGGGGGGTAGGTTGGGGTGGGGGGGTTGGGGAGGTGTTGAGGGGATGGGTAGGTTTAGGTTATGCACGGTGTATACGGGAGCCGGGAGGATGGTATGTGTATGTGTGTGGCCTCTGATGCCCGACAGATTGAAGCTATGGCCTACTGATGGCGGCTGATGGACAGAGGGTGGAGCCCCCACGCGCTTCCCTACGCATTTTAAGCTGGAATGTGAGAGGGGTGCTCGACAAAGTTAAGAGGGGTGCGGTGTTACGAATGGGGAAGAAAGAAAAGGCGGACGTATTGCTCCTTCAAGAAACGCACCTTATGGGCACCAAAACCCTTAGCCTGCGTAGATATGGATATGACCAGGTGTTCCATGCTGGGTTTGCGAGGGGGTCCAGAGGGGTTGCAATTTTGATACACCGCAGAGTACAATATACCCACGAGACACAATGGCTGGATGCGCATGGTAGGTTTGCATTGGTCAAGGGAATGGTGGGTGATGAGCCCATGGTGTTCGGCAGGGTCTATGCTCCACCCCCGCTGCAAGAAGCCCTGATTGAACAACTGTTTGATGTCTGGGCCGAAATCCCACATGTGTTGACAATCGTGGGCGGCGACTGGAATGATGTGATGAATGGGAGGTTGGACCGTTGTAGGCCCGGGGGGGCTCAGTTGCCTGAGACCTCCACGAAACTGAGCAGAATGGTGCAGGGGATGGTTGGATGGATGCTTGGCGATACCAGCATGCATGTAGTCATGAATTCACGCTTGTCTCTGCAGTCCATAAATCCTTCTCTCGCCTCGATTACTTCTTTGTCCCCCAGCCCTGGATAGGGAGGGTGGGCTCTACCTCCATACTTCCGAGGGGCCTGTCGGATCACTCCCCGATTTCTTTGACGCTGCTGTTGGGTGCGAGGCGACAGCCGTTTCGCTGGCGCCTCTCCACGTTGCACCTACAGCGCGATGACTATCAGTCACACATGGGAGAGGTAATAGCGCATTACTTGACCGAGAATGATGGCCCGGATACAGACGCCATGACCCTGTGGGAGGCCCTGAAACCGGTGCTTCGCGGAGTGGACATTGCGTGGTGCGCAGCGGACCGTAGGGCCCGCAGGTTGGCCATTGCGGAAGCGGCGAGTCGGGTTCGTAGCCGAGAAGCAGAGAGCACTTCGGGAGGGAGCGGCGATGCAGTGGGGCAGTTACTCTATCATCAGCAGCGATATACCTCATTATTATTAGATGAGGCCCGCCAAGTTTGGCTAGCTACGCAGAGTAGAATTTGTCAATGGGGGGACAAATCCAGCACAATGCTCTACAGGCTGTGCCAGGGTACCTTTCAGGCCCAGCCCCTGCCGGGACTCCGGGACGAACTGGGTGGCCCGGTAACGGCCCCGGAGGTCCTGGCCGAGACCTTTGCGCAATACTACGCGACACAATACGCCCCCCGGGATTCGCTCCCGGCGGAGGAGATCGACAAATTCCTAGCGGATCTCCCGCCCCGGGCGCACTCGAACGACGATCGTGCCCGACTGGACCTCCCGTTGTCAGCTGAGGAGCTGGGGGAGGCTCTGGGTGAGCTGAACGCTGGCAAGGCCCCTGGGCCTAACGGCTTCCCATGCGAATTTATGAAAACGTTTCATCTTCAACTAGGGATGCGCTACAGGAAGGCTCTGGAGGCGGCCAGGGACTGTGGGTGTCTGCCGGCGGACTGGCGACACGCAGAGGTGGTGGTCTTTTGCAAGCCGGGGATGCCGCCGGATCGCCCTGAGTCGTATCGTCCGATCTCATTGCTTAACTTTGAAGCGAAGGTCTTGGCTAAGGCCTTAGCGAAACGCCTTCTCCCCTACATTACGGACTTGGTCCATCCTGACCAGGCCGGCTTTATGCTCCACAGAGCGACAATACATAACATCCGACGCGCACAGTTGGTGGTGGAGGCGGCGCGGGCGGCAGGCATCCCGGCGGCCCTTTTGCTAGCGGATATAGATAGGGCGTTCGACTCCCTGAGCTGGCCGTATCTTCGGGCACTCCTTCTCCGCCTCAACCTAGGCCCGCGTTTCCTGTCCTACATTCATTTACTATATACAGATTTGACAGCGGCGGTGAGGGTAGCGGGAGCAGTGTCCGGCTCATTTCTGATAGACCGAGGTACCCCACAGGGATGCCCTCGCTCACCCTACCTGTTTGCTCTGGCAATGGAGCCGCTAGCGGCTTGGGTGAGAATGGATGCACAGCTGCGTGGGGTGGAATGGGTGGGGGGTCCGTCCGACAGAATCGCGCTCTATGCGGACGATGTCCTTTTCTTTCTTACGGACCTGAACAGATCTGGTCCTAGGGTCCTGGATATAATGCGTATCTTCGGCGAGGTGTCCGGTCTCACGCTAAATGTGCAGAAATCGAAATTGTGGGTCCTAGGAGATGGTGGAGCCCTGGGTCCTTGGGCGTCGGCCCTTCAGGAGGCGGCGGGAGGCCTGAAATATCTCGGGGTCTTTTTGACAGATATGCCGGGAGTCTCGTGGACCCGCAATGTGCTACCTGTGTGGGATAAAATACGGTCGGATATGCAAATATGGTCCAGGATGCCCCTTAATGTTTATGGACGCTCGGCCATCTTTAAGATGGTGGCCCTGCCCCGTATCCTGTACCAGCTTCAGAATCACCCGTATTCTATTTCACCGCAGTGGTTTAGACAGGTGGACTCGGCTTTGGGTCGATTCTTGTGGACGGGGGGGCAGTGAGGGTGGCACTCCGTACCTGCTTCCTCTCGACGTACTGTGGGGGGCTGGCTACATCGGACGTCCAGTCTTACTACCAAGCGTCACACCTGCTGGTCCTCAACGAATGGTGGTACGGGGATCGTGGCGATCCGACCTATGCCCTGGAGATACCTGATGGACCCGCACACGCTCCATACAGTCTTATACTCGGCGGCCCTCCGGAAACGACTCCCAGCGGTCACACAGACAGTGTTCCGGGTGTGGCGCGAGGCGCTCCGACGCATGGGATGGTGGAACAGACTGACGGGGGAGACCCCGCTGTGGTGTAATGGGCGATTGCCGGCGCTAGCTTCCCTGCGGAGCTTCGATGGCTGGGACGCTATCGGCGTCTCGGCGCTGGGCTACGTCATGAAGGGCTCGGTCCTTAAATCCTTTCAGGCTCTGCGGGACGAGTATGACATGCCCCAATCCCAATTTTTACGATACCTACAGCTCCGACACGCCCTGACCCCCGCTATAGCGGACTTGACTTCTCTACCGGAGTTCAGCCCCCTGGAGGCAAAAGTTTTTATGGGGGAATTGGAAACCAAAAATATATCTACCATATATCAGACGCTAGTCACCCACTGTTCCCCTTCCCTTGATAAACTGCGGCTGGTCTGCGAGGGAGATGTGGGGTGTTTGGAGGAAGAGGACTGGAGAGAAGCCCTGGAGGCCCCCAGGGGAGCTGCGATTGCGGTGCGCTTGCGCTTTATTCAATTTAAGTACCTACACAGGGCGTACTTTACGAGGGAGCGACTGTGGAAGGCGGGGCTGATAGCCTCCCCGGAGTGCCTGAGATGTGGAAGTGAGATGGGCTCCTTTATTCATACGGTGTGGGAGTGTGTGAGGCTGCAGAGTGTGGGATTGCCTGGCGGAGGTACTGGGCTGGGAGCTTCCCCGTTCACCAAAGTTGGGCCTCCTGCACGTTATGGAACAAGTGGGGGGGAATGTATACAAACGTCATCTCCTTACCTTGGGCCTCATCGTGGCCAAAAGAGATATAGCCAGGGCCTGGAAGGCTCCTAGAGCCCCGCTGCTGGAAGTGTGGAAACGGGGCTTGGACTATTCCATGGGATTGGAACGCCCAATATTTGAGGCCAGGGGGTGCCCTACAAAACATTTTAAGGTCTGGAAGAAATGGGCAGATTACAGGGGCCTTCTGTTGGACCCCCCGGCGCCTCGGGCCACCGACGGGGACCGCACCTTGACTGGTTCTGGGTAAATTGGTACACATGCAGTTATTATGATTATTAGACTCCTCTTGATGGACACTGTAGACAACGTGCGGGGCGGGGGGAGGGCACCGGGTGGGATGCCGGAGGGTGGGACACGAGGGAAATGTTGACTGAATGTATTTGAACATGATCTTGTTATGAGCACACTGCCTCTCTGATTCCTGGGGAGCGGTGATTTATTTCCTGTATTCTGTCAGCTTACAAACTCTAATAAAATTTTGTTCTGAAAAAATCACATCAAGTGACCTCAAGCCCCTCTAACTACACTCAACTCATGAAGGTGGACCCTCCACGCCTTTCATCCTTCCTTAGAATCACACCCAGGGTCAAGTGACCTCAAGTCCCCCGAACTACACTCAACTCATGAAGGTGGACCCTCCACGCCTTTCATCCTTCCTTAGAATCACACCCAGGGTGAAGTGACCTCAAGCCCCCCTAACTACACTCAACTCATGAAGGTGGACCCTCCAAGCCTTTCATCCTTCCTTAAAATGTGGAAGAGGTGTGGCGCCGCGGCCAGGGCGACTGACGCTGGAATCTGGGGCCCACGGTTCGATCCCCGGCTCCGGCGGCAGGTTAGCCCAGCACCATGTGACTCTGGGCAATAGCTCGCTTAATCTTCCCGACGGCCCCCCAGCGCCTAGAGACCCTTACGGGTGATTGTGCGCTTTACAAATGTGGACTTTACTTTACTTTAAAATCACATCAAGTGACCTCAAGCCCCTCTAACTACACTCAACTTATGCAGGTGAAGGTGGACCCTCCACACCTTTCATCCTTCCTTAAAATCACATCAAGTGACCTCAAGCCCCTCTAACTGCACTCAACTCATGCAGAAGAAGCCACCACGCCTTTCATCCTCCCTTCCAGGAATCACAGCCAGGGTCCAGTTTCTGGAATCCTGATTGAAACTGGATTACATTTTTTTTTAAGTACACCTGTAGATAGGCCCCAGTTGGGTTCTTACTGTTCAGGTAGTCCTGCTCCGCTGGGGAGTGGATGCTGGCCAGGTGGCCGAAGCGTTGTCGGCATTCCTTCTCGGCGTGCTCCCAGTTGCGGCGCTGTGCGAAGTAGTGGTAGCAGTGGCCCTGGAACTTGTGCCAGTTGTGTTCACAGCCCTCAGTGTCTAGGGGAGAAAGGATGAAAAGGGTTACAAACCATCATGTAAAAATGGCCCTAACCCCTGCTGACTCTCCCTTACAGGCCAGCAGGAACATCTGCAGAGCTCACGACAAGTCAATGCTTTTGAAACACCATTTGGACTGGGGCAGGGTCAGTCAGCTTTCCATTGACTGCTGCTGACCAACAGGGTTTTTGAGATGGGGGATGCCACAAAGACCCCTCCCACCTCCGATCCGAATAGAACAGTTAACTTTGACCTACAAAGCATACTTGCATACATAGACACATTGATAGAGACAGACTTTAACACAAGCGTGCACACACATGCATGCTCACACTTATGTGTTGCACTTTTACACTGACCGGAAAAGAGCTTTTAATGCCCCAATGTATTGGCACCGAAGGATGCACAAACCGGTTGGAGCATCCTTAGGGTGCAACAAAGGACATCAAATCACGATCAGGGACAATGGAAAATGCTACCCAGAGATGGAGGTGCGGGCTCCCACTCTTTTGCTGACGCAGCACACCCTGATGTTTCACACAAATCTCCCTTCTTCAGTGTTTCTTTTTATTAAGTTACTAGCGTACCCGTCGCGCGTTGCTGCGATCTCAGAAGAAAGGAAATTTAAGGAAACTTGTTATGATAACATTCAATTTACATTGTGTCATTTTTATTGAAACTTATTCATTTTAATATGGAAAACATTTCAAAGTGTTGTTTTAATTCTGTTTTTTTATTCGAGTGCTTGTGGATACATGATATTTTTTGTTTTTCCGTCTGGTGCGTAGACGAATAAATCAGGTTTTCCGACGCGTGAGCTGGCCACATACAGTTGTCCACGTGAGAAGCACGGATTCTCCAAATCTAGTCCACACACTTGCAGCGATTGTCCTTGTGCTTTGTTGATGGTCATTGCAAAAGCGAGTCGTACCGGAAAGTGTAAACGTTCAGTATTGGAAAGATTATGAGGGCCCTGGGTGGCCGATATTTAACAATTTTTTTTTTTTGCCAGAAACCTTCGCGGGAGTGTACTCAACAACTTTTAACACATTTTTTACATTTTATTTATTTATTTATTTTTAGCCAGAAACCTTGGCGGGAGTCTACTCAACAACTTCCCAAAGTTTCATGCCGATCGGATGAATGGTGTAGTGTCATATAGATATGCTTTGCCTATACGCTGTGTTAAGTTAGCATGAGCTTATTAGGAGTTTAAACGCCATTTTACCTTTCTGCTGCTTCTGCACACGACACATAATTGTTACTTTAGCTTTGAGCCTAGTAGAATGTTTTGCTTCACACAAGAATAATATGTTGTTGCTCTGATATCAGCTTTACTTGGGTACAGTGAGTGCCGAAGCCTTCAAGGATATCTCGACACAGTGGTTGTTGTGAGGTCTGATCTTCGCACGTTCCTAGACATAACATACATGCAGCTGCGGCCAAACTCTGGCTTTAGGCGTGCTTTATATTGCACTGTGCAGAGCATGCCCCACACTTGATGCTTCGCATGCAGAGAGCTGGTGGATGATGATGTGATCCCTTACCACTAGGATCTGAGGTATGGGGCCGCTCTGCTAAAACCCAAAGAGACCTTCTTTAGATATAATATAATATACTAGCAAGGGAGGGTGCGAATTAGGTGTCTTTTTAGCCTTCTTCCCTCTAGCATTTTAACATGCTTTCACCGTTTGTATTCTATGGACTCGTAACTATGCTGATTACTTTGTTTCTTATAATATGTTTGCTTGTATTAGCTAAGATACTGCGTTTGAGAACACTGCATTAGAAATAAACATTTCAAACGTGCACGTGTCTTCATTGACTCCTCGTTCTGGATTGATATGTTAGTATAACGAAAGAGTGTTCATGTGTTCCATGTTACCTGAGGTGTTCTAAGTCCATGTTCTGGGTTGTCTAAACATTGGGAGTTTGTAATAACCACTGAGACACTGTAGCTAGTCTGGTAGGGGATTTTGGGTACTAAGGTGAGTTTTGGCACACCCTAATTCCCTGAGGTTCCAAGTCTCTATGCACAGTTCTGTATGAGAACGGAATCCCTGCGACAGTAGTAATGCATAAAGGACAAACGGACATACTTTGGTTTTTATATATATAGATTACAGTTAATTATGACTAAGCCGTCTTTACTAGTGGTATGTTTTACTGTCTGAAGAAATGTTTGTTTAAGCATGGAAGGCCCTGTCTGCTATCCAGGTATTTACTTACAAGTGCATCTGTCAGAACATATGGACACCAGCAGGGATTTTAAATAGACATATTTTCCAGTTCCCTGGCTGCAAAGGTGTGAGATTCAAAATGGCGGTCATGCCATCTATAATTTCCAGAGCTGTTTTCTTCACCTCTATGGCTGTGCTGAGGCGAGGAGTTCGACCGGAGCCTCCTTCCAGGGTTTTGCCAGCTTGTCTTTGAGTGAACAGAGATCACCAGCCCTCCACTTACACCTATGACAGACATATACGTCCTAGAAGCAGTCGCTGGTCTATCCCCAGTGACAGCAAAGCCAACAGCAACAATCCTGTCGTAGCACTCTACGGAGCCTCTCCAATCTACCTTCAGCTCCAAGCGCTGCACTTCCTCAAAGTGGCTATACTGTCCAACTCGGATCAGGCCTCTTCGACCTTGTCGTGGACCACAAGCTTGACGTCCTGCTCCTAGCTGATAGATAGATCACACTTGACCACAGGTCATCGACTATAAACCATGGTTCATCAATGGCCATCTGTTGTGCATTTGTGTCTATCCATAGTTCATCTACGGCCATCCATGGTTCATCAAAGGTCAACCATGCTACGTCAGTGATGAGCTACAGTGCATCAAAACCATGGTTCCGCAATTGTCAAAGATCTTGCATTAATGGCCAACAATGGTGCATCAATGGTCCTCCACGGTTCGTCAATGGCCAATAATGGTGCATCAATGGTCCTCCACGGTTCGTCAATGGCCAACAATGGTGCATCAATGGTTCTCCACGGTTCGTCAATGGCCAACAATGGTGCATCATTGGTCCTCCACGGTTCGTCAATGGCCAACAATGGTGCATCAATGGTCCTCCACGGTTCATCAATGGCCAACAATGGTGCATCAATGGTCCTCCACGGTTCGTCAATGGCCAACAATGGTGCATCAATGGTCCTCCACGGTTCATCAATGGCCAACAATGGCGCATCAATGGTCCTCCACGGTTCGTCAATGGAAAACAATGGTGCATCAATGGTCCTCCACGGTTCATCAATGGCCAACAATGGTGCATCAATGGTCCTCCAAGGTTCATCAATGGCCACCAATGGCGTGTCAATGGTCCTCCACGGTTCGTCAATGGCCAACAATGGTGCATCAATGGTCCTCCACGGTTCGTCAATGGCCAACAATGGTGCATCAATGGTCCTCCACGGTTCGTCAATGGCCAACAATGGTGCATCAATGGTCCTCCACGGTTCGTCAATGGCCAACAATGGTGCATCAATGGTCCTCCACAGTTCATCAATGGCCAACAATGGTCCATCAATGGCCCTCCACGGTTCATCAATGGCCAACAATGGTGCCTCAATGGTCCTCCACGGTTCATCAATGGCCAACAATGGTGCATCATTGGACCTACACGGTTCATCAATGGCCAACAATCGTGCCTCAATGGTCCTCCACTGTTGATCAATGGGCAACAATGGTGCATCATCGGTCCTCCATGGTTCATCAATGGGCAACAATGGTGCCTCATTGGTCCTCCACTGTTGATCAATGGCCAGCAATAGTTCATCAGAGGCCACCCGTGGTTCATAAATGGTCAACCACGGGTCATCATTGATCATCTGTGGTTCAATGATGGTCAACCAATGGCCACTTATGCAGTATTAATGATCATATTCGGTTCGAAAATATAATTTCCAAATTTTCAATTTTCAAATTTCATTTTCTTTTAGTCTGCAATTAGAAGAGGAATGATAAGATTCCACCTGGCACTAATCCAAATGAATTAAATGGAATATAAAATAAAACAAATGACAAGAGTAGAGGTTTGTGTATCCCTATCTTTCATTGAAACACATAATATGTTGGTGCGGCCCCTAGGGTACTGCACTGTCGCCTATAGATTGTAAGGATGGTTTCATGTGGTCTTACCTAGCCAAGTGTTTGAGGCGAAAGGCTTCACACAGTTGTCAAATCCTTTGTGACATCAGGCGTGAGAATCTCTTACCAATTCTCACAACAGCAAGGCTCATCGTAGTTTCCTTGAAACATCAAATAGTCTCCTGCATCATTAGTACCCAGCCACAGGTGTCAGTCGACTATGTGCACCGGCTACACTGATACCGCCAAGTAAGGACTGTTACGCTTGGGGTCTTGACAGATTCACTGAAGAAGGTTACAATATGAGGAGGGCCTCAGTATAGGGGTCTGGCCTCAGTATAGGGGTCTGGCCTAGCTTCGCTTCACCGCAGTCTGCTTCGCCACTATCTTTGTACTTCTGAGCCTCGACAGCCAATGGGACTTCGTAACACTGCACGCTAGTCTTCCCCATGGCAACGCACTACGGCACTCGGCAGCAACTGCAAAGGGACGGATTATCTCAGGCGCTGACACATGCCAAGCCAAGCGGGCTGGGTGGCAGGGGAGAGTGGTGGTGGGACAGAGAATCGGAAGATGATGCACGGTGGAGGAAGTGCCAGGTGAACAGCATGGAGGGAAGACGCCATGTTTGGAGGATAGCGGGTCGCATCGCGGCGGCAGGAGCTGGAATAGAAACTGATGAGCTCAATTTAAAAGGAATTAGCCATCTGGAGCGAGAGCCAGAGACTGCTCAGTAGCATGCTGGGAGGTGTTTATGGAACTCCCCCTTATATTAAGGACTCATTAGGCGGGGAGGGGCAGCGGCTTCTGGCAGCAGAGGGCAGAGAAGGACAACACATGCTAAAGATGCATCAGCTGCCATTGCATCCACTGAGCTAAGGAAACCACAGCCCCACCTGCTGGCCTGGACAAGTAGCCACAGGCCTAGGAAGTAGTTCTAGAGAGTGCCGGATACCTCGAAGGCATCAGTGAGAAGATTGGAAGTTTATCCACAGCTGGGCCACATACTCCGGGGAGCTGGCACCTTCTCTAGAAGCGGTGGGCACAAGCTCAACGGGCCGACAACTGGCAGGATACTCCACACCACTCCTGCACTATGAGAGGCAGTCATCCATACACCAACACATCCGACTACACTCACCTACCCACCTAGGGCTATCCACACCACACCTGCAACAAGGCAAACACCCAGGCGCCTTTCAACCCACACACTAGACAGCACTACACCTCAGCACACCACCTAGCCCCAGAAGTCACTGACGGCAACATGCATCAACATGAATGGACAACACCACACCACAGCAATATCACCCTCACATCACCCACACTAACTCCCCAACAAAATAACAACCCAACACCCATACACAACACCGTTTCACACCAAGCAGTACACCCAAGCTTTTCCCATTATAACAGGTTAGAGGCACCGAATAACTTCACTTACCACTCTAGTTTAAGACAACATACATGCAGATACTTCCACCCCAATCACTTATCACCGCCACATACCAAGCCAGCACACACATTCACAAACCACTTCCAGCAGCAACCACTCCATGCTGCCTCTTCTGATCTCACACACCCAATAACCGAGACAATCCAATCAAACACTCCTGATGTCTCTACGTCTGTAAAGATTCAACCACTCACCTCCACACAAAACAAGGACATCACACCAACCCATGACATGTGAGCTGAATGCCCAAGTACAGAGATTTCCAAGGTAACAGCAATACGATGTTTCAAAGATAGAAGCTAACTCAGGAACCGTTACAGCAGACCTCAGTAAACAGGGTTATTTAGACGCCAAGTTTCTGCCTGATAGACGGAGGTCATGACCTTTGCACCCTGGCAGATCACCAGCAGCCATCTTGAGAGAGCTCCACCTTCCTCTGTGC
Source organism: Lissotriton helveticus (assembly GCF_964261635.1). Taxonomy (NCBI): domain Eukaryota; kingdom Metazoa; phylum Chordata; class Amphibia; order Caudata; family Salamandridae; genus Lissotriton; species Lissotriton helveticus. The sequence goes on from NC_136073.1 coordinate 23,423,213, forward strand.
CTTCAGGGGGGCTGATGCAGCTGCTGCTACTATGAAGGCACCGCTAAGTTTCCTGAGCCGCCGCCATGTTTTACGGAGCTGATCAGCAAACATTGTTTGTTTTTCAAAAGCAAACTTTCAATTGGGTGTTAATATTTGATAAACTAAAATACTAATGACCCCAACACCCTGGGAGTTTTTTTCCCGGTGTGTAGGGGGTCCTATTATTTTTTTACTGTTTGGGACCGCCATCCTTTTTCCGGTTGTCCTGAACAGTAACATCAACATCAACAAATACTTTAGAACGTCAGCCACCTTAAATTGTCCGGACGGTCAGAGGTACTCAACGGGTACATGGATGTCCATTGAGACGTCTACGGAGCCCTGTTACCTCAGGGCAAACAGGACAGTCTGCCCGACTCTAAATGGAGTGGACAGTGTGCGGTACTTGAACCGACAGCGTGGTGTCCTTCGGGCCATCATTCTAAGGTTCCTGCCACCAGAGCCAACGGGGTCAAAGATGGTGGTTCACCCGATTCTAAATAGAGAGGGCAGATTGTCAGGTTGGAGGACAGGGAACTCCGCCATGTTTGTGTCAGCGTACCCCGTTATAGTTCGTAACTGACACCAGTCCCTACGTGTGCAGGACCTCAACCATAAGGATGAGATGACGTACAGTATTAGCAACCACAGCAGAAAGATCATTGAGAACTTTAGAAGAAAATGCCTTTAGCCAGGTATGTGGGTGTGCCCAGATGCGAGTCCTTTCTGTACCAAGAGAAACCCAACTGAGACTCAAGGAAGAAAACCAAGAAGGCTGGAACATAAACCTAGGCTAGCTGTTTGGGCTGGAATCTCTCTTTTGGGGCAAGCTCAAGTCTGGCTTGCAAATGGCTGGTCTGTATCTGTAATAACACAGACCAGGTAAGAACAGTGGCATGCTCCCAGAGTACTTTCCAGTGGTGCCGTTTCATTCGGCTATTTCCATCATTTGTTGCGGTGAAGCCGCAGTGAGAGACTTTTTAGTGATGTGGGTTGGGTCTAGTCAAGGGTCGCGCACTCTCCGTGCTTCGAGTATCAAACTGCACCTCGCGGACGAGCCCAAACAATGATGATGCAACAATCGGGTCGCTTGCTTAGAGGCATATGGCCTATTAGTTGAGGGACCTCTCTTTTTGGGGTGATAGCAAGACTGATTGCTGTTTGTGGGTCCCTGTGTGTAATTGCTCCGAACTAAATCATTATGGAAGGGAATGTGCCCTGGGGAGCATCAGTGGTTTAGACGGATTCAAGCGTATCCTACCTCCCCTTTTTGGTCTCTGAGTGAGTTGCACGTAATAGCGTGTGCACGCCTGAGGGTGTATTTGAGTTCTCTGGTCTCTCAGTGAGTTGCGCGTAGCAGCGCGTAGACGTCTGGGGGTGTATTTGAGTTCTCAGGTCTATCAGTGAGTTGCGCGCAGCAGTGTGTGGATGCCTGAGGGTGTAGTTGAGTTCTCTGGTCTCTCAGCGAGTTGCACGTTACAGAGTGTGGATGCCTGAGGGTGTATTTGAGCTCTCTGGTCTCTCAGTGAGTTGCGCGTAGCAGCGTGTGGACGCCTGAGGGTGTATTTGAGCTCTCTGGTCTCTCAGTGAGTTGCGCGTAGCAGCGTGTGGACGCCTGAGAGTGTATTTGAGTTCTCTGGTCTCTCAGTGAGTTGCGCGTAGCAGCGTGTGGATGCCTGGGAGCGTATTTGAGTTCTCTGGTCTCTCAGTGAGTTGCGCGTAGCAGGGTGTGGATGCATGAGAGTGTATTTGAGCTCTCTGGTCTTGCATTGAGTTGCGCTTAGCAGCGTGTGGACACCTGGGGGTGTATTTGAGTTTTCTGGTCTCTCAGTGAGTTGCACGTAGCAGTATGTAGACCCCTGAGAGTGTATTGGAGTTCTCTGGTCTCTCAGTCAGTTGCGCGTAGCAGCGTGTGGATGCCTGGGAGTGTATTTGAGTTCTCAGGTCTCGCAGTGAGTTGCGCGTAGCAGCGTGTGGACGCCTGGGAGTGTATTTGAGTTCTCTGGTCTCTCAGTGAGTTGTGCATAGCAGCGTGTGGACGCCTGAGAGTGTATTTGAGTTCTCTGGTCTCTCAGTGAGTTGTGCGTAGCAGCGTGTGGATGCCTGGGAGTGTATTTGAGTTCTCTGGTCTCTCAGTGAGTTGTGCGTAGCAGCGTGTAGACGCCTGGGAGTGTATTTGAGTTCTCTGGTCTCTCAGTGAGTTGTGCATAGCAGCGTGTGGACGCCTGAGAGTGTATTTGAGTTCTCTGGTCTCTCAGTGAGTTGTGCGTAGCAGCGTGTGGATGCCTGGGAGTGTATTTGAGCTCTTTGGTCTCTCAGTGAGTTGCGCGTAGCAGCGTGTGGATGCCTGGGAGTGTATTTGAGTTCTCTGGTCTCTCAGTGAGTTGTGCGTAGCAGCGTGTAGACGCCTGGGAGTGTATTTGAGTTCTCTGGTCTCTCAGTGAGTTGCGCGTAGCAGCGTGTGGATGCCTGGGAGTGTATTTGAGCTCTTTGGTCTCTCAGTGAGTTGCGCGTAGCAGCGTGTGGACGCCTGGGAGTGTATTTGAGTTCTCTGGTCTCTCAGTGAGTTGCGCGTAGCAGCGTGTGGACGCCTGAGAGTGTATTTGAGTTCTCGGGTCTCTCAGTGAGTTGCGCGTAGCAGCGTGTGGATGCCTGGGAGTGTATTTGAGTTCTCTGGTCTCTCAGTGAGTTGTGCGTAGCAGCGTGTAGACGCCTGGGAGTGTATTTGAGTTCTCTGGTCTCTCAGTGAGTTGTGCGTAGCAGCGTGTAGACGCCTGGGAGTGTATTTGAGTTCTCTGGTCTCTCAGTGAGTTGTGCGTAGCAGCGTGTAGACGCCTGGGAGAGTATTTGAGTTCTCTGGTCTCGCAGTGAGTTGCGCGTAGCATGGTGTGGATGCCTGATGTTCTCTGCCCATAGGCACTAAAGCTGCCCCCTCACTAGGGAGATGCAGTGAGGTTGAAATGTGCCTGCCTTTTTCTTGTATTCCCATTCAGAGGGGATGTTAGAGGTTCTGGCTGGACTTTCCCTTGCGGGCCAGAGTAAATACTGATTTGCATTTGCTGTTCCCTGTCTGTAAATGTATTGCTGAGCTACAAAGCGGTAGAATTGAATGTCCCTAAAGTTATTAGCAGTGATTCTGGCTGATTTAAGCCCCTATTCCTTCATTATTGTTCTTCTGAGGGTTACACCTAGAATAGTTGGAAGAGTGCTACTGAAAGAGCTTGATAAACCTAAAATGTCAATAGCACTCAAATTGAAACCTGGGGAACAAGTCTCAAGACATTACAAAGTAGGATTTGCCAAGATAGGTGTTTTAAAACAGTAGTTCTGCAGCTGCTGAATCAATATCTCATTACTGTCAGCAAAGCAAATAAACAAATCCCCACTGCATTTCAAGCCTATTAAATACCCAGTTTGGCTACACAGCAGCAAGAGGCCCCATTCAGCCAGTCTTGGCTTTTTATCCAACAGCACACTGAATTTTAGGTGTCTTTTGCATGTAAGATAAGATAAACTCCTCATGTGGGTTGAGTGGGTTAATAAAATTTGTGCAAATACCAACCCCATCATCGCTACGAATTGCCCAGTTCGCGATGGGGAGAAATGTTAAATAACGTTAGCCTAAAGTCTGGGCTGTTCGTATTGTGTTTTTGCCGCTGTTGTGTTTTACACTATGGCTATAGCTTTGCCTCAATTTCTACACAATCCACCATCTGCTGCACAACTGGTAGATTTGAGAAGATAGTTTCTATCAAAAAAGGACTAAAAGTTACTAAAACCGCTGCATAAGGATTGTAGTGCTGCTCATAACTTTACAAAGATTTACTGGCCACTGTACACTTGTTTACTTCTGGTTTTAAAACAAATAGGTGAGAAGTTTTCTCGTTTGATGTTAACCCCTTGGCTGCGGCGGTAATTCCGCCGCAGCGCTAGGGGGGACGGGGGGGCCGTGCGGCACCGCCATGCTCGTGACGGAACCCCTCCGTCACGAGCCTCGGGCGCGCTGTGCTTGTGACGGAGTGGTTCCGTCACGGCCCCACCCGCTCAATGGAACGCTCAGCGCAGGCGCAAAATCACTGCCGCGCAGGCGTGGCGGCCGGGCCGTGACGTACCCACTCCGTCTTTAGCACAGCCCGTCCGAGGCTGGTGACGGAGTGGTTCCGTCACCAGCACCCAACGGGTTAATAGGCTCAAAGGATGAGCTGTAGGAAGAACTTTTGTCAATAGAAGACAACAACAATCTTACATATTTAAATGTAATTCAAACAGGCTGGAAACTGTGATTTATTTCGTGTCATACTAATATTTTGTTTTATAGTTGATGTCAAACCATGTTATTTCAGTATTTTCAAGGCACTAATTATTCCAAGAACGCGAAAACATTCACAAGCAACCAAAACAGTTTGCATTTCTTTTTAATGTCTGTTCTCTTGAGATGTAACTGCTTTTTGTTGCGACATTTAATAAATATTCATGCGGTTTCTCCGCTTCCATCTGAGCCAAAATCATTATTTTTTTGATGAATAACCTTTTCAAATACATATCCTAAATGCCTATAGATTTCTTTCTTAAGAAATCTCTGTATTTTCTAAAGGATTTGGGAGCCAGTGCATATATTTACTAAAATATCATAATAGCTTAACAAAAGAGCCTCGGGAAGAGGTACATAATTTGGTTTTCTTTGCATTACAGGTCATAAACGTTGCCTCTTCTTGCCACATAATTCAGTCAACAGAGGGTAAATAATTTTGCCACATAACAAGTAGCGGCACTGTCTAAATGTGTGTCCGTCCAAGCTATATAGGGCATAACGAGATATAAACACACCTCGCGAATAGGTGTAGGTCAGATACAAATTACGCTACGAGTCGGCGGTATATGAGGCGATGTATTTACACCATGGTCCTGAGAACAGATCCACAATGGAACATTAACATTGGGGTATGTATATGGATTTAATGAGGCAGGAAGGAACTGGGAGGACACTCCATTAGGTACAGACGAGAAGATGCAGGCGCGAAACTAACCCAAGTGTGCGCTAGTTTAACTCCTTTACCGCAGCACAAATTCCGCCGTGGTGCGGGAGTTCTATTAAGTGGGCGGGGCCGCATCGGCCAACAGGCGTGCGCAGAACTACCGAGGTAGTGCTCGCGACGGCCGTTTGCCGATACGCGCACTCAAGCGGTTAAGGAAGGAGACGAATAATGGATTGTAAACACACCTAGAGAGCGCACCCACACATAAATCGGAAATTATAAAAATAAAGGATAAAGATTTGCGTGCAGCACCTTGAAAAGACTAAAGCGGCACTATGATGTCTGCAGTGTGAGGACCCTAGAGGAAAAAATGTAGGACTTGGATAAGTTGAGAAGAAACATTGAAGACATGCTGACTGCATGAAGGTTTAAAAGGTTGGGCCCTCTGGAGGGTTTAATTTTTCCGATGGCTTATGTTATGTTGGGTTTCTCTATGTTATGTTGTGTTTCTCTGACAACTGGAACTAGGCAGAAATCCCAGCTCCCCTGAAAAAAACCCAAGGCAAACTCAAAGGAGTTCAGTAACTAGAGGCCCTTCCGCCGTGGAGAAAGCTATCAACAAACAACTCTCCAACCATCTCGAACACCACCACCTACTAGACATCTCGCAGTATGGTTTCCACAGCAACCACAGCACGGAAACCGCTCTCATCGCAGCATTGGACCACATCTGGACCATCATGGACAAGAGGAAAACCGCAGCACTCATACCACTCGACCACTCCACAGCCTTCGACACCGTCTCCAACAGTATCCTCAGCACAAGACTCCACAACTCCGGAATACCATGGTCCTGCCTTTCGCTAGTGGGCCTCCTTTCTCTCTTATAGGAACTAGCGAGTCAGACTTCGACCCTATAGCGCCGAACTAAAGTACCTCATCTGCGGAGTCCCTCAAGGATCATCGATGAGCCCCACCCTCTTCAACGTCTACAAGGCACCACATGTCCAAGTCATAAGATCCCACATTGTCTCCTATGGAGACAACACCCAGCTCATCCTCCGACTCACACACAACAACCACACCACAAAGACCAACTTCACAACCTGCATGTCAAACATAGCAAACTGGATGACACAAAACTGCCTAAAACTACACAGTGATAAAACACAAGTCCGGAACCTTGGGAACAAGAGCTTTCCATGGTACTTCTCCTGGTGACCAACAGAACTGGCACCCATGCTCACCCCCACCAACCACGCCAAAAATCTTGGCGTCATCGTGGATGACAGACTCAGGATGACCAAACAAGTGAGCGCCATCACCGTCTTCTGCATCCTACGAATTACGCAAGATTTTCGATTGACTCCCCACCTACACGAGACGTACGGTGACACAGGCTATGATAACTAGCAGACTAGACTACAGCAAAGCACTCTACGCTGGCATCCAGAATCAACTCATACAAAGACTCCAGACCACCCAGCATGCCACTGCTCAACATCCCCCACAGCGCATACATCACGTCCCACCTCAGACAGCTACACTGGCAACCAATCCAGAAGCGATGCCAATTCAAACTGCTCACCCCGGCATATAAAGCCCTCCACAACTTCGGACCTGCCTACCTCTACCACGCCTCAACTTTCATCAGCCCACCACGCAACTGTGCTCAGCCTCCCTCCACCTCGTGCCAATACCCAGCATCCACGGGAGCAAGTCGAGAGGACACTCCTTCTATATCGACGCCAAATTCTGGAACGACCTTCTGCAAAACATCAGGACCTCATTATCCCATCTCAAATTCTGCAAGAAATTGAAGATGTGACTATTCAACTAGGAGCCCGATAAGCTTATTCATCTACTCCAGCGCTTGGATACCCCTCGGGTGGTAAGCTCGCTCTACAAATCCATGTAACATACCATGTTATGTTACTCTATGTCATGTTCTCTTACTCTATGTTATGTTACCAATTCATTTCAATCTTTATTTCGGCCAATTTGACCATCAAAGATATATAATACAATATAAAACCATCGGAAATGTGCAATAAAAGGCCATACATTAAAATTCATGTTCTTATAATTAAGTAGTCAACTGCGACTTTAAAATACGGGTGCGAGTATGCCAGACATTTGTAAGGAATTTGGCTAGTGCAAACACCGTTGGTCCCGAGACATCAGTTTTTAAAATTCTATACATCGGGAGGTATTCCCTACAACCAAAGTTTTTGATAAGTTATGTTACTCTACGTTATGGTAGATGTTATGATATATTATAACATAACAGGTGTATGTGTAAAGCGCACGATTACCCGAAGGTGTCTTGGCGCTGAATAACAGATGTTTATTGTTACCCAGCTCAATGGTACTCATTTTATCGACCTCAAATGGATGAAAGGCTCAGTGGACCCGCCGGGAATTGAACCTGTGACAATGAGGTCGAACACAGGCCCGCAGTGGCTGCTTTAGTCCACTGAGCCACCAGTTACGTTATATTACGCTGTGTTATGTCACGCTATATTTATTTGTAGGGCGCAGCGTAAATCATTACCACAGTCTCCTGGTGTTTTAACCCCTTCGATGCTAGCCCGTTTCCGCCGCTGTGCGGTAAACAAACGAACAGGGCGGGGCCGTGACGAACCCCAGCCGTCATCCGCACACGGGCACCGCGGAGCGTGACGGCTGGGGTTCGTCACCAGCATGCAAGGGGTTAATGAAACAAAATACAAACAATTGGTCAGAAAACTCATCGCATAAAATTCATCTAAACACACATTTTTTGTCACAAACTCATCTAAAAACTAAATGTTTTAAAACACTTTCAAAGAATGAAAAACATGGCTAAGAATATCAGGGCAGTGTCCTGCAAAACTAAAGAAAGCCTGTTATTAGGAGGGAAAGGGCGGAAGCACACATTCAAAGGTTGTAAGTCGTTGAAAAGTACCAGAAAACGTGGTTTATGACATCAGTGCGGTGCGTGGCATAAACACATTAGATAAAAGTGTTAGTAGATGGACAGCTGTTCAGAATGTATGACGAGTTGGAGCAGTCCTACACTACAAAGAGGGACTTATTTTGACGATGCAAAGATGTGGCTACTTACAGCCCTGGGCGTCATATGAAAGCATGAATGGAGATCTGAATACTGAATAAGGAAGTGAGTGCATGCCTTAAAAGGATGTGCTATCTGTTCTATAATATAAATAAAGCTCCTTTTTGGCAAAGGCTGAGTGGAGCATTTTAAAACTAATGAAAAGGGGAAACGAAGCGTATGAAATGAAGGAGGCAGGTCATTTTAAATTCGATGGAAAGGAATCTACGAAATGGACCAGGAAATTGCATTAAATTAAATTTTCTTAATGAAATGCGGTTTGGGTGACATATAGGGAATACAATCTTATAGGGCACATGCCTAAACAACTAGAGTAAGTAATTGTTCATGTCATACAGTAAAGTAAAGTAAATCATTAGACGCATTCAGCTCATGTCCTCAAATTCATTTCTCCTCCTGACAAAGGGATGAATTTACCCTTTCATCAATCAATCAAAGCATTTATATAGCGCACTACTCACCCGGAGGGTCTCAAGGCGCTGGGGGGGGGGGGGGGGGAGGGGGGGGGGGGTCCGCTACTGCTCGAACAGCCAGGTCTTGAGCTGCTTCCTGAAGGCGAGGTGGTCCTGGGTCAGGCGGAGGTGGGTCGGAAGGGAGTTCCAAGTCTTGGCGGCCAGGTAGGAGAAGGACCTTCCTCCTGTGGTGGCTCTTCGGATGCGGGGGACGGTGGCGAGGGCGTGGCCGGTCGATCGAAGCTGGCGTTTGGGAGCGTAGAAGTTGAGGCGGCTGTTGAGGTATCCTGGGCCTTGGTTGTGTAGGGCTTTGTGTGCGTGGGCGTCAACTCATTCAAACGAATTGAAATTGCATTCTTTTTAATGGACCAAGAAATTCTGAATTTTGATGCAGAATTCTGCTATTTGAATACAGAAATGGCCAGTAAATTATTTCTTTTGTAGTTGGAAGGTGATCTTGTGAAATGCCTCAGTAGAGTTTGTCAGGGTGGGATAAGACGCTAAAGTGTCGGGTTGTGACGGGTTCATCTGATGGGCCCAACCCCTCATTATACACCACAAACAACCCGGAAGGCTGGTCATAGGACTGTCAAACTGGGGAACTGAAATAAATTGAAGGTGGGGGCTTCTTGCTATGTAAATGACTTACATTTAGAGTAATTGTAGGTAAAGCTATTTGTTATTCTATCAACCTGCCATGAACGTGCCCATCAATTATGAACGTGTTTATTTTGTTTTAAACACTGAGTGAGTGCACACTGGCCTGAAGGCAAGAGGAAGTCGTATACAAAAAATAGTAATAAACAAGAGTGCTTTGATAAAGGTAAATAAGTAAGCAAAAAAAAAAGAAATACATTTTAAAATGTAAAAAAATTAAATAATTAACCTCCGCCCCCACTCTATTCCCCAAAAAAGGTCCCACGCTGGATATTCTGCTCTTGGGGGAGGGCTGGAACCACTCTACTTCTATACTTAGTGTATTGTGTGAAATGGGTGTTGAAAATAATGTAGCGAAAGGCTGGCGCCAAAATGGAGAACGTGGGGTGGAGGCGATGGTTTACCAAGTTGAAAGCGTCTGGGGAGCTTAAGAGACGGCACTCAACCACTTGTAGTGTCGGCATACAAATTACGGTTCTGCCTGTGTGCCCAGATCTTAGCCAGCAGTTCTGTTACGTATGCGCGACACCGACAGTTCTGAGTTTACAGTGTTCCAATGTTTTATGTTCTCCAAGCAGATCCGTCCAGTTTCCACCCTCAGTATGTGTCCTCTGATTCCGAGGGACCCGATGAGCGCTTTGAAGCCCTAGGCTTCTGCTAGTTTGTGATAGCGAGGTGCCTCTTTTTTAGGTGAGTACACAATGCATTGAAAACACGCCATCGACAATGCCCAACCACTAGTGCTTAACTTGAGCCGGTGGTATCCAGAGCTCGGCACCAACACTTAATTATCAATACCGGCGTTTGTGACAGTCTGCCACAAGGTGGTGCTGTCTGGCTAATTTAGAGATGACCACAACAACAGTTAAATATTAATTCAATATACATTAAAGCTAACTATTACCAGCTTCCCAATCCATTCTTATAGTTTTGGGGGCTTGAAACAGTCTGAATTGTCACACTTGTAGGCATGTGATGGTCAGTAGTTGCGTTGGTACTAATATTTGGAGAATAGCAGAGGTATCAGTTGTCAGTAGACGAGTCTGAGTTGCAAACGAGAACCGGAGGTCAGAGTCTGCCAAAAATCCTCCGTGGAGGTAACCCACTAGAACATGGCAAATTCAGCAACGCCACCAAATCCACATGGCATGTGTCGCTCAGCCTTTGCATGATTTTCAGTCAAATGTTCAGGGAACTCCGACCCTGACCGAGTGTCTTCAAACTTTATAATTGTATTTAGTACAGCGCAGCGTGATGTCATGCAATCTATCTCCGCTCACCGCCATCGAATGACAAAGTAGGTACATTCACCCCCCAGTCACAGGTCTTGGTTAAATCCATCGTTTTTTTGCTCACCATGCCATTCCAGTTTGGACCCAGCCATATGCAAATAAGCCTTGAATCTGCTCACCTTGGGAACAGTCCAGACCAAACTGCCAGGTCTTCCTTGGACCAGAAACAAGCAGTTTTGCGGTATCCCCCCTCATCAACCAGGCAACTTAAATCTGGTGGCGTAGGGAGCATGGGACTCACGTCTGGGCATACCATTCCCAATTAGGGTGACAAAGGCAAAAGGACAGATGATGGGCAGAATGCTGAATCAATCTAACATTCACGCCTAGTCAAGAGATCTGGGTTAAATCCATCGTTATTTTGCTCTCCACGCCATTCCAGTTTGGACCCAGCCATATGCAAATCAGTCTTGACGCTGTGCCTCATGGGAACAGTCCAGCCCAAACTGCCAGGCCAGGTCCTTCCTGAAGTTCGAACTGAACTGTTCCCAAGAGACCAATTGATCATATGTAAGTCGAAACGACGACACTGTATAAGTGGGATTTTTCACATGGACAGTTTTGGACTGATATATAATGTTTGGTCCAGTCCCTTAGCCACCTCATTAATGAGCCACTTGTATTTTATCATGAGGCCCAAACCATCATAAATACAAATGAAACTGCCTATTATCATTTGGTGATTACTTTGTTTTCACTGAACACTGTGCAACCTGCACTTTACTCACAATTATCTAACTTGACATAGGGTTTAATTTACAATATAAAAATGTTTGCATTATAATTTTTGTGTAATTGATTCTTTGCATTTCTGATATTAAATATCTGGCAATTAATAAGCCTAAATAATTCTATAAATCCCTGTGAGAGGAGCCACCGCTGATTCCCTTTTACCTATTTTCATTCCAGTGGAATATATTTGTTCCCTCACAATTTGCTTTTGCCCACGTCGAGAAGCATTTTTTTGTCAACAGTGCATTCCTGCAAATTTCTGATTTGTATTGATACAATTTTTGTAAGAGGGCATGTGGCTTTTGTGATAAGGCTCCTATGCCTTTCGCGACACATAAAAGCTATAGAACATTCGCATAAAAAGACACAACCAATCAGACTTATCAATATATCTCTCTGCCACAGATCTAAAGAGCCTTCCTTGCTTTTGATGGACAGAAATTCTCCTTTGCTGCTCAGGTTGTCTTCTTTGCTCTTTGATGCCTTTCCCCACCGCTCCTTTTTTTTTTTAACCTTGGTTTCGAATGGGATCCTGGTCAGCATAATAAGTAGAACGCGCTCCTATCCCTGATCCCTTCCAGTGCGCGATCTCTGAGCTCCCGCTGCTCTGCTGCGCCACCCACAGCCGCGTGAGCGGGGTCGGCAGGCTAGGATGCAACGGGGTACGCCAGCACTGGTAGCTCGCGTTCGGCCAAGTTCCTCCAGAGACAGTCGCCGACCCAAAGCACAGAGACCTTTTTTCATGTTCCTAGCCTGATGTTCTAGCCCTCATTACTGACAAGCGCAAGCCGGCTGCAACCACCGCGTCCCCGCGGTTTCAGAGGCCACCGTATCTGTGATGAAGTGCGATGGGCCGAGCTGGGAGGTGGCAAGAGTGCGTAAGTAGGAAAAGATCAGAAGCTGGCCAGGGAGAAATGTGTTTGTAGAACAAAGCAAAGGTGATATGTCGGGTCTAGTGCCTACGCTGGATGGAGATAAATTGGCGGAGCCTTCTCCGAACATGAAAGAGGGGTGGGTTCAAAGAGACGCCCGAGATTGACTCGCAGGCAGTGCGAGCGGGCATTAATTAAGGGTACGCGACAAGCCCCTGCGACATAGGTGCACAACCTCAGCATCCTCTTCCATCATGGCCTGAAACACATGCCGACCTAACCGTGATGGCCAAGGCTGGATTTATTCATCTTAGATCAGCTAAGAGTCGACTCCGGTGCAAACCGAACCAGGCATATTTAATGCACGCCTTTGTCTCAACAAATCTGATTGCGAGAACGACCAGACACTAAAGTTTGCTAAGACATGATTACTTATGGTGTTTAATTGCGTTCACCGTGTCTACTAGAAATAAATAATTACATGGTAGAAAGACTCTGTTGATGGAAAGATCTGCACACCTTGAAAGCGGTTCAATTTTGGATCGGTGTTATGACATTGGAAAAGTGTGGCTCAATGGTTAGAGCGGAAGACCCTGATGCAGAGGTCTGGCCCGGGACCAGGGTTCAATTCCCGCCTCGGCGAGTCTCGGGCTCAATTTCCTCAGACCTGATAATTCTCACCTCGGTGCCTATTCTAACCATGGGTCCCACGCTGCGACTCTGGGCAATAGCTTGCTTAATCTCCACAACGGCCCCAACAGCGCTGGGATGCCTGGCTTCACCTTGGGGGTGCCCAGGAGTGGGCATTTCAAAGGGAAAAAGCCAGGAAGGGTTCCACAGCGTTATGCGTATAGTGCCAAGACACTCATGAGTATAAGTGCGGTTTACAAGTACGAATCATTTCATTTCATTTCATGACATTACATGTATTTGAAAAGCGCATGTAAACCCAAGGGTATCTTGGCACTGAGTAGCATATGTTTATTGTTACTCATTTTATCGACCTCTGAAGGATGAAAGGCTGAGTGAACCCGCTGGGATTTGAACCTGTGACCATGAGGTTGAACACAAGCCCTTACAGTGGACGCATTAGCCTACTAAGACACTCTGGGTACACCTGCTGTACTTTCATGTATTGGAGGTAAATGATGTACTCTTTCACCGAGCCTACCTGCTCATGGTTTCAGGGACAAGGGTAAGACCTCACAGATTTGAAAACGAAATAGCTCAGCTACCAAACATTACCAAACAGACGATGCGCCTTGAATGGATCATTACGCTGCAGCAGCAGCCACAGAACATTATTTTAAATTGACAATAACTGCAAATGTTCATAGTTAAATGCAGAGGAGGTAAACGCTGGTAATATATTCATGGAAATGTCGACAAAATGGATATATAAATGGCATACTCGTCGGAGAGGCCCAAAAGAATGTTATTGAATGGCAATACAATTTATCAATAAAATAACAGTCCATATGAAAAAACTGAAACAGGATGTCAGAACTGCTAATGTTAAAAGTTATATTCACTTTAGTAAATATATTATGCATGTGATTATGATACAGATAAAATTGCCTTTGGGTTGCAAAACAGTGGCACCAGTTTAAAGAAATAAAAGACAGACTTCTCATTAGATGCACTTTAATGCTGACACTGGTATCGAAAACTTGTAAAAAAAATGTCATTTACTACAATGTGTCGCTCTTTCATTTTTTTTCTCGCTCCTCTGTGTATATGTCTCCCCTCTATTCTATATCTGATGACTATCTGTGCTGTACCTACTGTAAAGCGCTCCGATACCCTGGGGTCTGGCTAGCGCTATAGAAAACTTCTTAAATAAATAAATAAAAACTTGTCACATGAGTCTAAGAAACAATTTACAGACTCAGTTGCAGCTGTAATTGCATCATGGAGTAAAGTTATCGTAATGCACAGCGCCAAAGCTATAGCAGACAAAGACAATAACTAAGGGACCCAGCTCTGAACACTGCAAGTCTAACATAACATAACATGTGTATTTGTTCACCCAGAGGTTTCTTGGCGCTGAATAACCAGATGTTCATTGCTACCCAACTCAATGGCACTCATTTTATCGACCTCAGATGGATGAAAGGCTGAGTGGACCCGCCGGGATTTGAACCTGTGACCATGAGGTCGAACACAGGCCCCTCCAATGGGCGCATTAGTCCACTGAGCCACCAGATGGTGGACAATATACACATTAGTGATTGCTACAATCAAGAGAAAGAAAAATCCATCAGGGGTCATTGCACTCTGGAGAGGTGACCATTCACATAATTAAAGACAGAGGAGTTGCGAAGGAAAATCATAAAAATCAGAAATATGGAATCAGCTATAACAGGTAGACCGCACTGGAAGGTGCCACGCTTGGATACTTAGGTCTGCCTCTTAACCCGTTGCATGCTCGTGACGGAACCGTTCCGTCACGTGCCTCGGGTGGGCTGTGCTGGTGACGGAACGGTTCCGTCACGGCCCGCTCGCCGCGTCTGCGCGGCGTGAATTCCGCGCCTGCGCTGAGCGTTCTGATGAGCGGGCGGGGCCATGACGAAACCGTTCCGTCACAAGCACAGCCCACCTGAGGCTCGTGACGGAGCGTTCCGTCACGAGTACGGGAGCACCGCGCAGACCCGCCTCCCCCTTAGCGCTGCGGCAGAATAGCCGCCGCAGCTAAGGATTTAAAACATATTTCTGAGCAAAATCCAATGCACGAATCTGAGGTCAATACATTGTGCTCAATATCCATTTTTAATGTTTAAGAATAATTGACAGTTTATGTAACTTGTGATAAATGAGACATGGCACAAACATCCTCACTGATTTACTGCTCACTTTGAGTAAAAAATAGATCAACTCAGTTTGGGTATCTTAATAGTACTGTTTTATGATTTGCTGTGTTTATCTGTAAGGAATGATTGAAACTGCTGTATTAAGCTTAACCCCTTCGACGCTCATGACGAGCTGGGCTCGTCATGAGGTAGCCTCCTGGCACGCTCATGACGAGCCCAGCTCGTCATGAAACATGCGATACCGCAAATCTCAGCGTACGGGCGGAATTCCGCCCGCACGCATGCGGTTAAATCTTTTTTTTTTAATGCTACATATATAATGATCAGTATGTTGCCTGAATTTTAGAACAACTTTAGGAACTGACAACCCAAATATACAATTGCGATAACTCACAAAGGCATTTTTGAATAGTACTCTGTTATGTACTATTCCATAAATTGTCACCAAAACATTAAAATAAAGTGGGAAAATGCAGGCAAAGTGTATTTATATTTATGTGTGTGGTGTTGAGAGTGCTCTATACAGGAGCTGCTTTCCACCTAAACTTGAAAACTACCCAGAGTTCTCTGCTTCTTTTTTGCATAATTTATGTGTCACTCTATGCCTGAAAGGGTATTGTTTTGATATAAATATATATATGTATGTACATACATTACATACATGCTAGAAGGTCATTGTTGACGCAGCCAGGCCGTGCCACAAGAAAGTGCCCGCACTCCAGGTAAGTCCAAAAGAAGGTTTATTGGGGTAGCTGACGCGTTTCGACCAGGAGATCTTTGTCAAAGAATATTCCAGTAAAACTACATCCTATATGCATAAATGATTTTGTAAATTCCCCCGTGCATAGTTTCTGTGAACCCTGTACGGTATCATTATTGGTAAGTAGGTAGGATTCTTAGCTGACCCACAACAAAAGAATGATAATGAAATGAGCTATAATCAATGATGACAAGCAAGTGTACCGATTGATTTTCCCCTACTTACGAAATGTTTAACTCACTAAAAGGTTAAAATTCGATAAAACGCACTACGTGTGATTGAGAAATATAATCCGTAAATGAATGGACGCATGAGATGGACAACCTGGGGTACGCGCATTCCTACCCTGATGAAGGCTCTACTGAAATTATTATTAGAGAAACAAAATATATAAACAAAAACAATTGAGCCTGCGGGCGTCCTATACTGAGTGATTGTGCATTCCCAGATCAGGGAATGTGAACTATGTTCATTAACTTCACTAAAACCACTGGGCCAAGTCATTTTAGTTCACTTTGTTGAATTTAACTTCTGAAATTAGCTGCAGATGTTACAAAAATCCTTAAACCAACAGGAATAGCCTTTCAGTATGTTATAAGATGGCACGGAGGATGAATTTAATTGATGATAACAGGCACTGAAGACATATGTGGGATAAGTGTATGTAAAAATGTTTGAATAAATAATTCATCAAAACTGCAGTGAGAGTTTGGAGAATGCCATCTGTTCTACAAAATATGTTTTGGAGTTCAGCCATGCAAAAGTAGCATTAGCTTATGCCAAATCAGTTTTCCTTGTACTCTCTTGTTGAAAACTGCAGAATGAAGATCCCCACGTTGACAGTCAGGTCTACCAGAACTGTGTGATCTGTGACAAATACCCGTGCGCCTACATTCATTATGCTTAAAACATGGCTGGTGACAGAAACAAAATGAGGGATTAATTTAGGCTACGGGCAGTAGCCCGCTGATCGTCAGTGTGGCGGGGGTCATTTCCAGCCTCACCGTGGCTGGACGACCACCCGCTATATTTTGACATCCTTACCAACCCTACAGAGATCGCCGCGCCTTTAGTGCAGCCGCCATCACAGAGGCTGTTCTAAAGCCGCTGAAAGTTTGGTGAGCGGTTTGTCAAGTTTTAGGCGTCACTGCCTCATACTGTTTTGTTTTCTAAAAACTAAATTTGGAGTTTGTTTTTGAAAAACAAAAAATAAATGACTCTAATATAGTCAGAGGATTCTGAAAATATCTGTGAGTCTTTTTTCTATTTTGTTCGGTCAGGACCGCCAGGGTTTCCGCGACGGTCCTGAACTGAAAAGAACAATACATCATACCGTCCACTCTGATGCTCCTAAACCAATGGACCGAACTCCAACGGGGAGTCGACATAGGTTTTCTGATGGTGGACCCAACAGGGACGTTGCAGCCAGAAACATGGCGGTCCACCTGATTCACAACAGAGCTGGTGGACCGTCAGGTTGGCGGATAGGGTATAGAGAAGCAGGACACGGCAGCGTTTGCATGGAGCGGAAACTATCTCATCCAGCTCTTTGCACACTGAACTCCTCTGTGGCTTGCAATATCCTCATAACTTACTCCAAGTTGTAAAATCCCTTCTCTAATATTCTTTGAGCAAATGAAAAGCCACAAACTGCATATAAAAAAGGAAAATGTAATGTGTTAATTGATTTATAGGTTGAATATATTTTCATTTATATAAAATTTCATTATGATGTTTAAATATCAAATCATATATAAAAGATTTAATTATCCAATCAATTATGACATTAGCACGGTGCTAATATCTCAAAAAGAGAAACTACTGATTTGAGTGTAATTAAATGTTATGACTTTATGAGGCGCCTTCTTTAAACTCAATATCATCGCCTTATTCAGTAAAAAGATTACATTTATAATACTAAACTGGCATTTGAGATATGGACGTCAATATTTTATGTTGTAGCAGTGAGAATTCATTTAACATTTAATGTCTGTCTATAATCTTTAAAAAATCCTACACATTGATTATGTTATAAGACATATCTAACTTTCATGAAAAATGCTTAACCGGTAGATGAAGAAAGTGGCTTGTAGTTGACTGAGGTAAATGTAAAGTTCAATTTTATGAAGATTATTGTTTGGCTTATAGAATTATTAAACACCTATTGCAGGATACAATTTTCTCAATAAAAGTAATGCATTTTAATGATGACTATATGCTTCACAGAAGTACAAATAAAAACGTGTGATGCAAATATGTAAATACCAACTGCCAGTGTTTTGCCTAGTTCTCTACCCACCCCTCCCCCCAAGGGATTCACGTGTGTACACATGCACACAGCATACATGCAAACTCGTGCACACATTCACATGCGTGCTCACTCTCAAACTTAACCATAAATGCACAGATTCATACTTGCATTCAAACAGAGATATGCACGCACCCCCATTGACGAACACCCTATTGTTCTGCATACACCACCTCCTGAGGTTCTTGCTAAAAGGGAAAAAGTTGTCTAAATAAAATTATGCTCATTCTATAGAAAACATGTATTAAATAACAACATTCTGTGAAGCAATCTGAAGATTAGTTGGGGGGGTTTCATGAAATATCTAAGAGTTGTTAAAACCATCAGAAATTATTAATAGATCAACTGTCGGGTATTAACGTAGCAAACACATCCTTAAATTGACCACATTTTTCAACTGCGTTGAATCAGCCAATCGGTGGCAAGGCTGGTCATGCATTATGACTACAATCAAGTGCACTTCCATGTACTCAGGTAGGACGTCTATCTAAGTCTAATTTTACAATAATCCACAATTATTTGAGGCCCGTAGAAGCTCGCACGCCTTACCTTTTTCGCAGGTGGGCCCTTCGTAGCTCGGTAAACACAGGCATAAGAACGAGTTGACTTCGTCGACGCAAGTGCCGCCATTTTGGCAAGGAGATGTCAGGCAGTCGTCAATATCTAGAAAAGTAAAGAGAACAGGTGCGTCAGGTGAGCTGGAAAAGAAATGGTTCTTGCAACCATTCCCAGAGTGTGCAAGATTGTTCCAGTCTAGACAGTGCAAGCACCAGTCAACTATCATTATAACAGTAGACACGCAACACTGACAGAGCAAGACCCATCTCACCCAACACTACACAAACAAGTTACTAGGACTACGAGAGAAGTCAATGCAATAATGACAGAATGAGAACCATCTAACTCAACACCAACGCTGCGAGAACGATTCAAGAGTGACTGTAAGAACCTACACCCCAACAGCACAAGAGTCAACTCACCCAACACAAACTAGTTACAATGACTACAAGAGAAGACAATGCAATAATAACAGAACAAGAACCATTTGACCCAACACCAACGCTGCAAGAACTAGTCAAGTATGATGTAAGAACCTCCACCCCAACAGCACAAGAACCAACTCACCCAACACAAACTAGTTACAATGACTACAAGAGAAGATAATGCAATAAAAACAGAACAAGAACCATCTAACCCAACACAAACTAGTTACAATGACTACAAGAGAAGACAATGCAATAAAAACAGAACAAGAACCATCTAACCCAACACAAACTAGTTACAATGACTACAAGAGAAGACAATGCAATAATAACAGAACAAGAACCATTTGACCCAACACCAACGCTGCAAGAACTAGTCAAGTATGATGTAAGAACCTCCACCCCAACAGCACAAGAACCAACTCACCCAACACAAACTAGTTACAATGACTACAAGAGAAGATAATGCAATAAAAACAGAACAAGAACCATCTAACCCAACACAAACTAGTTACAATGACTACAAGAGAAGACAATGCAATAAAAACAGAACAAGAACCATCTAACCCAACACAAACTAGTTACAATGACTACAAGAGAAGACAATGCAATAAAAACAGAACAAGAACCATCTAACCCAACACAAACTAGTTACAATGACTACAAGAGAAGACAATGCAATAATAACAGAACAAGAACCATCTAACCCAACACCAACGCTGCAAGAACCAGTCAAGTATGACTGTAAGAACCTCCACCCCAACAGCACAAGAACCAACTCACCCAACACCAGCACAAACCAGTTACAGTGAAAAGAAGACAAAAACAAAACAAGAACCGTCTAATCCAATGCCAACGCTGCAAGAACCAGTCAACTATGACTTCAAGAGCCTTCACCCCAACAGCACAAGAACCATCTCACTCAACAGAACAATGATTTACGTCCGTGCAAGCTGTGCAAACCCCACCTAACCCACATACCAGCATGAAGCAAACACCAAACCTCTTCTCAGCAGTTCAAACTACACCCATCTGTAGAGTGCACCAATAGAACGCCCAAAGAGCAGCTCCACCCAATCACAACCCAAGAATTCAGGTTCAATACATCCTCTTCCCCCCACATGCAGTTACTGTTCTTGCACTGCATTTTGGCCACTAGCTTAAGTAGGTGGCTGGGCAGATTCACTGGAGGAGCGAAGATGTTCGCTTTAATGCATTGTACTGACTAAGTTCAGGTACTGCTAAAATAATTCATACTATGAAACTTGTCTGCTTTAGTGTTGTGTTTGTTTTTACATTTAGGACTCCTTCGGCCTCACCACGTATCCCACAAGGCGTTTTGCAGACTACAATAGTTTGACTCCCCTCACCCACAAATCAAGCTCTGACTAAACCAGAAAATCTTCAGCAATAGTTTACTTTAATGTATAATTTGCCATTTCATATAAAAAAAAATCTTAACATCCTAACGAAGACCCAGGCTACAGACTCTCTAGTGGGATGAAACATGTAGAAATGGTGTCTGTTACTGGCTTTTGTCACTCACTGGTAATCAGAATCATACAACATATTTTGTAGGTTTACAATTTTCAATAGCAACGTACGGCCAATATATTTTGATTTAGGTTTTAAGCATGCATATTCCTTGAAAGAAACATTTGCGACCCATGTTGTTTGAAAATTAAAAACTTTGGGCCTGATTGAGTGTTCAGAGATAGCTAAGAAAATGCTCAAATTTCTGTAGGGAAGTCTAAAGAAAGTAGAGAATATGTAGTCTGAATTTCCTCTGTCATAGGCAGAGGGTTGTCGATGACATTCGGATGGTGGATTCCATTCCGTATTCAGACATTCATCCTGAAATTTGGAGGATTTTCCGGTCCCTCCCATCTCTAAACCAGGATATTTGGATCTTTTACTACTCTCTTAGTCTGGTATCTGAATCAAATAATTTTATTTATTTGAAAGACACTGGCTGTGCTACTCTTTCTTTCGGAAAGGCCATATACTCGGATAAACGGAAATTGGACTTGAGTGAATAATGTTATTTCGTTTTTACCTTTTTAATAGTACCATTTGTTCTAGAAACATTCTCTGTTTTTCATGGAAGCTGAAGACTTAACAGGGCAGGAGGACCCAGGCGTACGAAGATCCAGAGTCGTGAGGACCCAAACGAGTGAGGACCTAAAGGTGTGAGGACCTAAGGTTGCGAGGTCGTAGGCACGGAGGACCACTGTGGGAGAAGTGACGTGTAGGATGGCTCAAGTGTGTGAGGGCCCAAGGACTCAGGTGTACGAGGCTCCAAATGCGAGAGGATTTCGCTGCACGAAGACCCAAAAGTATGAGGACTCAGGTAAGTGAAGATTCAAGGATGTGAGGAATCGGGAGCAGTGGATCCAAGACTGTGAGAGCTCAGAATGTATGAGGGTTCAAGGGCGAGAGGACTTAGATGTGTGAGGATTTAAGGGCTGTTACATATTAAAGCCACCACCAACATCCCACATGGAACGAAATTCCTGACCAGAGCATCTTCTAAACTTAGCGCGGATATTTGCATAACTATTTTTAAGAATGGAATAGTGTTGATCCAAGCGGCGAACGACGATCTGGAAAAATTCGACAACATCTTCCCTACCCTAAAAAGAACTATGGAGAAATCGAGCCCACTCCCCAACCAGAGTAGCACAGAAGAAGACAACCCCGGCCCACCTGTCAATTCCACTACAGGTAGTTCAACAACTAGAGAGCTCCAGGAACCGAATCAAGACACAAAAAGAAAAGACACTAGGCCACCAGTCAATTATACTACAAGTAGGTCCACAGCAAGAGACTACCAAGAAACGAAAAATGCCACACAAATAAAAGCCACTAGGCCACCACAATGCCAGAAGCTGTCATCCGACTACTCAGTCTCATTTGGCAACAACCCTAGAAATACAGGCCCAACCAAAGGTCGACTAGAACTGGTTCAAGCTAGGCAAAGAGAAGACACCGAGCCAATACAACCCCGGGACACGCTAACAGACAACATAAACATAGCCGAATCCGACACGGTAAATATTATGCTAACCAGAGAACAACAGGAACCTGTAAAAAAGAATAACCCATCAAATAACCCACAGGAACAAGGCCCTCAAACTGGAGCCTTAGACGTAAGTGGAAACTCATCTATCGAGAATAACTCAGAGAGAAGACAAAATACACAGAACAACAATTATGACAATGGGACAACAATACCAGACAAAACGGATAACCCAGAAATCAAGGAGAGAGAGAACTATTGGCCGAAGGGAATGACCAAGAAATCCATGATACAAGAATCGAAACGAAAAATCAGGAACAGAAATAAAGAAAATAGGAACCTACAGAGGATTATTCACACTACGGCACCCAAGGTCATGAGAAAAATCCGCGAAATCCAAACTCAAATCAGCAACTTAGCACAAGAGATACAAAACTCCTCGAAAGGAATTGTAAAACTTTGTGATATCACAAAAAAGACTCAGAATGAAGTAGAACTCATCGAAAGTTAGTAAATACTTCCATAGCAATAAACAATAAGAGATCTCCGCCATTGTCAGATAGACAAAACAGACCAGATAGGAACCTACATCATCTAACCGAAGAAGACATATCATCACTTCTCCAGGAATATGAACCATCAAACCACATGATTACTCAGGAAATCAAAAGAGTAGAGATTGACATAAACAGAACATCCACAAGGAAGGAAAATAAAGTAAACTTCAACAACTTACAACAAATCCAAATATCCACAGAGCCGTTAACCATGACCACAGACATAACGGAGAAATCTCTAAAATGTCTGCTGCTCAACTGTCGCTCGGCGGCGAAACATGCATCGGACATAGCCGACATTATCATCAATCAAGAAATAGACATAACAATCCTGACGGAAACCTGGTTATCCGATTCCTCATCACCAGTCATGGACCTTCTGGTACCACCGCAATATAACATATTAAGACTAGACAGGCTGATAAGGACAGGGGGAGGAATTGCCTGTATCCATAAATCGACTTTTGAAGTTAGCCAATTTCAATCAGATCCCCTAGAATCATGCGAATACCTAGGGCTCAACGTAAGATCGGCTAACAAACATATCTGCAACTTACACGCCCTTTACCACCCACCAGGAAACAATATGAATTTCATTGACCAAATGATGGAGATCATCACCGCCAACGCTGACATCAACAATATATTTTTAGGTGATTTCAATCTCCATTGGAACGACAACAACGACAAACAAGTCAACGCCTTTAAAGAATTCTTAAATGACCTAAAACTATACCAAGCTTGTCATCAACCAACGCACTCAAAAGGAGCTACACTGGACTGGATTATCTCAAAGAACAAGGACATCTCAATACTCTCAATTGAAAAGTGCGACTGGTCAGATCACCACGCCATAACTTTCCGAATACCATCACAGGAGAAAATAAAAACGACACAAACTACCAAGATGAAAAAAAAATGGATCCGAGATACCAGAGACGCTAATATGGATTTGCTAGCTGAAAGCTGCAAGAGAGACTTGTACTCACCTGACAATATGATAAATGTCAACGATCTAACGAACCACTACAATTCCGTAGTAACAAAAATAGTCAATGACACCATTCCACTCAAATTAAAAAGAGTAACGGAAAAGAATAAAAATCCATGGTTCAATGGAAGATTGAATGAAGAAAGACGAAATCTGAGACGAGCAGAAAGAATATGGAGACAACACCCTTCCTCCCATACACTGAAGTCACTCAGAAAAATCAGAAATGAATATAACAAGAAGATTATTATCACTAAAAAGGAATTTATCAGAACTGAACTGGATAACGCCAAAAATAGACCTCGCAAATTATTCGAAATCATAAAACAACAATCGAACAAACTGGCAAAATCTGCCCATGAGGTTACAAAAACACAACTAAGCTGCGATGAATTTTCTACCTTCTTCAGTAACAAAGCAGATAAGTTGGAAGAAGAGCTTAAGACCGCCGCAGATAATATAAAAGACAACACTAATACACTTACTTCTGTTCCCAATTTTGAGAACTGTACGACTAAAAACAATGCCCACTGGAACACCTTCGAACCATTAGACCAGAAGGAAATTGCCAAAATAATAGCAACCACGAAACCCAACAACCACTATAACGATCCACTTCCATCAAAATGCCTGAAAGAAATTAGCCATAACATGATTACAATTTGGACTGATATCATAAACGCCTCTCTCACACAGGGGTGCATGCCTGACAGCCTGAAGACGGGACAAGTTGTCCCAATCATCAAATAACCCACAGCGGACCCAACCGATCCAAACAATTATCGCCCAGTGACTAACATCCCTTTTCTCGCCAAACTCATAGAGAAATGTGTACAAAATCAGCTGAATAAACATATCGACATCTACTCCCTACTAGATGACTACCAATCGGGATTCAGAGCTAATCATAGCACGGAAACAGCAATCCTACACATTGTCGATGATGCACTTCAAGCGCTTGATAAAAATCAATCTTGTCTACTCATCCTCCTAGACTTGTCAGCAGCATTTGACACAGTCAATCATGAAAAATTACTGAAGAGACTACATGGTAGGATGGGAATATCAGGCACGGTACTAAAATGGTTCGAATCTTTTTTAAAGAACAGAACTCAGAGATTCCTAGTAAACCAAGCACTATCGCCTTCATGCCCAAACTCACTTGGAGTGCCGCAAGGATCCACCTTATCTCCTTCTCTGTTTAACTTATACATCGAACCTCTCACAGAAATTCTACGGAAATCAAAAATATCCTACCACATGTATGCAGATGACACGCAATTGTACATCAAGATTGCTAGCTTGGAAAACATAACCACAATGAATGATGCCCTCAATCTAGCGATGGAATGGTTAACGAACAACCATCTCAAGCTTAACGCCAACAAAACTGAATTCTTGCTCATATCACCACATGAAAGAATGGTCCAAAATGATTACAGCTTTAAATTGCATCCCAACCCTAGTAGACTCGGCGAAATCTCTCGGAATCACTCTGGATGAGAACCTGGATATGAAAACGCACATTAACTCCATGGCAAAAAACGCTCGTTTCCACTTGAACTATCTGAGAAAGATGAAATCCTTTTTAACGGAGACAGATCTGAAACTAGCGGTGCATTCTCTGGTTATCTCCAGGATCGAATACGGCTGTACTACACTGGCTGGTCTACCAAAAATCTCAACGGCACCACTAAAAGCCTGCCTCAATGCAGCAGCAAGACTAATTACAGGCTCGAGGAAATTTGACCACATAAAACCTCACTTGAAGGCCTTAAATTGGTTACCTTTTGAAGCCAGAGTACAGATGAAAATGGCTTGTATAACCCACAAAGCGATTCATCACAACACACCTAAATATCTCGCCCACAAAATAGAAATCACAGGAAGAAACAGACTGGTCAGGAATGCCAACTATCTGCTCCTGAAACCGCCTATCTTTAAGAAGAAAAAAACCTATGAAAGGACCTTCTCAGGCGTAGCGCCCAGGATTTGGAACTCCCTCCCTGCAAACATCAGAAAAATTAGAAACACAACAACATTCAAGAAAGAAATAAAGATCTTTCTTATGAACAAGTTCCTCCCATAATCTAGATAATTCGAAACCGGAGTCTTTCATGGATTTTATTCCCATAGGATTTGATGTAACACCATATTCTCTACCTCAGAACGTTATTAACTCAGGTACTGAACCAATACCTCGATGTTGCTTATCAAGATTTTTAAGCTATAGTAATTACTATGTCTAAATCGCCATGTACTAAGACAACATGTTTTCTGCTCGTTTGTACATTTCTTTTTATATTTATATCACATGCTGTTAAGCGCTCTGATACCCATGGGTCACGTACGCGCTATATAAAACTGTTAATAAATAAATAAATAAATAAGGGCGAAAGGACTCAGATGTGCGAGGATTCAAGGGCGAGAGGACTGAGATGTATGGGGATTCAGGGGCGAAAGGACACAGATGTGTGAGGATTCAAGGGCGAGAGGACTTAGATATATGAGGATTCAAGGGCGAGAGGATTTAGATGTGTGAGGATTCAAGGGTGAGAGGGCTTGAATGTGTGAGGATTCAAGGGCGACAGGACTCAGATGTGCGAGGATCCAAGGATGCAAGGACTCAGGTGGGCGAGGGTGTAAGGGTGCGAAGCCTCAGGTGAGCGAGAGGCCTACGACACAAGGATTCAAAAGCATGAGGCTCCAATAGTGCGTGGAGTCAGGTGTGGTGGATCCAAGGGTCCGACGGGTCAGGTGTGTGAGAACCCGACGGTGCGAGGACTCAAGTGCGCTAGGAGCCAAGGGCGTAAGAACTCAGGTGCATGAGGACTAAGGTGAGTGAGGTGCCTACGACACAAAGATTGAGATATGTGAGGCTCCAATACCGCGTTTAGCCACGTGCGGTGAATCCAAGGGTCTGAGGGGGTCAGGTGCGTGAGAACTCAAAGGTGCGAGGACTCAGGTGTGCAAGGACCTAAGGACACGAGGACTCAGGTGCACGAGGATCCAAGGATGGGAGTGATCAGGTGGGCGAGGGGCCTACAACACAAAGACTCAGATGTACGAGGCTCCTGTGGCACGCGTAGCCAGGTGCGGTGAATTCAAGGGTGTGAGGGTTCAGGCGCGTGAGAACCCAAAGGTGCCAGGACTCAGGTGCGCGAGGACCCAAGGGCGCGAAGTTCACGGGCATAGAAGGATTCAGACAAAAGCCGCTGTAAGGGCCCTTTGTGAGATGATAGTGATTGGGCAAGGAAGAGCAAAAGACAGCAATCCTTCCCGCCACCCAATCTCCAGAGGCCTCGGAGCGCGGAGCTGCATTACAGCAGCCCCAGAGGCCGCGAGATCCATCACTCTGTGGACACGGTGTGCATTAAGAGGGGAGATTATCTCCAGAGGACCGTGAAATCTCCTCTTACACATCACTGGCCTCCAGGAGCTATGTCATCCAATTTACACCCTCCTGAAGGACGGGACTCTTTTCCACTCGTTTAATTCTCTCTCTCTCGCTCTCTCTCGCTCTCTCTCGCGCTCTCTCTCTCTCTCTCTCGCGCTCTCTCTCTCTCTCTCTCTCTATCTCTCTCTCTATCTCTCTCTCTCTCTCTGAGAGAAAGCACAGGGGGGCCCTCTCCGAGTCCCGGATCCTTGTAATGAATGTGAACAGGCCATCCACCGGACTGAACCCAATTCTGCATTCCCTCCAGGTCTGCACAGCCCTGCATTACGCCTGCATTGCTCCTGCTGACTCACATCTGGCCAGTACGAGGGGATGGGTCTAAGAATAACTTTTCAGACTCTGCGAGGAGCAAATCGGGGTTTAATTGTAATTGCGATTCTCATATTAACATGACTAGAGAATCTGGATTTCATTAAAGACGTAACACCAACAGGAATAAGAATTAACATTATTAATAAAAAAATATCTGTTTATAATAGGCAGTGCGGTGAATGGTGGCCGCTGAGAGCTTCGTCTCTGCATCACTGGCCCCGGAACCAAACACACGTGCCACAGACATTAAAGGGCCGTCGGCTAAATGACGTCACAGTAGGCTTCAAAACCCCATATGACATCACTGAGAACAATCTAGAACGCCCATTGCGGTGATTGTTCCTGACGCAGGTCTGGGCAAAGCCACCCGCTGGCCCCTTTAAATCACACTTTTTGGGGGGGGGGGATGCAGATTAGGGCTCGCCCCTCCGGAGCTAAGCGCGCGCATATCTCGCTCGTGGTTCAAGGTCTCCCCATTAATGGCTCCGTGGGGGCCACCACACATATGTGTAACTAATTTGAGAGATTCAGGACCCCCGAGGTCTCCGCGGTGAGAGTGACCGTGAAGGAATGAGCTATGAGTGAGGGACAGGGGTCACCACCCTCTGAGAGCCGGAGACCCTCGCTGCACCTCTGAGGGGCAGGTGCCCCCTCCCGATACATCAGGCTAGCTTACCCCCCCCCCCCCCCTCCCCCCCTCTCCCCCACAGAGCACCTATGCAAGGCATGGACATTGGTGCACGAAAATGCAGGGGAGAGCAGAAGTGACATCACACTCTCCGATGGCTGATGACATCACTGGTTGACCCCTTCGTTCACCACTAGCCGCTTAATTTGCTGCTGAGTAGCTAAGGGGCAGGTTGTGGGCACCCCCAAGATTATTCCCACAATGCACTGGGAACATTCAATGGACAGGAATGACCAATAAGGGAGGTGCTTTCATTTGGGGGCAGGTCACCAGAAGGGGCAGTTTTATATGATAGGTAAGCACTAATAAAAGTGTCTAAGACCAGTGCTTAATTTGAGCCAGCGGTTGCAGGTGGGGTCCAACGGTACTGATTTTAAGGGACGGCACTGATTTTATTCATAAGAGTTTGAAACACAGTGACAAAGGGAAAAGCAGGGATGAAAAAGACCCTCTAGAGTAAAGTAAAGAGGCAGAAAGTGTCCGGTGGTGGATGAAAGAAGAAAGTGGTGGGTTCAAGACTACGCAGCCTTGGAATTGGTCCCCTGAACCTACAATATCTCCGGCCAGGGGCTTCGAAGTACAACTTTAGGCCCGACACTTGTTCATTTACAATTTAAGCACTGCGTAAACGACAATTTTTGCACTGCCATTGTTCTTAATATACCTGGAAAGGGCCAGCGGTGAGCGAGACGGACATGGCAATGGGTGGAGGTGGGGGTGGACGACCCAATCTCAGAAGGGAGCAGACACCGTTAGGAAACAAAAAGATTGCAATGGTGGATTCCTTATAATAATGACACAGGCCGACCCCGAAAAGTAGAAGTAGCGATCAGACACTTGGAGAATGGCTAAAATGACTTTGTTTGTCACTGAAGTAGCAACGTTGACCCGAAAGCATCAACTTCCTTGGACAGACTGACAAAGTGTCATGTTTGGTAAGTGGACGCCCATAAGCTAACTCTTTTTACTTCTGTTCACCCGCCTGACAAACTAAACACCTCCGTAGACTTTAATGGCAGATGCCCGCTTCCCCCAACTTTTTGCCCCATTTTACACTGCTAGATGCTGGTTTTTGACTCTGATAGTGCACTGGGACCTGCTCTTCCCCTACAAGTGACGTGAATCGGTAAACCCAATTGACAAGGTACTTTGGCCACTGATAAGACCCTAGTTTAGGTTACCAGGGAAAGGGTGGTTAAGGGGTCACCAGGGCTGCAGCACTGTATTGTGCCACCCTGTGTGACCCAAGTAAACGTGTGTCTGCAGGTCCGCCATTGCAGCCCTGCATGAGCCGCCCGTCTGCTCGAGAGGGACTCTGCACACACCGTGTGCGGCATAGCCACACCACTGCCTTACTGTAAGAAAGTCACTCTTAAGGTTGTCCTTCTAGGTCCAGGAGGTAGGTTGCATTATATTAACCCCTTAGCTGCGGCGGCTATTCCGCCGCAGTGCTAAGGGGGAGGGAGGACCGCGCGGCGCTCCCGTACTCGTGACGGAACCGCTCCGTCACGAGCCTTGGGTGGGCTGTGCTAGTGACAGAACGGTTCCGTCACGGCCCCGCCCGCCTAATAGAACGCTCAGCACAGGCACGGAATTCGCAGGCGGGCCGTGACGGAACCGTTCCGTCACCAGCACAGCCCACCCGAGGCTTGTGACGGAACGGTTCAGTCACAAGCACGCAAGGGGTTAAAGGTGTGGATATGTATGTTTATACATATATATCCCTACAGTAACCCTGTAAAGCCAGGTTTTACTGTAAGTGACCGGCGGTCCATAGAGTAACATGGGTTGGCTAATGAGGAAACTCGAGACAGCCAACCCCAGTATGGATCGACCGAATTGTGTCGTTCTTGGTGTCAAACACAGTGCTTTTTCACCCTCCACACGATTCTCGTGTGGAGGGTGAGCTAGCATGTACAGGGGTGCCACCCTGAGTGGGTGCCCCTAGGATACAGTGAACCAGTGCCTGGGCGGGCTCCCTGAGCCGTTTGCCACCAAGACAAGAGTCTGCTCTTGTTCTAGAATGTCAACAGGATGGGAGACAAAGGACCTGGGCAGGATGGAGGGCACACCTCTGCCCTCCCAGGAAGGCTAGTGAAAGAGTCATCAAGGTGATGTGCCTCAAAGGGTTCACTGCCCTTCATATGTAACCCCTCAGTGGAGGACAAAACTCTTCCCGCCCTGTCCAGCCCGACAGGTGGGAAAATGAGGTAGTCACAAGGCATACACCCCCAAAAAGCTAGCCACACCTTTAAGGTGAGCTAGGAGGTCTGTATAGCCAAGGAAGGGTTCTGCCATGTTGGCGGACGCTGCAATAGAGGACTCTGGGTAGAAAGGGGACGTACCCCCACAGGATGTTGTCACCTATGGGGCGGTTTAGCCGCAGAGACCAGTAGCCCATTGGCCAGTAGTCCCCATGCCATTAACACCCCCTAAGCTAGGATTTAAGGGCCCCCTGGCACCAGAACATCTATTCAGACTTTGAATCTGAGAAGAGGTACAAAGAAGATGCCGTCACTGACAACAAGCCTGTTAACTCTGCCGCCGTGCGATGATAGGACACTTAAGTGCCCTGAGGAGACCATGTACTGGAACTGTGTGTTCGACGGGTGTCTGTGGCAAAAGCTTGTTGCTCCAAGAAGAGGGACTTCAGTGGACGGTGGAAACCGAAGCAGACTCCCAAAGATTGATGGGACCAGTCCCCTGCAAGCTGCAGGAAAATTGACGTGCTGCATGACAAGAATTGCAACCCGATGGGCCTGTCGAGAGTGACCCCAAAGAGAAGTGGTGTCCTGCAAGTCCAGAGTGGTAGCTAAGTTTTCACCAAGTTTCAAGCCACTTCTCCACTCCTGTTGACATCCAGCTGCCGAAGTAACCATGAACTACATTTGCCGCAGCCAAGGCTTGGTGATCGCCAGTTGGTTGATCGACCCCTTGAGTGACATCTCCAGGCCGAGAGCAGCTGACAGCAACACCAACCAATGCCATCAATGACCCCGCTGCTGTGTTCCTGCATCCTGAAGTTGGAGTCGTCGAGTGTGTGGTAAAGCATCTTTGGCGTGAACTGCCCTGGTGATTGACAGCTGCCAGCTTCCTATGCATCCAGAGCCGCCGAGCAAGTTAGAAGATACCCAGCTGTTGAACCCGGGTCCCAGGACCCCAAAGGCCTCTACTCTCCAAGGGTAGAGTGGCACTCCATTTCCAAGAGTGGTTTTGTCAAGTGTCTCAAGTTTGACAGATGCCGTTCAGTACCAAGTCACCTCTGCACCCGTCCTCCCTGGGCAAGGTAACAAAGTAACGACTGTTGGAACTTGGCCTAGGGACCCGCATGACGCTATCCACAAGAGGGTTCGTTTGAAGTCACCCTGCAAAGGACCGAGTGTCACCTGTCTTTTTCCCCCACTGACTTCAATGGGACCAGTTAGAAAGATTTATTGCATTTATTTTTAGGCCTGGGCGGAGCTCGCGGAGTTTCACGCAGCGGAATTCCGTGAAATTACTGAAAAACTCAGTGGAATTCCGTGGAGGTCTGTAGGTGGGAGGAGTTGGCAACCTCAGCGTCAGAGACTGCTCCTTCCTGAGTAGACTAAGACTTTCAAAGAGAAAAGAGACATGCAAAACTTGCCAACTGTGGGCACAGCCGAACCAGCTGTGCTGTCTGAGGTGAAAAGCGGAAGCATTCCAATTCTTACCTTTTAGCAGAATCATCATGTTCACATGAGTGGCGCCAGACACAAAGGTTGTGCGCCGACAATGCCAAACTCTCGGTCTCCAGGAGATAACTAGCCCTCCTATGTTGAACTGCTTAGTATGCATATCAAAGCTCGGGGTGCATTTGCATGGAATCCTAGCTCAACTACCCCCCAATTTCCCCCAAACCTATCTCCAAAAATGCACAAGCCGCCCCTTACCTGAGAAGTCGTCGAAGGCGGTGGGGATGTAGCAGGCGGGGTGGCAGATGGTGGTTAAGCGGACAGCAAGCTGGTCTTGCCTACCGCCCCATCCCCCAGCAGCATACACTTAAGGGGATGTATGTCGTTACTACGCATGCTTTTACAACGCATGCCTTTACCACGCAACTTTTACAACTTAAGTCGTTACAACGACTTGCGTTGGGGGGCGCTGGATAGTGAATAGTTTAATTAACTATTCCAACTCCAGTCCCCGTGGTTAGTAGGGAAGGTTTTGGATAGTAAATTAAACTATTCCCTATCCTACAGCGCCCCCCAGCGCAAGTCGTTGTAACGACTTGCGTTGTAAAAGTTGCATGGTAAAGGTAGTGCGTGGTAAAAGTTGCGTTGTAAACGCTGTTTACCCACTTAAGGTGCCTCTCCAGAGGGCTCCCCGCACTGAAGAGGCACCGGGGCGCAAAGGTCTGTGGGTAGTTCATTGGAAGACTCTGCTCCTGAGGGGGCATGGGAAGGCCCAGTGTGGCTGCCCCTCAAGGGAACAGGGAAGTCACCGCGGGCTGAGCAGGCTCTCGAGTGAGCACGCCATGTGCTGGGAGCCCTGAAGCCTGCGCTCTGTAAGGAGATCAATGAAAGACGCAGAGCGGTCACAGAGAACCTCAGCCTGGTCAATATGGGCTGCAGGCTGGTCACTTACAGCCAGATTCATCATTGAAAAATGGGTTTGCAAAGGGCCAGATTCTGAGAATCTGGCCCTTTGCGAGGGTAATTTTTGCATTTGGGATTCATCATCCCAAATGCAAAAATCGCTAATAGCGAAATCGCTAAATTACGAGGAAATGCATTTAAGGAATCTCTATTTGAGATTCCTTAAATGCAATTCATTAACCATTTTTAAATAGCGAATTCGCTATTTTTGGCCGCCATTTACCGCGAAGTCTGACTTTGTGGTAAATAGCGAAAACTTAGAAAAATGCACTTTAGTGCATTTTTCTAAGTTGTATGTTACACACACACATGTCCTTTGGAAATGTGTGTGCGCAACATCAGTCTACATTTACATTTCAGGGGTGCTACAGGGTGTCCTTTGGACACCCCTGGCACCCTTGAAATCGCATCCTTATTTGCGATTAGCAAATTGCTAATCGCAAATAAGGAAGCTGTAGAAATAGCAAATAAAATTGCGATTTCTACATGAATCCCGTTTTGCGAGTCCTTAATAGCGATTCCTTAATAATCGCTATTAAGGACTCGCAAAACGGGACAATGATGAATCTGGGGGTTAGCCCAGAGAGGGGTGTAATATTTTCAATCGATGCGGCTTACGGTGTTGTTGTAAGCCAATCACTTCCTCCCCACTAAGGCCGCAAGATTAACGTGTCGCACGCAGCTCCTTTCGCTGCTGGGTACCTGAAATTGCAGGGGACGTGAAGTCTCCTTTCAGACAGATCCCTTTCCTAACTAAAAGTTCAACTTCTTTCTGCTTTGGTGTGCCGGCAAGGATGATGTAAACTCTTTCCTTCTCTCCTTAACTCCTCCCATAGCCTATCTCAGCTCGGCCCACCCCCTCGCCTTGCCTCCTAGGCCTGGAGTCTGTGCACTTGGTATATTTAACACCTTCCACGCTGATGACGAGCTGGGCTCGTCATGAGGTAGCCTCCTGCTACGCTAATGACGAGCCCAGCTCGGCACGTAAAATGCGCTTTCGCAAAATTCCGTGTACGAGCGGAATTCCGTCCGCACGCATGCGGTTAAAAAAACCACCTGTGTCTGGACGGCACAATTGAATTCTGCACAATGGCCGGAAGTGATGAGTGTACTGGAGCACACACTCTTTCAAGTGTTTCCATGGCGACAAAGCCTGCGCAGGAGCGGCAGGACACTCGAGTCTGCTCTGTTTCTTAATCTCAGTTCATTTATGGTCAGCATGCAGCTGCGAGTGCCGATAAACTCCACCACGCAGCGGATGGCGGAGTTTTGTCGAACTCCGTGCTCCAAGCGGAACGTGGAGTGGCCAAAACTGGTGAACTTAGCCGGCGGAGCGGTGTTCATCGCCCACCCCTGTTTAGTTTCGGATAGTCCAAAAATCCACAACTCCAGTTGTATTTAGGATAAAAGTTCATTTTGGTGCCTAGATTTATATGAAAATACAGTCTACTTTTATAAATTGGGGTCAAGGTTTCTTTCGAGTCGTGTCACTTATTGTTAATGCTAGTAACGTGAAATGCTGAACACATGTTCCTCGAAGTACGCCTGACTGCTCTCTGCCACTCGACCAGAACCGAGCTAGTGATGCTAAGGGTTAAACCGTTGTGTACTGCATTATTTTTACATGAGAGGGCCCATCAGCCATTTTACTAGCCCCTAGATTCATCAAAGTCCCGTTTTGCGAGTCCTTAATAGCAATTATTAAGGAATTGCTATTAAGGACTTGCAAAACGGGATTCATGTAGAAATTGCATAAAGAAATGCGATTCCTACATCTTCCTTATTTGCGATTAGCAAATTGCTAATCGCAAATAAGGAATAACTCCCCATTCATTCCTATGGGCCTAAAGACCCTTAGGAATGAATGGGGAGTTATTCCTTATTTGCGATTAGCAATTTGCTAATCGCAAATAAGGATGCGATTTCAAGGGTGCAGGGGTGTCTAAAGGACACCCTGTAGCACCCCTTAAATGCAAATGTACACATGTGTTGCGCACACACATGTCCAAAGGACATGTGTGTGTGTGTGTGTAACATGCAACTTAGAAAAATGCACTGAAGTGCATTTTTCTAAGTTCTCGCTATTTACCACGAAGTTACAATTCGTGGTAAATAGCGGCCAAGAATTGCGAATTCGCAAATTAAAAATGGTTAATGAATTGCATTTAAGGAATCTCAAATCGAGATTCCTTAAATGCAATTCCTCGCAAATATGCGATTTCGCAATTAGCGATTTTTGCGTTTGGGATGATGAATCCCAAATGCAAAAATTGCACTCGCAAAGGGCCAGATTCTCAGAATCTGGCCCTTTGCGAGCCGATTTAACAATGATGAATCTAGCTGATAGTCCTTACACCTTGCAACACGGAGTCACCCACTTTTCAAACCCACTTTACCCGCTGATGAAAGGGTTCTCCATTCAATTTAATGGGGTCACCCTCTTAAACGCCTGACTTCACCCACATTTTTTGAGTCAAGAGGTTGACAGATATGCCTGTGTTGGGGTCCTGTACCCCCTCCTGGCAGCCATGTGTGTGCCCTATAAATCCCACGTATACCCTCATCAATACAACCCCCTTGGCCAGCATTACCCTGCGCCAGGCTAAAGTCAGCTTCACATTGGGTACCCCAGCCTGCGGCGGGGGTCCCCCATTCTTACCAATCTCACAGTTCTCTCCTTTGAAGCCCAGCTCGCAGCGGCAGCTGTACATGTTGTTTTGAGACACGCAGACCCCACCGTGCAGGCAGGGGTTGTTCTGGCAGGGGTCCAAGGCAGCTGCAGAGAGAAAAGACAGGCATGAGTTGACATCATTTTATAATATATTCTCTATCTATTTTTAGTAACAAGATGGTATTGTCCTGATGAAGACACCCTCAGAGTGTCGAAACGCGTAGACACAATCCATCTATTCTGTGTACTATTGGGAATACTACCGATATGAACAATTTATACATCTTGTATTTTCCTTGAAAGAAGGAAAGAAAAAATTATTTTATTGTGTTTTTTAGCTATTGATTATGTCAATGAACAATCTTGTGATATTTTTATCAAACTTGTTAAATTAAATTCTTTATGCTATTTCAGTGCTGTATTATTATTATTATGTTCTTTCACTTGAACGTTGCCATTTTTTATGTTTCGCCTGGGTGTGTTTATTTGCCATAACTTGTTTGCCCTGACCCAGGAATTCTATCCTCTTCAGGGGGTCCTTGTTTGCTACGTAATGAGTTGACTGTAAGGCATATGTGACTGAAGCTTGCATGGTTGAGATGCAGCAGGTGAGAGCAGACAGCCACCCCTCTCTGCGACATGGACTGTTCCTCATCTCATTGCGACAGTGCTGTTCTATACCACATTCAACCTTCCAGTAGGGGTGTTGGGGGCAGAAAGCAGTAACAGAATTCACAGACCTGGGACAGGCACAGTGTAAGGGCAAAGACAAAGCTGGAGGCAAAAAAGGAGTATAGTAAGCTATTTGCATCAGTTTTTGTACCCGAATACACATTACGCAGTTTTGAATGAGAATAAGGCGCAGAAACGCTCTGTGCAGCTGTTTTTGCAAATATTTTTACCCTTAACCCCTCCCATGCTGGTGACGGAACCGCTCCGTCATCAGCACAGCGCACCCGAGGCTCGTGATGGAGCGGTTCCGTCACGAGCATGGGAGCGCCGCGCGGCCCCCCCACCCCCCTAGCGCTGCGGCGGAATTGCCGCCGCAGCGAAAGGGTTAAAACACTATTTTTAGGACAATGTCCTCCACTTACGTCCTAGAGGAAACTGTCCACCACAAACCTTCACGGTTCACAATTAGAATTAATCTTTCCATGAGTTTAATTTCAAAACTGGATGCAACAAACGGTTATACCAGGTTTGTCACTTTGGGCAGGACTCGAGCGAGGCCTTCCAAATCACGGCTGTAATGTAATACGGAGTATGAAGCTCATTGATACCCAAATTGCTTTAAATGGCACTATAAAAGTGTAGGTACTCACTATTAAGAGTACCTGTTTGCTCCAGACAAGTACATGTACTCTCCCTCTAAAATGAAGGATATTACTTGTTACGTTGATTTCGATGATATCTTCCCGCTCTAGCCGAAACAAGTGGGCGACGATGTACAGTGCTCTGATACCCTGTCGGGTCATGTTCGCGCTTTATAAAACTTTTCAAATAAATAAATACAAAGAAATATCAAGGTGTCCCCATAAAATACAGTTTATTAGAAATGGGCCTTGCGCCTTCATGACGTGGCCACGTTACAATTCCAGCCACGCCCTCTTACGCCATGCAGCCTTCTAGCTGCCCACTAACAATGCGTCTCGACGCCTTATCAGGGGTATAAAGCGCTCTATAAATACACAAACAATGCTATAGACTGAAAGAGTTGTACAGCTGGCCTGAATGAAGGAGCGTGATGCACTGACTGTTCAATTCAGCGCTCCAAGCCTGGTGACCAGACCGGCGCTATATAAGAAAAAAATGAATAAATGAGTGAGTAGATTGGTAGAATAGGACTTTACACTCTTCTGTAAACGCACCAGAGGTGCGCGAGCCACTGGAAGCTTGAGCCAGCGGCCTGGCTCAGCTCGAGCTCCACTTGGACCATCGAGCCCAAAATGAGCCGAGCTTCTATGTCGCTTTTGCTTGCCACGCACGCTCTAACGTCTAACCTAATGCTCCAAGAACTAAAGAAAAAACATAACCTTTGATGTGAAACATGAAAGGGATAACGATACCCGACTAAAGGCTGAATGACACAATGTAAATCAGAAAGCCAGGGATTTGTCCTGGCCCCCCGCACTCGGCCATATTGTGTGATCTTAGGCGGATATTTTAGTTCTCTGTGCTTCCTTTTTTTCCCTACTGCGTTTGAGAGCTCTTTGAAAAGCTTGAGTTCAGGTGTTTGTTACATAGTCTGTAACGGTCCCTACGTGGGATCTCAGCCTCATAAGGGGTGCACGTGACAACTGACGTGCTTCCTAATTCACTAATGGCATCGCCATCTTGGCGGGGGTATGAATATGGCACGACTGATCCTCAACGTCCCCCGACGCAGCCACATCACACCCCACCTGAGAGGCCTGCACTGGCTCCCCGTCAACAAGAGGATCACCTTCAAACTCCTCATCCACGCACACAAAGCACTCCACAATGCCGGACCAGCCTACCCTCAACAACCGACTCAGCTTCCACACCCCCACCTGAAGCCTCCGCTCTGCCAACCTCGCCCTCGCCACAGTTCCTCGTATCCGCCAAGACCTGGAACGCTCTCCCCACCAGCCTTCGACAGACTCAGGACCTGCTGGCCTTCAGAAGACTTCTCTAGAACTGGCTATTCGATCAGTATCGGCCCCCCCTCCCCCTCCCCCCAGCGCCTTGAGACCCTCCCGGGTATGTAGCGCGCTTTAGAAATGCAGTGATTGATTGATTGATATCTTTAAGTTCATGTTTAAAAACTGACACTCTCAAAGATTGCTTCTCAATGCAGTGATATAATCTGATGTACTAAGTTGAAGCTCTTCTGCGTATCAAAGAAATAATTTTTATTTTTATTTTGAGGAGTTTCAATCATATTTTTTATATGTCGTTTGTAGCACAGTTTACACACCAAACATTTTCAGTGCTTGGGTCGATCGCCGGCTCTTAGAGCCCATCCAGACCCTTGGCTTGGCACCCCCTGTTAATTTGTGGCACGCCCACCTCTAAAAGGTACGAAGGATTTGCCGGGTGGGAGGTTGGGGTAGGACTCCAGACTCTGAGTGCTCGGTCTGAGAAGGCGTCTTCTTAGGGTTCTTGCTTTCTGGAGGGACGGTGATGCCCTGTGGAGAGAGACTGTTCCTCAGAGGGAACAAGGGCCTCCTGGGATGACCTATATATATCTTCAGGAGTTGGGACCCACCTGGAATTTGAGGGTATATTTCCAGGACCCATTTTGGTAGTGGAACTGCCAAACGAGAGCTTGAGCACCGTTTCCACCAGCGGCAGCCCCTCTAAGCGCTATGTTCGTAGAAGACGCAGCCACTTTGATGGGGGTCTTTGCTGCACCACAAGACAACACAAACTGCGACAGATTTCTCTCTGCCACCTTGGCAGAGGGAGAAAATGTCCCTCAACAGCAGATGGGATTTCCAGTTGTCAAAATCTGAATCAAGTCATTAATTAAGATGTCAATCTCGACAGTATATGTTCACAGGGGACTAAATGCCGTCAATAACAGTTAT
The DNA here is from genome assembly GCF_964261635.1 of Lissotriton helveticus. Classification (NCBI taxonomy): domain Eukaryota; kingdom Metazoa; phylum Chordata; class Amphibia; order Caudata; family Salamandridae; genus Lissotriton; species Lissotriton helveticus. The sequence goes on from NC_136073.1 coordinate 23,462,053, forward strand.
TCACAGATGGGCGGCTTTGGTATAAAATGTTTGGCATTTATCAAAATACAGTTTCTTGCATTATGTTGAAAACACGTACACACTTTGGCACATAAACAAATATTAGACTTAAAAAACTGTTGCCCGCTCGCAAACCAGCACGCAAGACATTCAAAAGACCCGACGGCTACAAGATGATACACCAAGACTGCATCGACAAACACAGCAGAGGCATCGCCATCATCTTCAAGGAAACCATCCGATGCATCGCCACCAACGACGACCACACACCTCTCATGGAACACCACAACTACAGACTGATGCCAAGACAATGATAAGAGGCACCCTCGTATACATCGGCGACACCTACTGGTCACTGAACGCATGCACAAAGCCGGCCACAAACTTGACCCCATTTTCACCTCCAGCTACAGAGTCAAATTCAGCCTCGTCATAGAACTCACTTGGTACGACCACGGCATTGTTCACTTCACCATCTCCGACGCTCAGCACATCATCACCAAGCATCACAGCTCCTCCCACCGCAATTGCGGCAAGGTAACAAAGACACAGTGGACTCAGGCCCTCAGCACCACCCAATCCGAAGCTTCATCAGACCTAGAAAAAGCCGTCCAGAACTTGACAACATCGATCACCAAATATGCTGACAGAGTCGCTCAGATGAAACCAGCAAAAACCAACAAAACCTCAAAGCAAGCCAGCTGGAGCACTCCAGAGCTCAGAACACCAAGGGCAACTGCTATCTGCTCGAGAAACGATGGTGCTCCAAAAGAAACCCCTCCGACAGAGCCGCTCACAAAGTAGGTCTCAGCAACTACCACTTACGCATCAAGGAAGCCGAGAGGGCAGCCATCTCAGTCTGCATCGATACAGCAGCCAACCACAAGGAAGAACTAGGCAAGGAATTCTCCAACCTGGCTGCCACAGAGAACACAATCCACCACTCCCAGGAACTCGGAGACACCCTCTCTTACTACTTCCACAGCAAGATTGCCATCATCTACAAGAACTTCAATCCCAATCCACTGCTCTCAACTTCAACAACTTCGGCCAACCAGCGCACACCTGCCAATAATCACATGTGGTCACCACTCACCACACAGACCACCATGGCTTTCATGTCATCCACCCACTCCGAGGCACCCAATAACCCTGGAGCCATCAGCTTTTCGACCTCGGAACCAACCAAATCAGCATGGAACTCACCCGCATCATCAACTCCTCCATCACCATAGCAGCCTTCCGGGACAGATAGAAACACGAGGAGGCCAGACCCATTCTAAAGAAACCTTCCACTGGGCCCAGCAAACTCCAAAATTATCGACCGATTTCCTTCCTCCCTTGCCCTGCCAAAATACTCAAGAAAGCCATCAACCAACAGGTCACCGAATACCTGGAACAGAACCCCCTGCTGGATGCCTCCCAATCAGGATCCGTGCCAACCACAGCATGGAGACTGCGCTGATCAGTGCCACAGATGACATCAGAACCCTACTCAACCACAGGGAGACCGTAGACCCGATCCTCGTCGACCTCTTTGCTCCATAGGACACCGTATCGCACCATACCCTCATCAACAGACGCTATAACATCGGCATAAAGCAAAACACCCTCACGTGGATCACCTCCTTCCTTACAGGTTGCACTCAGAGCATCTGGCTGCCTCCCCTGACATCTGAACCCAAAAAAATATTATATGTGGCATAACCCAAGGATCATCCCTCAGCCCCACTTTGTTCCAACACCTATATGACCCTCCTTTCAGAGATCATCAGATCCCACGGCCTCAACATAATTTCCTACACAGACACTCAACTTCGGCTATCGCTCACCGAAGACCTCTCCACCACCAGAAGGGACTTTGGCACCAACATAGCCAACTGGATGACAGCCAATCGCCTTAAACTTAACCTCGACAAGACAGACGTACTGATCTTTGGAAAAAACACATCCATTTGGGACCACAACCGGTGACCAGCAGAACTTGGACACACGCCGACAGACCATGCACGCAACCGAGACATCATCATACTCGACAGCGAACGGACCATGAAACAAAAAGTCAACGCCGTCACCGCCTCCTGCTTCCACACCCTCCGCACGCTCTGCAGAATCTTCAGATGGATCCCAGTCAACACCAGAAAGACTGTCACGCAGGCCCTCGTCACCAGCCGCCTCGACTATAGCAACGCTGTCCACGCCGGCATCCCCACCCAGCTCCTCAGAAGACTCCAGACCATACAGGACGCCACAGCCAGACTCAACCAGGACCTCCCTGAATGGACCCACAGCACCCCCACCTAAGAGACCTCCACATGCTCCCCATCCAGAAGAGATGCCAGTTCAAGATCCTGACGCACGCATACAGGGCCCTGCACCATCAAGACCTGCCGACATCAACCACCAACTTAACTTCCTTCTGCGCATAAGACACCTGCACTCCTCCTCTCTAGCCTTTGCTCCCCCCCCCCCATACGTCGCAGCCACAGCGGGTGGGTGGGCTCATTCTCTTAAATCGCCACCAAGACACATCCGGAACGAACTGCCCCTCCACCTTCGATCAACACCCAGACTCAGAAAGAAACTCAAGACCTGGCACTCAATGGAGACCTTGCACCCCTAGACACCCCTAGGGTTGACAGTGCTGCTCCCAAAAAGTGCTGTTTGATTGACAAGACATAACATTTCTGGCATTACAATACAATAATTCTTAGTGCATGTATTAAAGCTGATGTGTGTGCTCTTTTAGAAGCATGTTTCGGCCATCATCACAACTGGTTACAAATGGCCTTCTTCAGGACAGAGATTCCGGTGATTAAGAACAAAAGTTGGTGCATGGCGCATATTACACATTTTAAAAAGTGAAAGCGGGGAGCCTGTGATACTGTGTACTAAACCTTGGCAACTGCTCACAAATGTGAATCAAAGTGGTAAGATATAATGGCCTTCCATCCTTCCAAAATTGTTAAAGTGAGTAACATGAAGTCTGCTACCAGTAACATCGGCAATTTGCAGGGAACTCGCACTACAAGACAGAGATATGAAGCAGTATACAAAGCGGTATTTTGATCATGGTCATACTGTTGGCAGGGGCTGCCCAGAACAGGCAGGCCTGTAAAATGCATTCAGACATTCATTCAATCACTGCCAGAGTTCGATAGCTCAAAGAAACGCTGTGCTGGGGGAGTCTCTGCTGGTGCGGATGCAGTAAACACAAGAAAAATTAGACTGTCCAAATGTGTTTATTCTGCCACCAGCCCCTGTGCTGACCTGCGTTCTTACGTCTCATCATACGTAACGTAGCGTAACGTGCATGCTTTCTGGAGAAGAGAGACTGGAGTCCCCTCTAGTCTGCCCCAGTGCTCCTCAAACAGTAAACTACCATGGTTTTTAAACGTCCTTCATAACCGGATAACTCTCACTTCCCTCTCTTGCTCTGTCCCTCCCTTCCTCCCTCTCAGACCCCTGAAGCAGCTACTCACGCCTGCGCCATGAGGCCTCCTTTAAACAGCCCCTGGGGAAATTAACCGCAGAGCTTTGATCGCAAGAGATAGATGTGGATCAGAAGTGACCCCCCCCCCCTTCCCCTTCCCCCTCCCCGCTGACACAGAGGCAGGAAGGTCAGTCCTCTGGGGTAAGGAAAAGTGGCATGCTGTTGATTTATTGACTGCAGAGCCAGCTAAACTGATTTATAATCCTGGCGTTCCCACTCCCCGAGCAAATCGTGTGACCCTGGACGAATCACTTTATCTCTGTAATTAAGTTTCCATACTTTCCAAAATATCTAGGTGCATGAAACAGGTCACATGTCACTGTTAAGTGCTACATTAGGGAGACAGATATTGACATTTCAAAACCCTTTCTTCGTTGTCGCTTTAGGGATGAGAGTCAGAAAATGACGGATGTAGGACAGGTATCAACCCAAAAGGCTTTGCCCACCCGAACCTGCCCCCTCTGATAAACGCACAACCCGAGACCCCAGACAGCAGTGACAGCTGAGAGTGCACTTTCTTTTTAGGACCCCAGAGTGGCCTGGTGCACCCCTACTTCTTTGGGGAGACCCTCTCGAGATCCAAAAACAAGGCCTAAGAACCAGTAAGAAACTGGAATGGGTCTGTGGGGAGGTGGGAAATCCTAGGAGGTCAACTGCAATGACACGCACTAGTCGAGCCTTTCCCACCAATGTTGCACTATGGCCAGGTATTGCACTCTTGCATGCACTAGCACACGGGGAGCTTCTATTGGGTGCTCTCTTGCATGCCCTAGCACACCGGGAGCTTGCATTGTGTGCTCTCTTGCATGCACTAGCACACGGGGAGCTTCTATTGGGTGCTCTCTTGCATGCCCTAGCACACCGAGAGTTTGCATTGTGTGCTCTCTTGCATGCACTAGCACACGGGGAGCTTTTATTGGGTGCTCTCTTGCATGCCCTAGCACACCGGGAGCTTGCATTGTGTACTCTCTTGCATGCACTAGCACACCGGGAGCTTGCATTGTGTGCTCTCTTGCATGCCCTAGCACACGGGGAGCTTGCATTGTGTGCTCTCTTGCATGCACTAGCACACTGGGAGCTTGCATTGTGTGCTCTCTTGTATGCACTAGCACACCGGGAGCTTGCATTGTGTGCTCTCTTGCATGCACTAGCACACTGGTGAGATTCTATTGTTAGTTCTCTTGCATGCACAAACACATTGGTGAGCTTGTAACGTGTGCTCTCTTGCATGCACTCAGAATAAACAAACAATATCCCAACTGGTATTACTATAAAGGCGATTAAACATGTATGCGAAAAGCATTACGTGGACAGAAACAAGGAGACTCAATTAGTTTTGAAACGTGCTCATGGCATCATATAATTAAAGAGAAGTAAGAAATACAGTTGTAGCTGTACGTAAATGAATAACAAAACAACCCGAATTGGACTTGGTGCTCGGCATGTTTAAGTGACACAAAAGGTGGCGACACAAGTGACAATTGTGATCAGCATGAACGGCGCATGGTGTAAAAGTGTTTAAATATATACAGTGAATGAAGAGAACAATGTGGCTCCAAATGAATTGCAAAGCAAAAGATTTTTCAGATGAAGGAATAATTTGGACGAGCCACACAGGGGGATGCGCCATCTATTGCGCTGAATGGTCGACGACGTTTCGATCCTCTTTGTTTGGTATCATCTTCAGGACCGGGTTGTAGTTGGAAAACGGAGCTGGAATGGCTCGGGAGGAACTTGACAACTGGAAGATCGGGTCCGGCGAAAATTCGTCCTGTGGCGACCTGGTTAAGAAGGGGATCCACCTCGGGGGGTGTTATTTGCAGAAGGTAGTGTGTCCCGAAGGGGTTCAGAGGGCGATGCCTTGATTTGAAGGAACCTGGGGCTGAGTTTACCAGCAGAAACCAGCGTAGACTCGCCACGTCTGTGTGCAGAGTGCCGTGGTCGTGCATGCACTAGCACACAGGGAGCTTCTATTGTGTGCTCTCTTGCATGCACTAGCACACCGGGAGCTTGCATTGTGTGTTCTCTTGCATGCACTAGCACACAGGGAGCTTGCATTGTATGCTCTCTTGCATGCATTAGCACACCGGGAGCTTGCATTGTGTGCTCTCTTGCATGCCCTAGCACATCGGGAGCTTGCATTGTGTGCTCTCTTGCATGCCCTAGCACACCGGGAGCTTGCATTGTGTGCTCTCTTGCATGCATTAGCACACCGGGAGCTTGCATTGTGTGCTCTCTTGCATGCACTAGCACACCGGGAGCTTGCATTGTGTGCTCTCTTGCATGCACTAGCACACCGGGAGTTTGCATTGTGTGCTCTCTTGCATGCACTAGCACATCGGGAGCTTTTTTGTGCTCTCTTGCATGCACTAGCACACTGGGAGCTTGCATTGTGTGCTCTCTTGCATGCTCTAGCACACGGGAGCTTGCATTGTATGCTCTCTTGCATGCATTAGCACACAGGGAGCTTGCATTGTGTGCTCTCTTGCATGCCCTAGCACACCGGGAGCTTGCATTGTGTGCTCTCTTGTATGCCCTAGCACACTGGTGAGATTCAATTGTTAGTTCTCTTGCATACACAAACACATTGGTGAGCTTGTAACGTGTGCTTTCTTGCATGCACTAGCACATGGGGAGTTTCTATTCGGTGCTCTCTTGCATGCACTAGCACACTGGGAGCTTGCATTGTGTGCTCTCTTGCATGCTCTAGCACACTGGTGAGATTCTATTGTTAGTTCTCTTGCATACACGAACACATTGGTGAGCTTGTAATGTGTGCTTTCTTGCATGCACTAGCACACGGGAAGCTTCTATTCGGTGCTCTCTTGCATGCACTAGCACACCGGGAGCTTGCATTGTGTGCTCTCTTGCATGCACTAGCACACTGGTGAGATTCTATTGTTAGTTCTCTTGCATGCACAAACACATTGGTGAGCTTGTAACGTGTGCTCTCTTGCATGCACTCAGAATAAACAAACAATATCCCAACTGGTATTACTATAAAGGCGATTAAACATGTATGCGAAAAGCATTACGTGGACAGAAACAAGGAGACTCAATTAGTTTTGAAACGTGCTCATGGTATCATATAATTAAAGAGAAGTAAGAAATACAGTTGTAGCAGCACTGTACGTAAACGAATAACAAAACAACCCGAATTGGACTTGGTGCTCGGCATGTGCAAGTGACACAAAAGGTGGCGACGCAAGTGACAATTGTGATCAGCATGAACGGTGCATGGTGTAAAAGTGTTTAAATATATACAGTGAATCAAGAGAACAATGTGGCTCCAAAGAATTGCAAAGCAAAAGATTTTTCAGATGAAGGAATAATTTGGACGAGCCACACTGGGGGATGCGCCATCTATTGCGCTGAATGGTCGACGACGTTTCGATCCTCTTTGTTTGGTATCATCTTCAGGACCGGGTTGTAGTTGGAAAACGGAGCTGGAATGGCTCGGGAGGAACTTAACAACTGTAAGATCGGGTCCGGCGAAAATTCGTCCTGTTTCGACCTGGTTAAGAAGGGGATCCACCTCGGGGGGTGTTATTTGCAGAAGGCAGTGTGTCCCGAAGGGGTTCAGAGGGCGATGCCTTGATTTGAAGGAACCTGGGGCTGAGTTAACCGGCAGAAACCGGCGTAGACTCGCCACGTCTGTGTGCAGAGTGCCGTGGTCGTGCATGCACTAGCACACAGGGAGCTTCTATTGTGTGCTCTCTTGCATGCACTAGCACACCAGGAGCTTGCATTGTGTGTTCTCTTGCATGCACTAGCACACAGGGAGCTTGCATTGTATGCTCTCTTGCATGCATTAGCACACCGGGAGCTTGCATTGTGTGCTCTCTTGCTTGCCCTAGCACATCGGGAGCTTGCATTGTGTGCTCTCTTGCTTGCCCTAGCACACCGGGAGCTTGCATTGTGTGCTCTCTTGCATGTATTAGCACACCGGGAGCTTGCATTGTGTGCTCTCTTGCATGCACTAGCACACCGGGAGCTTGCATTGTGTGCTCTCTTGCATGCCCTAGCACACCGGGAGTTTGCATTGTGTGCTCTCTTGCATGCCCTAGCACACCGGGAGTTTGCATTGTGTGCTCTCTTGCATGCACTTGCACACCGGGAGCTTTTTTGTGCTCTCTTGCATGCACTAGCACACTGGGAGCTTGCATTGTGTGCTCTCTTGCATGCTCTAGCACACGGGAGCTTGCATTGTATGCTCTCTTGCATGCATTAGCACACAGGGAGCTTGCATTGTGTGCTTTCTTGCATGCCCTAGCACACCGGGAGCTTGCATTGTGTGCTCTCTTGTATGCATTAGCACACCGGGAGCTTGCATTGTGTGCTCTCTTGCATGCCCTAGCACACCGGGAGTTTGCATTGTATGCTCTCTTGCATGCATTAGCACACCGGGAGCTTGCATTGTGTGCTCTCTTGCATGCCCTAGCACATCCGGAGCTTGCATTGTGTGCTCTCTTGCATGCCCTAGCACACCGGGAGCTTGCATTGTGTGCTCTCTTGTATGCATTAGCACACCGGGAGCTTGCATTGTGTGCTCTCTTGCATGCACTAGCACACAGGAAGCTTGCATTGTATGCTCTCTTGCATGCATTAGCACACCGGGAGCTTGCATTGTGTGCTCTCTTGCATGCCCTAGCACATCGGGAGCTTGCATTGTGTGCTCTCTTGCATGCCCTAGAACACCGGGAGCTCTCATTGTGTGCTCTCTTGCATGCATTAGCACACCGGGAGCTTGCATTGTGTGCTCTCTTGCATGCCCTAGCACACCAGGAGTTTGCATTGTGTGCTCTCTTGCATGCACTAGCACACCGGGAGCTTTTTTGTGCTCTCTTGCATGCACTAGCACACTGGGAGCTTGCATTGTGTGCTCTCTTGCATGCTCTAGCACACGGGAGCTTGCATTGTATGCTCTCTTGCATGCATTAGCACACAGGGAGCTTGCATTGTGTACTCGCTTGTATGCCCTAGCACACTGGTGAGATTCAATTGTTAGTTCTCTTGCATACACAAACACATTGGTGAGCTTGCATTGTGTGCTCTCTTGCATGCTCTAGCACACTGGTGAGATTCTATTGTTAGTTCTCTTGCATACACGAACACATTGGCGAGCTTGTAATGTGTGCTTTCTTGCATGCACTTGCACACGGGAAGCTTCTATTCGGTGCTCTCTTGCATGCACTAGCACACTGGGAGCTTGCATTGTGTGCTCTCTTGCATGCCCTAGCCCGCCGGGAGCTTGCATTGTGTGCTCTCTTGCATGCATTAGCACACCAAGAGCTTGCATTGTGTGCTCTCTTGCATGCCCTAGCACACCGGGAGCTTGCATTGTGTGCTCTCTTGCATGCACTAGCACACCGGGAGCTTGCATTGTGTGCTCTTTTGCATGCCCTAACACACTAGGAGCTTGCATTGTGTGCTCTCTTGCATGTCCTAGCACCGGGAGCTTGCATTGTGTGCTCTCTTACATGCACTAGCACACCGGGAGCTTGAATTGTGTGCTCTCTTGCATGCACTAGCACACTGGGAGCTTGCATTGTGTGCTCTCTTGCATGCCCTAGCACACCGGGAGCTTGAATTGTGTGCTCACTTGCATGTCCTAGCACACCGGGAGCTTGCATTGTATGCTCTCTTGTATGCCCTAGCACCCTGGTGAGATTCTATTGTTTGTTCTCTTGCATACACAAACCTATTGGTGAGCTTGTAACATGTGTTCTCTTGCAGGCACTAGCATACCAGGAGCTTGCATTCTGTGCTCTCCTGCATGCCCTAGCACACAGGCGAGATTCTATTGTGTGTTCTCCTGCATGCACTAGCACACTGGTGACCTTCTATTGTTTGTTCTCTAGAATGCACAGGCATGGTGAGAGTTTGTATTGTGCATTCCGCTGCATGCACTAAAGCACCATAGAATCCGTATTGTGTGTGCACAATCACGTTGGGAGCTTATGTTGTGTGTTCTCCTGCATGCGCTAGTAGGGTGGTGTGTGCTCCTGTATCCACTCGCATCCTGACGAGGTTGGACAGTATGATGTGTTGGCTGCACTAAGAACACTGGGGAGTGTGTTTTATGTGTTCACGGGCATGTACACTAGGGAGCTCACATTGTGTATTCGTTTGCGTGCACAGGCGCACTTGTGCACATGTATTTTGTGTTTACGCCTTTACGTGCATACACGTGCACGCTGGGAGCCTGGTGCGTCACCTCAGAGCCCGGAATCAAGGCTTTCTCGAGCTGATGACGTTGGCTGGCCTCCAATTCATGCTCTGATCTGCACCACGGCCTTCTCTCCAGCACACGAGCTCCGGCGCCCTCCAAGCAGCGGTGGAATCGCAAGACTCACAGGCCTGCACGCTGCAGCTCTGGGCACTACGGAACTATCAGCAGCTCACACTCGGAGCACCGCGCTGCAAGCGTCCATGGTTACAGGGCGAACCAGAGGCTGAAAGGTACATGGGGGTACCCTCTTCAGGAGAATAACAAGGGTGTAAAGGCCAACTATCCCCGGGAAGTCCTCGCGGTGGACCCTGGAGGAGCGATTGCACCCCGTTAGTCCTACGGGCGGTTGTAAACCTGAGCAACTGGGGGCTGCCTGGATACGCTCCACCCCTCTCAAGGGAAGTGAGTAATTGGGTGGACTGGTGGTCTACAGGTGGGAAGGGGTAAACCCACCCCCAAAATTGGTAAGCACCAATTGGTTAGTGCCACAGTGCAATTTGTCTCTTCAGGTGGGCAGGCAGCATAGGGGCTGCCACCTCTGGCGTCACTAGCATACTGGCACTGACCAGGGGCTTGGCTACCATTGGTGCAGCAGGTGCAGTGGCACAAGGGCTGCCTGCCCTTGACCCACCATGTTGGCATATTTTGGTATGCAAATAAACCTGCAGCAATTTTCTCCATGAAAAAAGGGGCATTGCAAACTTGGTTCTGAGGGTCACCAGGAGACCAGGGCAGACTGTGGCACTCCAGGGGCACCAGTGACCGGGGCAGGCGCTGGCATCTCAGGGACACCCGGAAACCAGGGCAGGCTCTTGCAATGGAAGGTGTCAGAAATCCCGGCCACTTTTTTCCATCTCATGGGTGACCAGGAGGTCAAGGCGGTCTGTGCCACCTCAGAGGGAGTCCAGGAGGCCGGTAATGGCCCTGTGCATGGAGGGTGCTGTCAATAGTGCACTGGAAATGCAGCTGTAAGGGCAATAAGTGGGCGCTCGAGGGCTGACGGCACAGACATCAGAGAGAGGTGCACTGAGGGAGATGCACGGCTGCTTTGAGATTGTGGGTACAATGATGTCAACTCATCGTCAAACGTGCGCACAGATTAGGCATCATGTAAATGTGGGTGTACTTGTAAAGCGCACTGCGACTCCATGGAGTATCCTGGCGCTGAAGACCGCAGGGGAACCCGTCCTGGTTTTCCCTGTGAGATGGTCCTTTTCTGGGTATCTCCAGGGTGAAACCAGGCATCCCCGGCGTCTGTGGGGGGCCGTTGTAGAGATGAGGCAAGCTTAATGCCCAGAGTTGCCGAGTGTGATCCCTGGTTAGAGTGGGCACCGAGGCGAGAATTATCGAGTCCGTTTTGACCCTGGTCCACGACCCTGCCGCGTCGGGAATTGAACCCTGGTCCCGGGCCGTTCTCTGCTTACGGGTCTGCCGCCTCTAACCAGTGAGCCACACCACTCATGTTACGGTCTGTACACTCGGCTTTAGGTAATGATCCACCTTGTTGTATTTCCAATCTCTGTATTTACTTATAGTCGTATTGTCTATCTTAAACCATCTGTAACTTCCACGTAACAAAATATTTCTCCTGTAAAGCGCTCTAGCACCTTTGGGTAATGTCAGCTCTATATAAATATGCATAAATAAATACAAATTATGCATTATGCGCAGATGGCGCATAATACAAATGGGAGAACTAAAAAAAAGCTCCTGGAAGCTGAAAACAAGTGAAAGTGGCACAAAGCGCAGCTCCGAGGTGCGGATTAGGAGGTAGCGATGCGACCTCCTGTAAATCACCGAGGGGCCATAATCCCACGTCGACTGGTTGCCGACGTCACGGCCTGGGGACGCGCGGCGTGAATTAAGTGGGTTCTATAGAGCGACGTTCGTGTAAGTCAAATGCCTTATTACAGGCGGCCGAGGCTGGCAACGGGCTCGCTGGGGCCTATTAGCGGGCCAGCAGACAGTGCGAGATGGCCGTCTCCGGCTGCTCAATATTCAGCATCCAGCCCGCTGGGCCTGGGACTCAGCGAGTCACTGGATTTATCGCGGGCCAGGCCCGTAAAACCCCGCCCGCACTTGCGTCACTGGCATACTGGCACGGACCAGGGGCCTGGCTACCATTGTGCAGCAGGTGCAGTGGCACCAGGTCCCGCCCTGCCACCACTGACGTCACTGGCATACTGCCATGGACTACGGGCCTGGCTACTATTGGTGCAGCAGGTGCAGTGGCACCAGGTCCCGCCCTGCCACCACTAAATTGTAAAATTGTAAATTGATACTTGTATAGCGCACTACTCACCCGCAAGGGTCTCAAGGCGCTTGTACGAATACCACTGTGGAACCCATCCTGGCTTTCCCTGGCCCCACCACTGGCGTCACTGGCATACTGCCACGGACCAGGGGCCTGGCTACCATTTTTATTTATTTTGAAAGTTTTATATAGCGCGGACAAGATCTTTGCAGATATCAGAGCGCTTTACACAGAAAGGGTACATGAGGGAACATAATCAAAACACTTAAGTCAGGGGAGCATACAATACAAATAAATGAGGGCACAGCCAACATGTAAATCAGTGAATCACTAATACAAATAATGCATATGTGCAACGGGGGTCAGACAAATAATACAGATCGGTGCCTTTTCTTAAGGTGACCTACTTAACAGTTCAGGTGTTTTTTGCCATGAGGATAGCTTTTACTTCTTTCTTAAACAGTGTAGTGGAAGAGATGAGCCTAGTTTCGGGGGGGGAGTGAGTTCCAGATTCTGGGTGCCATTCCTGAGAAGGAGCGTTTATATGTTTTTTCCTTCCGGAATCTACGAGGTTTCAGCAGAAGATTGTTTGTGCCTCTAGTTTTTCTAGCGCCGCCAGAAATTGTCAACTTCTGCGTGAGGTAGCCGGGTGAGTTTAGGTGTACCGCCTTGTGTGTCATGCAGGCGATTTTCAGATGTATTCTGGCTTCAAAAGGCAGCCAGTTCAGGGATTTCAAGTCAGGTGTAATATGAGAGTGCTTTTTTGACCCAGTGATGAGTCTCGCTGCAGCATTCAGAGAAGCTCTTAGAGGTGCGGTAGTAGTTAGCGGGAGTCCGCAGAGGGCGACGCTGCCATATTCTATTCGAGGGATGACTAGTGATTGTACTGCGGTTTGGAAGTCATTGGCTGGGAGAAAGGGTTTAAGTTTCCTCAGGGTATTGATCTGGAAGTTTGCTCCCTTTGTTGCCTTGCTGATATGTTGCTGCATGTTGAGATTGGTTTTGAGTGTTATGCCTAAAGATTTTGCTGAGTCCACGATGGTGGGTTGGACATTGAGTGCAGTAAGGTGTTTAAGCCAACTTTGAGTGGTGGAGATCTTCGCTGGAGGTGAGATCAGAAGGAACTCTGTTTTCAGAGCATTGAGTTTGAGATGATTATCGGCTAGCCTAGATTGGGTGCTTCTGATCGTTGAGTTCAGGAGCAGAATGTCTTTGGGGGATTGTAATTTGAGATATAGTTGGGTGTCATCGGCGTACATGTGAAAGTGTAAGTTGGATGCTTGTAGCAAGGTGGTTAGAGGTTCCATCACTAAGTTGAACAAATTAGCAACAATGCCCCTGCACTGACACAAAAACAATATAGTAACAATTTCCGTATATGATTGTAACATAAGAAAATGACATATAGTGCATCAATCTAAACAGTTCGTGCAGATACGTGATTCAATAACAGTTCGTCTATTGTGACGGGTAAGTCAGTCAAAAGTCTGCAGTGGGGGTGTCCATTTTCTGTTTAATGTTCCAATTCAACAAAAGCCAACACGTGTTTCATCGCACGGAACAAATGCGAATCTTCAGGGCTGGAGAGAGGCTTTGTGGGTCGGAGATGTCGGTAAGAAGTGGACACAAAAACGAGCGCAAAGGAACCGGTCAGGGTTAGATCCGGCCAAGTAATTATATAAACCAAAATGGCTGCAAAGTAAGGGAGGTGACTACCACTGGTGGCGGCAAGAAACCTCATATGCCGTTTAATAGGACTGCAACTAGGACTGCAAGCATCGATGTGTGGATAAACACATCTTCGTTTGCTGCAAGTGAGGTGGAAACCGGGAGGAGCGAGGTTGGTGTGGTTGAAGGGCGGGTGCGCACTTGAACCACAAAGTCCGTCAACGAAACACGGCGCCGGGAAACCCGCAGAGGGAGATACACGTCCGTCAGGACTAGGCACTTTGTGGTTCAAGTGCGCACCCGCCCTTCAACCACACCAACCTCGCTCCTCCCGGTTTCCACCTCACTTGCAGCAAACGAAGATGTGTTTATCCACACATCGATGCTTGCAGTCCTAGTTGCAGTCCTATTAAACGGCATATGAGGTTTCTTGCCGCCACCAGTGGTAGTCACCTCCCTTACTTTGCAGCCATTTTGGTTTATATAATTACTTGGCCGGATCTAACCCTGACCGGTTCCTTTGCGCTCGTTTTTGTGTCCACTTCTTACCGACATCTCCGACCCACAAAGCCTCTCTCCAGCCCTGAAGATTCGCATTTGTTCCGTGCGATGAAACACGTGTTGGCTTTTGTTGAATTGGAACATTAAACAGAAAATGGACACCCCCACTGCAGACTTTTGACTGACTTACCCGTCACAATAGACGAACTGTTATTGAATCACGTATCTGCACGAACTGTTTAGATTGATGCACTATATGTCATTTTCTTATGTTACAATCATATACGGAAATTGTTACTATATTGTTTTTGTGTCAGTGCAGGGGCATTGTTGCTAATATGTATTGCTGACCAGTTCCTGGTCATCCTGAGTGGTTGTGAGGTATTACCACTCGCCCTATTGCATACACCCTGTTTTACAAGTGCATGTCATTACTTAGCGGTTCACAAGTGTTGCGCCCTGAATATCTGGTATTTCTAAAAAGACCTCAGTAGGCGATTACACTAAGTTGAACAAAGTTGGGGATAGAGAGGATCCTTGGGGGACGCCCAGCGTTACCGGTATTGGCGATGACATCAGATTGTTGCTCTTGAACTTCTGCGATCTGTTGTGAAGAAAGGAAGTGAACCATTTGAGAACAGTTGCAGATAATCCCATTCTAGTGCTTAATAGTTCGAGTAAGTTCTCATGTTTAACGGTGTCGAATGCTGAAGAGAGATCAAGAAGGATGAGGAGGCAGGTGTCGTTTTGGTCTAGCATTTGAAGTGCGTCGTCAATTATGTGAGTCATAGCAGTTTCTGTACTGTGTCCTGCTCGGAAACCTGATTGATGCGCGTTGAGGAGATCAAATTGTTCAATGTGTTTAGTCAATTGTAGTTGTACGCATTTTTCCAGCAGTTTGGCGAGAGTGGGGATATTAGAGATGGGACGATAATTGTTCAGATCAGAGGGGTCTGCTGTAGGTTTCTTTAGTAAGGGTGTGACTTGTCCAACTTTGAGGGAGTCGGGTATGGTTCCTTGTTGAAGTGAGCCGTTAATAATTCTGGTCCAGAGTGGGAGAAGCAAAGGGGCAAAGTCTTTTACAGCGTTAGCAGGAAGGGGATCTGTTAGGTGATTGGATGGTTTCAAGGTGCTGAGCAGTTTGCCAATTTCCTCCTCAGAGTATGTGCCAAAGGATGACCATGTAGCATTGTTTTTTGGTTCAGTGGCTGCTATGCAGTGAGGTTTGGAATAGAGGCTTGCGTCCGCGAGGAGATCGCTCTTTATGTTGTCAGTTTTTTGGATAAAGAGAGCGGAGAAGTCTTCATTGGTACAGCAGGTGCAGTGGCACCAGGTCCCGCCCTGCCACCACTAGCATCACTAGCAAAATGACAATGACCAGGGGCCTGGCTACCACTGGTGCAGCAAGTGCAGTGGCACCAGGTCTCAAGCGCCACCACTAGTAAATTGGCACTTCACCGAGGCCTAGGTAGCTCTGGTGCAGTCGGTGCAGTGGCACCGGAGCCCACTGAACCCTGACAGTGCTGTATTTTACTACCTCGAGAGCAGCCATTTTCCCTGCTTGCACCAGGGTGCGCGGCATCATTGCTACGCTACTAGGCACTGCAACAGCAACCCAAGGTGCAAACCAGTCTGAAGGCTGCCATCTTGAGAGCCTTTTTTATGCGATGTATACGTGCCATGGGTGAAAGGTAGCGGTGTGACAAAGTCACATAATTTACTGTACTGCAATTATGCGAAATGCATCTCACGTTCAAAAAATGAACTGAACTGTCCATTCGGGTAAAAATTCAACCTGAACATGTAATTTCGAGTTGATTTCCAATCGCTCATGTTTTAGCTTTGTGCTCAATAATTAACCGAATGGTCTACATGGGGGTGGGGTGGGGGGGGGGGTAGGGGGGGGTGGGGGGGGCAAAAAAACGACCTGAAATATTTGTTGATCGCCCATATTAAAGGAACTGCAGTTTGCATTCAAAACACTGCTGCTCATGTTCGGATCTGTCGTTTTGTGCTAACAAATGATGCGAACAGCACATCTTGCTTTAAAAGGTCTCCCCAAATGTATGAGATGTGGCATAATGGCGCAACCTCGGTAATTTCAGGTACATTTTGTTACGCAAAATTACCAAGATTAGGGCAATTAGCCCTGGGTGCAATTAAAATTTCCCCCAGGCCTAAAAGAAAGTTGCACAAAAATACGTAATGCAAAAATTGGGAATTGTACAAATGTGGCTCAAGGAAATAACATTTCACCCAGTCCTAGCTTTAGTGATGCTTATGGTGTGTAAGCCTGTCTGCTCAGGTTCTGCACACCAGTGGTCCCAAGGACCCCCTCCCATCCAGAGGAAGCCTGGCCTGGCTCGGCTGTTCCTACTGGGACATCACCAAGGCTGATTCCCACAAGGCTAGGCTCTGTCTAGAGTGGCACAGTAGGCAAAAAACAATGGATTGTGACCAGCCCCGAGTGGGCAGCTTAATTTAAGCATGCCGACCCTCACCTGTTTTTTGTTTCTTTAGTGTGGCATTAACATGTTTTTCTGAATTTAGGCCCTTGTCTCTCTAGACACTCACTTCTTAGACCCCGGTGTAAAAGCTGAGAAGCTTTAAGATGAGTGTCTTTTCGAGAAATTATCAAAGAAAAATAAAATGGTGTTATGGAAAAATACAAAGGGGCAGATGTATCAAGCGTTTTGCGACTCGCAAAGGCCGAAATTCGCCGAATTTCGGCCTTTGCGACTCGCAAATGGTCTTTTTGCATTTTTTTTAATGTATCAAAAATTCGCAAATTAAGTAATCGCAAATATTTGCAATTCCTTAATTTGCCATAGCATTTAAGGAATCGCAAATTTTGCGATTCCTTAAATGATATGTATGAAGCATTTTTCTTTTGCAAATTTTGGTTAAGGAATCGCAAATTACCATCAACTTGTAGTTGAGGGTAATTTGCGAAGTCCTCAACAAATGCATAATTTTGCATTTTTTAAGGTGGCATGTGACGCACACACATGCCCATGGGGCATGTATGAGCGCCATATGCACACACATGTACATTTCCGGTATGCAGCAGGGTGTCTTTCAGACACCCCTGCACCCTTGAAAAAATTCTCAAATTGCGATTAGCAAATTGCGAATTCGCAATTTGAGAATTACTTCACAATCCTTCGTATGGGCCACCTGGCCCATAGGAATGCATGGGAAATTATTCCTTATTTGCGAATTTGCAAAATGCGAATTCGCAAATAAGGAAGATTAAGGAATCGCAAAAAAATAGCGATTTCTTTCATACATTCCATTTTGGGATTTCTAAATAGCGATTCCTTAAAAATCGCTATTTAGGAATCGCAAAATGGAATCTTGATACATCTGCCCCAAAGACTGCTCAATAAAGAAATACCGACACAAAATAGAAAAATAAAATCCCACCTACTTTCAAGAGTACAAAACATTACAATGCAATGTTCCTGATGCTTCTCTACGGTCAGGGGTCTTTGTTACGGTCAGGGGTCTTTGTTAGGGTCAGGGGTCTTTGTTAGGCATCCCTCCCACTTACAGCCCAAGTGTAGGGCGAAATGTGTCTCTGACTGCTGACTATCTCTGACTGGTGTCTGTTACAAGTCGGATATATATATAGTACATAAGAAACTGGCCGTGTTCTTGGGTCCACACAGGGGCATTTTTATCGCTGAGGTAATAAAGGTATTTTTTTCAAAACCAAGAAACAACAAAGTGGTTTCAATGACTGACTTCATAGTAAGTATTATTTCTTAAATTCGGACCAAGTTAATTTCGAAGTAACACATTCTATAACATATTTTTTATTTCTGAATTATAGTCAGCTCTCCTTTTCCTTACACTGCTTAATAATGTTTTTAGACTATTATCAAGAAGCACTAATTACTCCAGATGAAGCCAGTTGTTTGTCCAGGATCACACAGTTTGGTTAAGCAGGGTAGCCGTAATTATTAATCAGATTGCGTGTTTCACAGTTGACCGCTTACTTATTAGACCCCGCCCATTCCATATATTCGGAGTTACATTGGACAGTAAACATTTCAAACGCCAGAAACTTTGGATGGTAAGCATTAGAACCTCTTCTAAACCTAACTGTCCTCAATCAGGGTCCTGCCACTAACCCATTGCAATATGGCCGCGAGGGCAGTGGCGTAACATTAGCCCCCGCAGACCCTACGGTGTGGGGCGCCCCCCAGGACCTGAGGGCTCCTTCTGGCACTGTGCACGGGAAGCGGTCACCTGGCCTGAGAGCCGCTGACGGGGTCCGGGTGGGGGGCGCCCACCATGTACTTTGCAGGGGGGCCCGCTCAAGTTTCTTCACGTCACTGGGCGTGGGGGGCGTGGTCGGGGTGAATAGCACCAATGGAATGGCGGGATTTCGATGCTTTAGGCCCCTTTGCCAAAAGGTTGACAGTGATTGGTCCCTTTCTGGTACTCCGCGGGCAGTGGGGGACACGCCTTCGGCCCTGGGGGTTATAGGTATTCCCTGCTACACCGCATCTCATAACACAATAACTGCACCTCGGTGGTCATCGCAAAACCAACATGGAAACACTTGCCACACAAGATGAAAACAAAGACAACCATAGCATTATATCGTGTTACTTATGTGGGCAAGCGCTTTATAGGAGTAAGTAAGTGC
Source organism: Lissotriton helveticus (assembly GCF_964261635.1). Taxonomy (NCBI): domain Eukaryota; kingdom Metazoa; phylum Chordata; class Amphibia; order Caudata; family Salamandridae; genus Lissotriton; species Lissotriton helveticus. The sequence continues at coordinate 23,480,858 of NC_136073.1, forward strand.
TATATAAATGTTACAATACAATACACAATTGGGACTGGCGAGCTGTGTCGGGGTGGCAGGAATCTGCAGGCAGTCCCAAATAGGAGTCCGTATCTCCATGCAGATGTCCGCCATTGCCCGGCCTCCTCTGCAACCAAGCGCTGCGGCTGTTGCCAGCCTTGTTGGAAGGCTGGTGGTGACACTTTGAGCACAGCGGTGTATATAGGGGGCCTTGGACGTCAGACCCAGCCCAATTTGTTCTACTGACCACCGGTCTTGACTTCACCCGTTCGCTGCGCGTGTCGGCCAAAGGCCGTCGCAAGCACTACCTTCTTAGTGCTGCGCACGTCCGTTAGCCGACGCGTCCGCGCACGGAATCGCCCGCGGCGGATTTTACGCCACGGTTCACGGGTTAACAGCCAAGATTTGCCGGTCGCTGCCGTAAAACCCCACAAGGAGCCGTAGAGATATTAGACGCCGCTTTTATGGTTACCTAACCTCTATCCGTCGCCTCCGAGGGGGACCCTTTGTCAGGCATTATTCTTTCTTTCAATAGGTTTCCCACATAAAATTAAACGGCAGGGGACTGGCATTATACGGAACAAATTACACTCATCTGCGCTTAATAAATGCTTTTAAAGGTCACCTAGAAATCCAACTTAAGTTCCTAGCATGTGTGAGGCCCACCTGTTACCGGCTTTAATGCCAACATAAACCTGATGGATTATGGCTGAGGAGCGGAGACGCGAGACGAGCATTTTTCAAAGGCAATAAAAAGTATATTTTTAAAAGGAGCAAACGACGTTGTCTTATTTTTAAGGTTACCGGAGGACTCCATGTCCTCAGGAATACCACGCTCCGCTCCCAGGCTTTTTATTCCAGAGGGCGAAACCGGTCCTGGTTTGCTTGTGCTGCAGTTCAAGGAAGACCTGGCGTGGCAGTTTGGGCTGGACTGTTCCCATGAGGCACAGGGTCAAGACTGATTTGTATATGGCTGGGTCCAAACTGGTGTGGTATGGTGAGCAAAAAATGAAAGGTTGGAGTGCCACCCCAAGCGATTGCCAGTGGTTAGACTTATTGCAAGCAGCCTCCCATCATGTTTTGTGCGTTTCAGGTACCGCCCTAAGTGGCATGGGTATGCCCAGATATGGGTCCCGTGCTCACTGTGTCACTTGAACGAAGCTGTACACAGTTGATGAGCCCATAACTACGGCGAAACCGGGAGGACCTGGCTTGGAAGTTCGGGTTGGACTGTTCCCATGAGGAGCAGGGTCAAGACTGATTTGCATATGGTTGGTTCCAAACTGGTGTGGCATGGTGAGCAAAAAAAAGATGGGTTGGAGTGCTACCCTGATGAAAGTGCCAAAGGTTACACTTAATGCAAGCATGCTCCCATCACCTTTTGTGTTTTTTTTTTAAATCTCCGAAAACAAACATTTGCAGATATGAATTTTTCATGTTTAGGCTTCTCCTTTATATATTTTGTATTTTTATTTAGATGTATTTTATTTTTTTAAATTATAAAAGTATCTGCTTCGAACTAAACAGAAAAAAGTCACAAAACTTTAATGAAGGAAGGAAGACAGTGTGCAGGGAGATGGTTAGGAGAAAAAAAGGGTCTTGTTTTGAAACCATTTTAGTACAAAGCAGTGCATTGTGGGAGCAGCGAATGTCTCAAAGGCCAGCCATGTGTGGCAGGAATCAATAGGAGCTAGCAGGGGTTTAAGCGGGCGGGTCCCTCCTGGTCTCAGCCGGAGCAGTAATTAAAAACCGACATTAAAAGTGTCCCTCGTGGCTCTGTTCATGTCGTTAACTTTACTAGCAAAAACAAAGGTCGCTTTCTGAACAATGACTGTAAAAACCCTGAAGGTAACCCATGTCAGCGATGCAGTCCCTGTTACGGGTTATACTTGACTGTTTTTGCCTAATCTTGCATTTCCTAAATGTATTTACCGTTTCCAGGATTTTGTGTTTCTGTAGTGTTTTCCCTGCAGAACATTCATCTTATATAGTGCGCAGTGTGTGCTGATTTTCCCCTAGAGGAGTGTGTGTTTATGACCGTGCAGGAATGAGGCTGAAACCACTGAAAAATCTTCCACAGTGCCCGTCACTGGTGGATTAAAAAGCTCAGAATACCTGCTCATCCAATCCTTGGCCTTTCTGCAGAGTGCACAGAGGAATGGTATTGTGTTCCAATTGTAAAGCTATTCGAAAGAAGAACACAGCCATCGAAATATTGACAGGATGAGACCACAGAAAATGCATCTCTTATAGGTGTGTGTGTGTATGAGGGTATGGTGAATGAAGGACCTGTGATGTGATTGGCTAGCCGGCCTCATGAGAGTATGGGATATCCAACAAGGTTCTATTGTTGTACCAGGGCCTCCACTGCTCAGGTGCCCTGTGGTGAACGATTTCCTAGTGGCTCCCGTGCTGATCCCCTTATTTGGCCCCATTAGGGAGAGGTGTGGCGCAGCGGCCAGGACAGCTGACTTCGGAGGGGAAACGGCCACTACAACGCGGTCGTTTCAACGAAAAGCTTAACCACGAATGCATTACAACGCATGCGTGGTTACAACGAAAACCTTTACCACGCATACGTTTACTACGAGGTACGTAGTTAAAGGCATGTGTGGTAAAGGCTACAATTAAAAAATGGGGGGTGAGGGGGGGTTCCCCCCCTAAAAAAAAACCACTAACCTTAATTAGAGAAGTGCAGGGAATCGGCATCGTAGAGGAAGGAAACAGCCGTTTTTTTAAATTACGTAACACGTCACCACGGAAAAAACGTGGAGAAGGTTATGCGTGAAAATAGTATTCCGTTGTAACGCATGCGTGGTAAAGGCATGCGTTACAACGGAGTTCGTTGCAATAACATATAACCACTTCGGAGCACAGGGCTCACGGTTCGATCCCCGGCTCCGGCGGCAGCTCAGCTCAGCACCATGTGACTCTGGGTAATAGCTCACTTAATTTCCACGACGGCCCCCAGCGCCTTGAGACCCGTAGGGGTGAGTAGTTTGCGCTTTACAAATACAGGAAATATATAGGACATCTAGGGGCTTTTGCTCAGACCCCTGCTCTTCAAATGCAGGCCACGCCTCTCCTTTAAAGAAACCTTAGAGCCACCCTTTTCAAGACCCACAGGAGACAATTCACAGGTGCTCCCTCAAGAGGAGTTGATGAAGCACAGCAACCTTTTATCAAGAATTAATCTTGTGCTATATATTTTTTAATTGGCTGCTTTTATTCTTCCTCCTCTTTCTCTAGTTCCTTTTACGTGTTTTTCTTTCTTCTACTGTTCTGTAACTTTTCCTCTCTGCTCCATGTCTCTTCCATTTCCCTTGCTTTTACATTTTTTCTTTTTTTGGGGTTTTCTTTCCCCATTGTCTCCCCTCTTTGTGTGTCTCTCTCATCCCACCTGTTCTGTGCCCAAACTACACAAATCCACCGTCCGGTGTAATTCAAGACGTCCCCTCTCTTCTGGCCTTCCCTTATCCCTTCCACTCCTTCTTTTGTTTCAGCTGATCCTCTCAGACAGTGGCCTCCAGCCAGGTTGAGCATGTGCTGCTGGAAGGTGTGGCCATCTTCCTGTGATGTCATCACCATTTGGGGAGAAGGTGGGCCTTGGGCCAGTAGCCCCACTCGCCTCCTCTAAACTGTCTCTCCATAAACCCCTCCTCGTTCTACCCTGTTGGGCACAGTATGTAATGTAATATCTTCAGTGGTCCATCCAATGAGTGGCTTCTCTGTCGCTTCTGAGCTGCTCCTCTGTCGCTCCTAGTAGGCTCCGTACAATACTCCTTGGTGGTTTATCAGTGCCTCCAATGGGTTGTTCCTCTGTCGCTCCTGAGGTGCCGCTCTGTTACTCCCATTAGATTGTTTAATACTCCTTGGTGGTTTATCAGTGCCTCCACGGAGCGGCTTCTCTGTCGCTCGTGAGCTGCTCCTTGTAGATTCCGTATGATGCGGAGTTCCCCAGGGCTCCTGTTTGAGTCCCACACTGTTTAATGTGTATATGAAACCTCTCGCTGAGCTAGTCCTGCCACATGGGATTCATATTGTCACATATAAGGATGATACGCAGTTGGTGGTATCGCTAAAACCTCCCAACAACCTTCCAGGAAATCTGTTTGGAGACAGTGGCCAAATGGATGGAGTTTTCGCGCCTCAAGCTTAACCCCCTTGCGTGCTTCTGTCGGCCAACGGCCGTCGCGCGCACTACCTTCCTAGTGCTGCGCACGTCGTTGTCCGCCGTGGCCCCGCCCACTCCGCTTAACCCGTTGGCTGCTGCCGTCGGCAGCACTACCTCGCTGGTGCTGCCGTCGGCCAATGGCCGACGCGACCACGCCCGTTTTTTAAAACGGCCGCACTGCCGCAAAAAAACGGAAGCAGCCAACGGGTTAACCACCGCGGTTAAGCGGTTAATGGAGATAAGACCAAGTTAATGATCTTGAGCAGCCACCCAGTCTCGACTCCTGCACTGGGCTGGCCTAAATGTGTTGACCTTCCGCCAGCACCTAAACTCAAAATTAAAATCTTGGGGGTCTGGCTGGATAGGTCTCTCAAATTTGACCACCGAGCAGTAAAGCTAGCCGCCACTTGCTTCGGCATCATTAGACAGATCTGGAAAATTCTACCACTCCTTCCGTTGTCAGCTCGGAGAGTCATGGTTCAGGCGTTGGTTCTTTCCCGCCCGGAGTATGGGAACTCGCTCTACCTTGGTGCCATAAAATCCATCACGAGGAAACTCCAAGTTGTGCAGAATTGCGCAGCCAGGCTGATACTTAACATCCCTAAAACGCAGTCGGCCAAGCCGGCTCTCAAAACGCTTCACTGGCTGCCAATAAACACACGCATAATGTTTAAATCATTATGTATAGCTCACAAGACCCTCTGGGGGAATTGGCCCACAATCAATCAGTCCCTTATCACTTTCCATTGCCCCTCAAGATGTCTTCGTTCAGCCATTCTGTTCTTAGCATCAGTCCCCAAAAACAAAAGGGCCCATTCTGGAGGCCGAACTTTCTCCTATACCGCGGCCAGATTATGGAACGCCCTTCCTCTTCGTTCTTTTTGGAAGCTACTGAAGACCTGGTTGTTCCAGAATGCGATCTAGACCACGTGCTGTGGTCTGCTTGATGTCACTAGAGCTGGGATGCCTGAGGGTAGCTATGCGCTTAACAAATATTAAATAATATTAGAACGTTGGAATGTTGGGAGGTCCATTGCAGACAATGGAGTGCTCCCTGCTTCTACGGGCCGGTAAAGGCCCGCAGAGCAACATTCCAATGTTCTACAAAGGCTTCTTGAAGCTCGAGGGGATTTATATTCCCTCGAGCTTCGAGAACCCTTTGTTTAATTTGTTAGAACATTCTGCCCTCTGGTGCCAGAATGTTCTAATAGCCTTATAGCCCTTAGTAGCAGGGCTATACCGGCTATTAAAGTTCCGCTGTCTCGGGCCTTTAATAGCCGGTATAGCCCGCTATGGCGGGCTTTAAGGCTATAATAACAATACTCCTTGGTGGTTTATCAGTGCCTCTAATGGGCTGCTCCTCTGTCGCTCCTGAGCCGCCGCTCTGTCGTTCCCATTAGATTGTTTAATACTCCTCGGTGGTTTAACAGTGCCTCCACGGAGTGGCTTCTCTGTCACTCGTTAGCCTCTCCTCTGTCGCTCATAGTAGACTCCGTATAATACTACTTGGTGATTTACCAGCGCCTCTAATGGGGGGCTCCTCTGTCAATGGTTTGTTTCTCTGTTACTCTCCTCTGTCGCCCTTCGGCCACTCGTGAGCGCACTCCTCATAATCAATGTTCCTATGTCAGAAAACCTCCCCTCCCAAGTAATGCTTGAATAACTGTGTGCAAACGACACGACAGCTGGATTACAAGCATCATGACAACTGGTATACACACTCATGACAACGGTACTAACACTCTGAAGCAGACCATTAACTCGTCTGCATGAAATTAACGCCCGCATATGGAACTGACACTCAATTTGCATAAGAAGAATTACTATGTGTGAGATGAAATGGAAACAACATCAACTGTGAGCATTATGCTTGACTAAATCACTGTCGCTGGGATTCCACAGACTAGCGCGCTGTCTGCAAAGAGCTACCAAGCCTCCAACGGGGTAATAAGCGCTATATAAACACTAACGCCAACACCAGCAGCTCTGAAGATGGAGAAAGACAGCAGCTATGCCCCGCACCCTCAGGAGCCCATTGATACACAAAATAACTCCTACTGTTTACTATTATTGATACGTTTACACTGTAATTAAAATTGAAGTGGCTTATAACTGGCTAGGGGTGGGCAGAATTTGCCCAGTCGCGCTACGCAAAGCTCTGCGAAACGGTAAAAAATCTCCGCAAGCACGCAGAGTCCCGCGAACACGCGGAATTGCTTGTTCTGCCCGTTCGCGATGCTTTTTTCCTGTTCGCGAACGCTGTTTGCGTGCTCGGGGGGAAATATCTCGCGAACACGCATTTTGAAAGTGCGAACAAGCAAAATATCTGCAAAGCCGCGGATCGCAGAATTTTTGGCAATTCCGGGTTCTCCGCGGAACGCAAAATTACCCAAATTCCGAGAGCGGAACGGAATTTACCGCCCAGGTCTATAACTTGCAGAAGGCGAAAACTACCCTGCCATCAAAACTGAGGGCTCCAACCTCCGGCAGCGGGTTACAGAAACGCTGAAATTAAAACGAAGGCATCAAACCTGGACATCCCACCCGAACTACCCCGCTGTTGAAACTGAGGGCACCTGAAGCTGGCAGCAGACGATAACTCTGTCGTCATTAAAACTGAGGACACAGACATGGCCGCAGATCGATCGATCAATCAATCAAACATTTCTAAAATTTGGTTAATCACCGGTGAGGGTCTCGAGGCGCTGGAGATGTTTGGCTGCTGCGTGGTGGTTTTATCATTCAAACATTCAGATCTTTAGCTCTTTCCTGAATTGCTGGAGCGACGGTGCGGTTCTGAGGTGCAGGGGGAGGTTGTTCCACACCTTAGCTGCCAGGTGCGAGAAGGGGCGTCCTCCGCGGTTGGCTCCCTCAGGTTGATTCAAAGCCCATCACTCACCGTCCCTCACTCCAAGAGCCGCTGGCCCCGCCCCCTCAGGGCGATCACAGTCTTTGATTGATTGTTTTATCTCCTGTCAGTTTGTTAATGAAAGTGATGGACGCGCAGATGGCGTCTTAATGCGTCGCTTCATCAGACGCCGCGAGACTGTCACACGAAAAAAATGAATATAAAATGAACATAAAATGAGATACGACTCAACGGGACGTGGAAAAATCCAGGATGGAACTGAGATCTGAAGAAGCAGGGGCCAGGTGGAAAAAGGGACCAAGTAAGGGGCTGTGGGCTTCTAATATCTAAACCAAATCTAGATCAGACTGAATACATAAGTAATCTGCAAAATGATACATCCTCATGCAAAATGTTGTTGTGGAGAAGTGTGGCTCAATGGTTAGAGCGGCAGACCCTGATGCAGAGGTCTGGCCCGGGACCAGGGTTCAATTCCCCGCCTCGGTGGGTCTTGGGCTAAAAAATTCCTCGGACCTGATAATTCTCGCCTCGGTGCCTATTCCAATCATGGAGTCCCACCTCTGCAACTCTGGGCAATAGCTTGCTTAATCTCCACAACGGCCCCCACAACGCTAAGGATGCCTGGCTTCCACCTTGGGGGTGCCCAGGAGTGGACACCTCACAGGGAGAGCCAGGATGGGTTCCACAGCGGTATTCGTACAAGCGCCTTGAGACCCTTGCGGGTGAGTAGTGCGCTATACAAGTATCCATTTACATTTTTACATTTACATTTTACAATTGACTAATTACTCAACTTCATGACATTGTGAAGAGGGTTATGCTCACAAAATGTCAGATAGGGTGACATTTCCTTCATTGCATTTATCAGAGAGAACTCTCTCTCTAAAAATTGGGGTTTGAATAGGGGTGTGAGGGAGAAGCAGGACGTTTTTCGCCAGTATGACAAGCTGGGGTTCATAAGTTTCAAAGAAAATGTGTCCAAAGTTTTGAAGACCAATTGTGAGCACCTCTGATGAAAAAAAAATTAAACTGTTGGTCCAGGACTAGGTTCTGATGTTGCTTAGTTTGCCACTAGTGCAAAAAGTCATCGTTAGTGAAATTTCCAACAACAAAAGGTTTGGAGGTAATTTTCTGATGAAGTCCTTCTGCAAAGAAAGCTTTGTGGGGGAGTTCCTGCTCACCTTCCCTTTCCACTAGTTTTAAACTTTATCGGCTACTTAGTCTCTTCACATGTATTAAAAACCTAAAAAAAATTCATCATCAACAAGTTTGCTCCCACTAATAAAAATGTGTTGCACTAGATTTGCTGTGTGCACTTTTAATCATAGACTCAGACTGAAATTGTAAATGTTATTGATAGAGTGCTTACTACCACTGATGAGGCATTGAAGTGCTTTGCGGTGAGTGTCACGTGATTCTGGAACCCAAGATTAGAGGTTAATAGTTAGTAGATTAGTACACTTGTGTTCTTTCCTTTCTTCATTAGTTGTGTTAGGGTTGTGCTCTTGATTTCTTGTGTGTTTAGTAGAGTTTAGAGTAGGGATAAATTGACGGGAATGGATTTGAAAAGGGAAGTAGTAAGTTATCTTTGGAAGTAGTGGTCGTGCGTGCTTGTTAGTTTGGCCGCATGGCTAAAAACAGAGTGGAAAGTTTGAGAAGGATGTTTGAGGGTTCATAGTTGTCAGAAAGGTTTGTGATTACGCAGAGATAGGAGGGATGGGACAACGGTTTAGAAGAGGGTTTTTTTTCTTTTTTTAACCCTTTCGCTGCGGTGGCTATTCCGCCGCAGTGCTAAGGGGCGGGGGGGGGGGGCACGCGGCGCTCCGACGCTGGTGACGGAACCGCTCCGTCACGCCCCTACGGTGAGCTGTGCTGGTGACGGAACAGTTCCGTCACGGCCCGCCCGCTCAATAGAATGCGCCGTGCAGGCGCAAAATCAGCGCCGCAAAGGCGTGGCAAGCGGGCCGTGATGGAACGGTTCCGTCACCAGCACAGCCCACCCGAGGGGCGTGACGGAACGGTTCCGTCACCAGCGTGGGAGGGGTTCATATAAAAAAAAAAACTGAAATAACTGAAATTAACTTATATGTACTGATATGCAAATGGCACTGGCAAAGTTATATTGGCTAGAAAAACCCCTCTATATAAATGCCTATATGTGCACAGAAGCAGTATTATTTACATGGTCGGGTGTGCACATTTATCTTGTGGTGAAGTATGCAAATTGTTTCAGGATGTTTCTTAAAGTTTTAGTAGCAGGCATAAACTCTTACTACATATAAACCTATATATACATAAAAGCAGCAGTTATGACACTGACATGTAAATGTATCTTGCAGTGTTATATACATTTTCTCCTTATATGAATGCACCTGCTTATAAAAGGAAGCATAAATCAATGTACAATGACACATGTGTAGCAGCAACGTCATCTCCATACCCTGAGAAGCATAGTTTGTCATGTCTGTGAACACTGTTGTGGTACACTGTTGTGTTGTGAGTATAGTTGTTATGTGGGGGAGAGCCAGCTCTTGATTAACCGCATGCGCGCTAGCGGTTTTCCCGCTGTGCGCAGCGTTTTTCAAAAAGCCGCGTTACATGACGAGCTCAGCTCGTCATCAGCGTACGAGCGCCGTAGCTCATGACGAGCAGAGCTCGTCATAAGCATCGAAGGGGTTAATCTTCTAAAGTGGAGATGGCGGTCAGTGAGTCTTATGTGTGTGGTGAATTCTATAGTTTGGTTGCTTTAAAGGGTAAAGATGTTCCACCCATGTTTTTTTCTTGAATGTAGGAATGTTGAGGCGGGCGGGCAGTCCTTGAGCGTAGGTTCTTTTGTTGTACGTATTTGTTGGTTTTCTTCCTGATGAAGAGCGGTCCTTTGCCCTGTATTGCTTTGTGGGTGATACAACGCAGCTTGAAGGTGGATCTTCTGGGAGCAAGTGTAGGGCCCTCAAGGCAGGGGAGATGTGTGCTTGTGGGTTTACATGCAGGCGGAGTCTGGCAGCAGCGTTCTGATTTCTCTGTAATGTTCTCGTAGTTGACAAAGGTGAACCATGATTCAGTTCATTGGCGTAGTTCAGTTTTGATAGGACAAGAGAGATGGAAGCTTGAGCCTTGGGCGGGGACTCCTAGGTGCGGTAAGATGCGTCACAGGTTTTTCTTTCTAAGAAAGCTTGGTTTGCCTTCCTTAACCACTTGTGCCTTCATTGACAGCTTGGCGTCCATTGCAATTCCAAGGTTTCTTCCTTCATTAGATATTTTTGACGGTTGTATGTCGTTACAACGAATTCCGTTGCAACGCATGCCTTTACCACGCATGTGTTACAACGGAATTCGTTTTCTACGTATAACCTTTACCACTAATATTCCTTTACCACGCATTGATTAACAACGTTTTTCGTTGTTAATTTATGCTGGTGAGGGCATATTCTTGTTAAAGGTTATACCTCTCCCCTTACACGCCCCCAGCCTCCACTCCTTATAATTACCCCTGCCCTTAACCCTTACTTTTTTTTTTTATTACATTTCCCCTTACCTTTTTAACTGTCTCCTCTCCATCTTTGTTGGTTACGGTGGTCGTATGTCGTAAAGAGGAAGCGGAAGTTTAATTCCGTTTCCTCTCTAACGACGCTGATTGCTTGATCTTCGGCACTGCAGGTTAGTTTGGGTTTTTTTTTGGTGGGGGGAGACCCCCCGAACCCCCTTTTTAATCCCACGCTTTTTTAGTTTTTGGGGGGAGACCCCCCAAACCCTCTTTTTTTTCATTTACCACACATACCGTTACTACGTATTTCGTAGTAAAGGTATGCGTGGTAAATCCTCTCGTTGTTACCACGCATGCGTTGTAATGCATGCGTGGTAAAGGTTTTCGTGGAAACGGCCGCGTTGTAGTGGCCGTTTCCCATTTTTTACGGTAGGCCGAGATTCCCAGGTAGTGGTGTAACAAAACTTGAGGGGACCCACCTGCAAAGTACATGGAGGGGGTCCCCTTCTACCCCCACACACAGTCAGGAGCTTCCAGGCCAGGGGCCCGCCGGCCGTGCACAGTGCCGGATGAGGCCTCCTGGAGGTCGCCCCCACCAACCGGAGGGGTTGCGGGGGCTATTGTTACGCCTGCGTTGTCAGGTCAGGCGCAACCCACGACAAGTTGTTCAAAATTCAGTCTGTTGTGGAACATTTGTCTGCCAGGTCTGCAGAGATTTATACTCTGGGAAAGAATACAGTCACTGTGGAGTCCTTGATCCCGTATAAAGGGTGACTGCTGTTCAGGCGGTACATACCAATCAAAGGAGTTTGTTATTGCATTAAAATGTACATGCCGTGGGAGAGCTCTACTGGTTGCGTATACGGCCCGAGAGCGTAGACAGGAAGGACTCTGCTCTATACCCTGTAGGATTCCCTTCCACGCGCGGAAGAACGGCAAAGATTGTACGGGAGATTGTTGAATCACACCTTCATAAAGGTTATACACTTTATGAGGACAACGCCTGTACAGGAGAAGAGCTGTGCCGAGAGCACAGGATTCATGAAGGGGCTTGATTGTAAGGAGCTGCAAAAATCCCAGAGCACGGTGTTGCGTTGCAGTCAAGTTCTCTGATAGGCGTGACGTGTACGTGCTCGCTGCAATCCATGATGAGTGTGCTTCCCCGGTCACGGGTTGAGGTCAGTAAACAGAAGCTCACAAGTCCACAAGCATACTTGATTAACCCCTTCCATGCTGATGACGGCCCCCGTCCGTCATGCAACACGGTGGGCGTGTGCTGATGACGGCCCCCGTCCGTCATGAACCCGCCCACTCTTCAGAAGTGCCGCACAGGTGCAGAATCGCGGCCGAGCCCAAGGGGTTAAAAGTGGTACATGGGCGGGGTGGACAAGAATGACCAGATACTTCAGCCATATAAACCTAGATGGAAACTCGCACCTGGTATAAGAAGTTGTTTACCCGCCTGATCTAGTTGGCAACATACAAAGCGCATGTTGTTTACCGTCAGACCGCCACAGGATGACAGAAGTCTTTACCTGACTTTCAGTTGAAAGTCATTTAAAGTGTTGCTGCTGCTTTTAGCAGCCACTTCATCTGCTGGGGTAGTAGACGTGCAAGGCTGCAGGATCGGCACTTTACTGACCACCATACCCCTGCATGCCGCAGTGGCCTCTGGAGTCCTTAAAATCCCAGTCCAGTTCCTCATAGATGCTACCAGTTGCAGCTGACAAAAAGGTTTGACGCACAGTGGGTTTTGTGCTGGTTGCACATGTGTGTGAAACTGGAGGTTTGAAACTTGTTACGGAGGTGACAGTTTTTCATGCCGTCGGCATCAATAAAATCGACAATGTCACGTTTGGTTAATATAGGTTCGCACAAAGTGCTAAGACTCTGGCAGAAAGCGCTATATGAAATAATACACTGGTGAGGAGGACGTTGCAATTATTCAGAGTCTGGCTTCCTCATCTCAGAGGGGAACATCGTTTACAACTAAACTTTTACCACGCAGTACCATTACAACGCAGGAATTACAACGAAAGTCGTTAAAACGACTTTCGCTGGAGGGCGCTGTTGGATAGGGAATAGTTTAATTTTCTATCCAACACCTTCCCTACTATCCACGGGGACTGGAGTTGGAATAGAAAATTAAACTATTCCACTATCCAGCACCCCCAACGCAAGTCGTTGTAACGACTTGCGTTGTAATACCTGCGTTGTAAAGGCATGCGTTGAAACGTCATACAACCATCTCAGACCTTCCATCTCTCTCCCTCTTGGCTCTAGCCTTCTGGCTCTATTGCTTGGTGACTACAAGCTATGGTTGTAGGCCGACAGGAAGTCTGCTGTGGTAAAAGAGGCGGGGTTTGAAAAAATTTAGCATGCAAGTCATGTAAAGTGCCGGTTTCTGGATGGGGACTCTCTTCACAACCAAGGATTGTAATGAGGAAGGCTGGTGGGGTACTAATGAGGCTAGGGGTAGCCTGGAGCTTAGCTATAAATAGTGCAGCAGGTGCAGTGGCACCGGGAGAGATCCTCAGTACTCCAATTGTGGTTGTATTTCAGCACATACATGGGGATAGGGTTGTCCATTTTCATAGTGTACTTTGCGGCCCATGGCACCCTTGCCACCCCATTGGGGCGAGCTGGCCCACGAAGGAGGATGCCAGTGGCCGGTACACACAGCCCGGGTCCTCTCCGGAGCTCGCCGCCTGTCAGGGATTCTCTATGGTGTTGACGCTGTGATGGGAGCCAAGTTAATCAAATTTGCTGCTGGGAGATCAGAATGAAAAATGTGTGCCTGGCAGATGAAAAATGCCGCGCGCCTCATCCTTTGTCACCAGAGACACTCGCAGGCATCAGGCGCACATTTAAGTGAGATTAGTACGTCTGTGTCTCGGTGGGGCGGCGCTCCCACCGGGGCGCCGTGCCAGGAGAAGGCATGAGACATGCTTTCCAAGGCTTGAAATAAATGGCTTCTTATTGGATGACAAAAAGGGCAGTTTCATCATGATTACCTAAAATCACCTCCTTTGGAATATCACCGGTGAGTCTACGCATGCGCACTGCGGCAGGCGAGAACATGACTGTGTCCGTGTCAACATCATGGGTTTGAGATGGATGAAATAAGTAAGGGGTCTCTGAAAAAGGACGTGGCCTCAAAAGCAAAATTGGCAAACCTTTACAAGAGGTGTGTGGCCTGCGTAATTAAAAGGGCCATCTTGTGAATGATGTCATAAGTCTCAAAACCCAAGCACACGCCTTCAAACAAAGCAACATTCTAGAATGCCTGTTGGTGATTGTTATAGAGAGCGGCTTTCAGGAAGTGGCCTAAAGCTTGTGATTGTTACAGACAGCGGCTTTCAGGGTTGGCCCAAAGCTTGTGATTGTTACAGGCAGCGGGTTTTGAGGCGCGGCCTAAAGCTTGTGATTGTTACAGACAGCGGCTTTCGAGTCGTGGCCTAAAGCTTGTGATTGTTACAGACAGCGGCTTTCGAGGCGTGGCCTAAAGCTTGTGATTAATACAGACAGCGGCTTTCGAGGCGTGACCTAAAGCTTGTGATTGTTACAGACAGCGGATTTCGAGACGTGGCCTAAAGCTTGTGATTGTTACAGGCAGCGGCTTTCGAGGCATGGCCTAAAGCTTGTGATTAATACAGGCAGTGGCTTTTGAGGCGTGGCCTAAAGCTTGTGATTAATACAGACAGCGGCTTTCGAGACGTGGCCTAAAGCTTGTGATTGTTACAGGCAGCGGCTTTCGAGGCGTGGCCTAAAGATTGTGATTGTTACAGACAGCGGCTTTCGAGGCGTGACCTAAAGCTTGTGATTAATACAGGCAGCGGCTTTCAGGGTGCAGCCTAAAGCTTGTGATTGTTGCAGACAGCTGCTTTTGGCGCGTGGCCTAAAGCTTGTGATTGTTACAGACAGCGACTTTCGAGGCGTGGCCCAAAGCTTGTGATTGTTACAGACAGCGTCTATCGAGGCGTGGCCTAAAGCTTGTGATTAATACAGACAGCGGCTTTTGAGGTGTGGCCTTAAGCTTGTGATTGTTACAGACAGCGGCTTTCAGGGCACGGCCTAAAGCTTGTGATTGTTGCAGACAGCTGCTTTCGGCGCGTGGCCTAAAGCTTGTGATTGTTACAGACAGCGGCTTTCAGGGCTGGTCAAAGCTTGTAATTGTTACAGACAGCGGCTTTCGAGGCGTGGCCTAAAGCTTGTGATTGTTACAGACAGCGGCTTTCGAGGCGTGGCCTAAAGCTTGTGATTAATACAGACAGCGGCTTTCGAGGTGTGCCCTAAAGCTTGTGATTGTTACAGACAGCGGCTTTCGAGGCGTGGCCTAAAGCTTGTGATTGTTACAGACAGCGGCTTTTGAGGTGTGGCCTAAAGCTTGTGATTGTTACAGACAGCGGCTTTCAGGGCACGGCCTAAAGCTTGTGATTGTTACAGACAGCGGCTATCGAGGCGTGGCCTAAAGTTTGTGATTAATACAGACAGCGGCTTTCGAGGTGTGGCCTTAAGCTTGTGATTGTTACAGACAGCGGCTTTCAGGGCACGGCCTAAAGCTTGTAATTGTTACAGACAGCTGCTTTCGAGGTGTGGCCTTAAGTTTGTGATTGTTACAGACAGCGGCTTTCAGGGCACGGCCTAAAGCTTGTGATTGTTGCAGACAGCTGCTTTTGGCGCGTGGCCTAAAGCTTGTGATTGTTACAGACAGCGGCTTTCGAGGCGTGGCCCAATGCTTGTAATTGTTACAGGCAGCGGCTTTCGAGGCGTGGCCTAAAGCTTGTAATTGTTACAGACAGCGGCTTTCGAGGCGTGGCCTAAAGCTTGTGATTGTTACAGACAGCGGCTTTCGAGGTGTGGCCTTAAGTTTGTGATTGTTACAGGCAGCGGCTTTCAGGGCGCGGCCTAAAGCATGTGAACTAGAATTATGTGTTGGGCGCTATGTGGCAAATGACTTGTAGATGGGCGCCAGTCTCTGCATACAAATATATTACACAACAAAAAAAGTCTAAAACAAGCCAGAACTATTACCTTTACCAATACAGGTTAGCACTGATTTTAATTCAATATCCGATACGTATGCAGCAACAATGATGGAGCGAAGAATTAGAATTGAAAGGGTTTTGATTCTGAAAAAATGATGGTGTGAACAGCTGTGGAAATATGAGATTGTGGATGAAATATTGAGTCCAAGTCGCTCGGGGTCTCCCATTCACATCAGGCTCACACCTCTGTTAGTCAGTCATGTCCCTTTTCTGCACACATCTCTGTTTTAATTCTAGTTGATAATCACTTTGTGCACTGCGCAGAGAGGCCACGCATTGGATGGGCATCTACTTTGAACCCCTTTAGGATGCTGTGACATCTTTATGATCTGTGGCAGGTACTGCCAGAAACTCGCACTGCCTTCGGTCTCAACATGAAAGCCCCTGAGCTTTCCACTTCTAAACACCCATCTGCTTCCTGAAATCAGCAAGGCACATCGAAACCACCCAGTTTACAGTAGGCCCTATCCAGACTCACACAGAGCCTGAAAAACAAAACTATAGAAATGAGGCATTTAAGAAAAATAAAGACTCCTAGGAAAAATTAAGTTAAACGTGAAATTTAACTGGGAGTGCTTGAAACGTTATGGAGATGAAGGAAGGGCTCTTAAGACCTGCCTTAGTGTCAGTTTTATTTTTTATTATTGCTGGCACTAAGCATTCCCAGGACTGTCCATCTCAACACTCTGATAAAAACATAAAGTTTTAATATTATCTAGCATTATAGCAGCCTCTTGAATCTTAAGCCATGCTTCTGGAAGCAAAAGGTAGGCGGAGGCAGCTGGGACCCACCCTCTCTGCACAGGGCGTCCTAAGCTCTTACTGCACGTCACAGCCACCGAGCTGCCGTATCTGCCCCAGCCCCACCAGCTCTCCATCGCTCTATCTTTCCCCGCCACCTGGAAGGTCCGCACAGACTGTCCCCGCCCCTTCCTGTACACCATGGCAGCCATATTGTGTCGCTGGTCACGGGTTCTTTTACATCTGGGTTTTGCCCCTGCAGCTGGCGCACAGACCTAATGAGAACAATACACATAGAGGGGACTTTGGGCCCACCCTTTTCAACCATTGGCTTTCTTGGACCAGCCTCTTTCAGCCATTGGCCCAAGACTTTGTCAAGCCTGTCTTGGCTCAGCCCAGTGGAGAATTTATCTCACACTTAATGTTATTGGTTGTTTGGGTTGTATCCTTCCGCCTCCACTTGAGTGCTTGCATTGAAAGGCAAGGAAGGACTTCTTTAGCACTATATCCCTCCCTGTCTCCTGCTGGCTCCCTTCACTGGGTTTGACTCTAATGTGCTAATGCTGTACATGTTAGCACATTGACTCCAGACATGTTGGCTTGACCAATGCTTGTTTTTTACTTCCCTCTGCCTCCGGAACTCTCCCCCTTAAATATCCTTTCACTTCTGCTTTGTTATCACCTTTGTGCTCCATCTAGCGCATTGAAGCAGCCTGTGCCAGTGCAAGCGCTATCGACACGTGTCCTCCCCGTCACTCCTTCGTGCGCTCCACGGCTCCAGGGGCGGCTCTAGGCTCATGGCGGCCCTGGGCAGGGAGCGTAGATAGGGGGCCCTGGAAGATGGGGTCGGGGCAGAGCGCGGAGGCCAGTGAAGAGGGGCGGGTCAGGGTGTTTGGAAGTGGAACAGAGCCGGAGGCCGCCAAATCTCTGCCAGGGTCCGCCACGCAAATATGTATCCATCCTCAGAGGATTATTATATTAGGGATATATATTGGCATGGTGGCCCCTGGGGTTTGGTGGCCCTGAGCAGGTGCACAGCTTGCACATGCCTAAGGCCGCCCCTGACGGCTCCAGCCGTGTCTAGAAGGTGCCTGGGGTCGGTGCAGGCGCTATGGAGGCGGCTGGAGCGGCACGGCATCTGCCCCGCCTCCGATGCCCCCTCCTCGCCCCCGGGTGCAGCCCCCGCGTGGGTCCGCGGCTCCTGGTGAATGCGCCGCGCGTTTAAGCAGACGCGCTCAGTGCCCGGATGTGCGCAGATGCAGGGCTGCCGAGCAGCGCTGCGGGCTCCTGCGGTGCAGCCGAGGTGACTTCACCTGCGGGGGGGACTGAGTCAGCAGCGGCGCCGGCGAAACGCGAATAATGATCTGCATGTTCAGCCGGAGAGGAGACCCCCCCCCCCCTGCCTGGCGTCTGCCAGAGACAGGTGGGCAGAGATGAGACGGCTGCCACACTGGGCCTGTGCGAGAGAGGGTCTGCGCCTCTGTGGTGAGCAGCGGTGCACAGAAAGAGGGGGTCTGTGCCTCTGGTGCCCCCCAGCCCTGCAAAGAAAGGGACCCTGCCTCTGATGCCCCCCCAAATTAACCCCTTCGGTGCTCATGACGGCTCCCGGCCGTCATGAGTCACGGTGGGCGTGTGCTGATGACGGCCGGGAGCCGTCATGACCACGCCCGCGATCGGAATGTCCCACACATGCCCCCATGGCCCTCCACAGAAAGCCCCCCCCCCGCCTCTGGTGACCCTCCAAAGACAGGCTCCTTCCTCTAGTGCCCTCACAGCCCTCCAGAGAAAGGGTCCTGCCTCTGTGGTTAAGCACTTTCTGCCCCCTCCCCCACAAGACATGCTCCCTGCCTCTGTGAGCACATCCTGTACCCTACCCACCCGCCCAGGCGTCGAACAAGGGAGCCGTAGGCACTGGAGCCGACACGGCTAATGGGCTCTCTGACTGCTGGACAGCTAGTAAAATACAACAATAAACAGCGTTTACGGGCCCCTGAGGTGCCCATGCCTTACCAGGATTCTGAGGTGCACAAACACTACCTCACCAGACCTCCCAGACGCAGAGACTGAGAGGTAAGTACACGTCATCTGCCGGATCCGCGAGAGAGGGGATCGGACAGCCTTCATCCGCCAAGAGGAATGCAAGACTAACTCTCATTGGCTTAGAGAAACAAATCAACGATACCTCAACAACCACCTCTAAAACCACCAGCGCCTTGACGCCACAAACAACACTCATCACTGCATCCCTCATTCTCCTGGAGGTCTCTGCAGCCTGTGACACAGTCTCACACCCGTCCTCATCCGGTGCCTGCACGGTATCGGCATCCAAGGACCCGCGCTCCGCTCGATCAGCTCCTTCTTAACGGATAGAACACAAGCTCTTAGCCTGGCACCTTACTCTTCGGAAGCCCGCAAACTCATCTGCCCAACGCCTCAAGGCTCTTCGCTCAGCCCCACCCTCTTCAACACTTACATGAGCAAAATATGGACTTCACCTGGCTCCGTCACGACTGATTGCCCCGCAGGCAGTGGACTGCGCCGGGCATACTCTGGCACCATCCCTGTATCCCATTTTGATGAGAACACTGGAGCTTGCTACCCCCGAATTAAGGTACACCGCCAGTGCTTTGGAGATGCTGAGTTTGAAGGTTGTGCGAGTAGATGGAACAGTCCAAGTGAACGTTACACAGGGAAGCAACACGAAGATGCTGTTGAGGTCTTACCAGCATTAAGGAACGCCAACGATTCAATACAGATTGGGCCGATACCTGGCTCGGGTTGAAGACCAAAGGAAAAATAAAATGGAGTGTAGAGGAAGTGTGGCTGGAAACAAAAGTAGCAAAGTGAATGTCGGAAGTGTGATCAGCGGTCAGCAAGTTTCTGTGGTTGAGATTTTGCAAGTCGCTGTTTAACCACAGTCCGAGATATTACGCATTGAATCACTTATGGTAACCAGCCTTTCATCCAGTGCTGGTTTCTAGGCAAGCCAGCATCACTGAACAGTCAACACTTGTACCAATGCTTTATTGGAGTACAGCCGCATCCCATTCACGGGCGATATATATACACACACACACACACACACACACACACACACACACACACACATATATAAATATATCAGCTCCAAAAAGTCCCAAACCGCAGTCCTGCGGAAATAAGGTAGCAGCACTCGTAGGGTTATCTCCACAATATTTATTCAAACAAGAACGCGCTTTCGGCACTCGGCCTTCTTCAGTAATGAATCAAAAGTCGCGGCAAACACCCGCCATTTAAAATCATCACATCTCATATCAACATAGAGGTAGGACTCAAAAACAAAAATATAGTCGCCATGTTGGAATGGGTCATTCGAACATTTCCTAATGTGTACTCAATAGAAACGCCTTTAACATATAGTTTAAATCAAGGACCTTCTTACACAATAATGCAAATCTCCAGTATGTCGCCCTGGATGGGCACACCCACATCATAATGCAAACGTAACGGTTAAAGCCATTATTGTCTGCACTAAACTTGCACCAAAGGTGCTGATATACTGCCCAGGATGGGCCATATCCCTTCTCTATTGATATGCAAACAATACATTACATCAACCAGTAAAAAGTCATGTCACCAATCAGATTCATCGAAAAAGGAGGCAAAGTTCATAATTTCACATTTAAAAAACATCCTCCAAATTCATTCTTACAATCATATTAAATGAACTCCCAAATCCTCATGCATATTTAAACCCATAGGCATTTTGCTTTGCAGATCGATTATGTATCGCGACTCGAGTCGTCTAAGTTTCTGTAGCCTGTCTCCCCCTCTCTCACTTGAGGGGACAGAATCTAGACAAAAATATGACAACAGATCCCTGTTGCGTGCGTGTTCCTTATCAAAATGTCTAGCCACAGGATAACTTACATCTGCATTCTGGATCGCTCTCTGGTGTTCTAGAATTCTTAATTTCACTGGATTCGTGGTACTGCCAACATACCTCCTGCCACAAGGACATGTCAGGCAGTACACAACATACGGCGTGGAACACGTGAGAATTTTTTTATTTTTCTGGGTTTCTCGACACCTGGAACTTTATAGTGTACAGTACGCTTACTTGCTTTACAGCCTTGCAGCGACCGCAAGGAAAGAAGCCTTTCATGGGTTCTAGCTTAGGTTTGGGTTTGAACTCTTCATGGTGACTTTGTACCAGGTAGTCTTTAAGAGCCCTACCTTTCCTGAAAGTCACAAGCGGGTAAGAGGGTAAATCTTTCTTTATAACACTGTCCGTCAATTGGAGCAGGCATATATAAATATATATATAAATATATACACACACACACATATATATATATGTACACACACACACATTTATCTATACTACTATTATAAGGAGAGAACACAAACCTTTGAGCCAGTTAAACTCGAAAAGTACACCACCAATCAAAACACCCAAGACATCTTTGAAAACCTCAGGGCAAGCAGAAGGACATAGGCTATTAAAAATAAAAAATATACGTTCTTTAAAAAATTTTGAAATAAAAATAAAGTTGTCCCTTGCCGCGACGTCTGCGTGATGACATCATTTGCGTTTGCGCTCCCTGGCAACACTTCCGGAAATGGCGCCGAAGATCGCGACCTGCTGGGAGGACTGCCGCGGCCCTGCTTGCTGCTGGGCGAAGTGGCGGCCTGTGCGGGCGGGGTGCCTGGAGAGTGGCGGCCTGTGCGGGCGGGGCGCCTGGAGAGTGGCGGCCTGTGCGGGCGGGGCGCCTCGAGCGGGACCGGCGGCTAAGGTAACGATCAGGCTCTCCGGGACACGTATACCAGACTTTGCGGCGAATGGGCGGTGGGCCCTAGAATGGGCGATTAGCGGTCTAGAATCAATTCTGCTTTCTTCTCCATACAGAGAAGCCAGGTTCAGGAAATGGACAGCATCCTTAACACTATCCATGCTCATGACGAGCTGAGCTCGTCATGAGGCACGGTTGAGCTGTGCTCATGACGAGCTGAGCTCGTCATGGCCGTTGGAACGTTCACATGCGGGGATAATTTCCCCGCTGTGCTGAACGTTCCAAAATGGATGTGGGGGTGACGAGCTCCGCTCGTCATGAGCACAGCTCCACTGTGCCTCATGACGAGCCGAGCTCGTCACAAGCACGGCCCCCTTCCCCCGCGCACAGCAGGTGAAAACGCCCCGCAGTGAAGTGCTCTAGAATATAACACATTTCTGATTAAAAGTAAGCATGGCAGTCGGAGAGTGCAGTGTTAAGAAAGGGATTAGTGAGTGCCGGCTTTCCATTGAAAGTGCGTTTGTTGTCCTCACTGTTCCGCGGCGGCAGCCATGACGCGCATCAGTTCAGATCAGGAGCAGACTGACAGACTCCGAGACAAAGCAATGAATTTAAATAGCCCTTCTGGAAAGAAGCGCCTTTCATTGCCGCTTTTGTGTGAGTTTATTTCAACAACTGGTCGCGGCTGTCTCAGAGCACCTCTGGTTTCTGATGCCGTGACGAAACACGAAAAAGGTCTAAGACCGCCTTAAGATCAAACATCTCTGGAGAGGAGAGAGGAATTTATCTCCATTTTGTGGATTCTCGTTATATCGTTTCTGCATCTCCCTGTTTATCTATTCACATCTTGCAGGAGACATGGCCCAGGGGTAGGGAGTGCGAAGGACGTGTCCAGATCTAGGGTCTTCCCTACATAACCACAACACTCATACACTGGGATAAGCTGTGCATTTGTGTATATCGGCATTTCATCTGATTACATGACTGAATCTAGATACGTGCATTTCTTTGTATAGTTGACGAAGACGGAAGCTGAAACGCGTCCCGAGAGACCGTTGTTGTTTTAAGCCTACCCGTATATTAAAACCTTCGAAGCATTGAGTGCCCTACCTTCATTTATTCTTGGGAGGATCTGTGGGAATTCTTTGTATAAATATGTATAACAATTATGTTTATAAATATATAGATATTCTTTAGGTCTGCTTAACAAATGTACATATTACTTATGGTTTTATTATTCTAAACTTAAAATGTATATAGGTCACTGCATAGTTTTCATATATATGTTATTTGATTAGATACTTCTAGTTCTCCGTTTATCTATCACAATATGTCAAGTCTATAATAACTATGAATCTACAATGGCTTCACTACTGAATTATTGAAAATACAAAAAACGCACACACATATTTGCTTAAAGTACAAAAACACTTTAAAGTCAGAGTTTTCAAATACAACTTAAACTTGATATATTAGCTTCCTTACACATGTATACCTTCCATGTACTTATGTAGCTATAAATTTATGCCTTTACTCCTACTAAAAAAAAAAACACATTTGCGTCACTCCAATGTTCTACCCTATGTTACACCCTCTTCCTCTCTCAGTAGATCCGCTAACTTCACTCTCCGACTCAACTCAAACCTCATTCTACTGTGATCTCCAAAATAATCCTTTCTAGACTCTTCCCTGCTCTATCCCTGTGTGCATCACCACAAACCGAATTTCACTACTAAAATCTCCCAAATACCGCTTTCTAAATTCGTCTTTCATGTATTCCTCCACAGACTCATCTAAGACCTCATTTTATTACTATGATCTCCCTAATACATTTCTCGAGACTCTTCCGACCTCCATCAATCCTTCACGCATCCCAAACCTCCTCCTCCGGCTAGGATCACCCAATAAACACTTGCTAGACCCTTCCATCCCTCCACTATCATTTTCAATCCAACTAACAGACTCACATGTCCACCACTCAAATTAATTCATATTTCCCTATACTAATTCACCACAAAGCCTTTTTGGGTACAGAGTAGCGTGCTACTGACTGAAAAGAGCACTTCGATGCCTCGTCAGGGGTAGTAAGTGCTATATAAATACAGAAACAAAACAATGATCCCTCCAGCCAATGTAATCTCCAAACAGGATATCAACATCCTCTCTTACACCGAAGACACGCAGTCCATACGCTCCCTCTCGGACAAGACCTGCAACACAAGAAGTAAGTTCACTGCCTGCACGACCGAAGCCGCTAACTGGATGAAAGTCAACTGTGTTAAGCGCATCACGGACAAGGCAGAAGTAGTGACCTTCGGCAAGAACACTTGGATTCACACCCATGACCCATACCAGAAACCTCGGAATCATCATCAATAGCAAACTGGACACGACCGCACAAGCCAACGCCATCTCTGCATCCAGGTTCCACACCCGGAGGATGAGGAGAAAGATTTTCAAGTGGCTCCCAAGCAACAGTGGAAAAAACTGTCACTCACGCCCTAGTCACCAGCAAGATGGAGGATGGGAACAAACTCTACGGCGGGATCACAAACAATTCACTAGAAGACTACAGACCACCCAGCACTCGGCAGCCAGACTCCTCCTCAACCTCCCACACATGACGCACATCACAGTACACCTCAGGGAGGTGCACTGGCTTCCGATACACAAACCCCCTCAATTCAAACTCCTCACACACAGATTCAAGGCACTATACCACTTAGGCCCCACCTACCTGTACAGTCGCATCTCCTTCAAACAGACACCTCTGCTCCACGGGACTCCTATGCACATAAGTACACAGAACCAGATCAGAAGGATGGGCGTTCTCTTATATCGCTCGTAAAGCGTAGAACGACCTCCCACCCGACATCCGAGCCGTCTCCTCTCTCCTTGAATTCCTCATGAAGCCGGCTTTTCAATGAACCAACCTACCAAAGGCAGGGCTAGGCACACGCACCTGCTCAGGGCCAGGATACCCTCATGGGTGACAGTGCGCTTTACAAATACACATAACATAACAGTGCCCTCACTGGGCCTCTCGGAGACGGAGTTTAAGGTGGGCGCACACTCCAATCCCCTTGCACCGTCTTATTTCAGAGATGAGTGTGCATTGAGCTGGTAATAGAGACGCTCGGTGTCTAGGCGAGGAGCACACAGCGCTCTCCAAGCCTCACAGACAGCGGCACTCACAAGCAGATTAGATCCCCCTCAGAGCTGAGCTCACATACCCACCCAAGCCAGAGATCTGCAAACTCCCCCCCCACAACTCAATCTAGATTAATCTTCATGGGAGACATTTATCTGTTTTCTGGCCAATGGAACTATGACATATCGGCAACCCTCAGTCTCCTTCCGTCGGGTGGGTCTGAGAACCGCCCTCATAATGGGCCACACTTAAAACAGAGATGCTGACATTTAACCCCTCTACTGCGCCCGCGATTTTGCGGAAGTGCGCCACTTCCGCAAAACGGGCGGGGCCGTGTCGGCCATTGGCCGACGGCAGCACCAGCGAGGTAGCGTTGCCGACGGCAGCATGGAAGGGGTTAAGATGAAACACAAGGTGTCCATTTTTCCCTCACTGGTCCAGACGCTTCCTTGGGCAGCGCTCAGAAGAAGGGATGGGGCTGCGGTATGGCCCGCCCCTCCAGCAGCCCCCGCTTCCTTCCCCCGCCGTTACAGAGTGTAATCTCCAAGTAGTGCGCGCCGCCACCTCTGACGGCCGGTAATTATCTGACGGATAATGAAGGGCCCGGCGGTAGGTGTGCTCGCTCTTCCCTGACACCGCTCGCCAATCTTTACAGCGGGAAATAATTACCACTTATTCTTTCCTAACTCCACGGTGGGATTAATGAAGTGCATCCTAGCTCAGCAGTGGACTTCCCGCCTGACTGGCGCGAGCGCCAGGCCAGCTCTAGCCGCCTCCTGAAAGAGCCCCCGAGAAGGAAAGGTTAGTCCCTTTCTAACAAAGAGCACCACCTGGGGGCACACAAGAGCCAGAGACCCCCAAGGAAGCCCCCTGAAACAGAATGCCAGCCCCTTTCTAACAAAGAGAGCCTCTAGGGGCGCACACAAGCCGCGAGACCCCAAGGAACCCCCCTGGAAGGAAAGACCAGCCCCTCTCTAACAAACAGCGCCTCCAGGTGGTACTCAAAAGACCCCAAGGAGTCCTGATGGAAGAAAATCAATTTACAGAGGGCAAGAGGGGATTTTGCGCTAAATGGTGTGTATATTATCAGAAAATTAGTATAGTCTAGTCTATGCTCTAAGGGTGAGATACAACCCTTGCCTACAGTTGTAACTATAGACAAACCAGGTTTGTCTATTTAAACAATTACAAAAAAAAAATTCTCCTCCTGAGCAATACTAGAAAATTATATAAGAATCAAGCTAGACGCCGTTACCATAAAGATTCCCTTATGCCGAGACAGAATACCTTGCTACCGATATATGGAAAAGTCGTTACTAACTTTTAAAACGTTGGACTGGATTCATCCGCTACAAAGAAATTATACACAACGGAGAACGTGAATATCATCACAGGAGTACCATTCAAACGCCTCAATCTTGGACGACCTAGGTTTTAAGGTCTTCTACCACCTCTTGGTTTCACCAATCTACAGACCATAGATATCAATCGCCCTGACGAAGTCCTTAAGCTGTAAAGTAGGACGAAACACGTGTTGGCAAGGCAAAGAATAAGAATAATATATTATGAAAATATGGAAGAATAGTACTGAGTGACTGAAAGAAAAAGAAGAAATTAAGACCTATTGGAAAATATTTGGACTGTTTTTTTACTGTTATTTGAATTGATGAGTATTGTCTGACTGATTGATTCTTATATAATTTTCTAGTATTGCTCAGGAGGAGAATTTTTTTTTTGTACCTGCTGGAAGAAAAGACCAGCCCCTCCCTAACAAAGACCACCACCAGGGGGCAAACAAGGGTCAGCAAACAAAGACTCCAGGAGACCCTCTTGGAAGGGTAGGTCAGCTTCCTAACAAAAAGCTCTTCCGGGGTCACCGGACAACCTGCACTGACGGCCCAAAGACCCCAAGCGATACTATAGGAAGAAACGTGGCAGCTCCTTTCTAACAAAGAGCACCTCCGGGAGTACATGACGGGCCCAGCGAGGGCCAAGACACCCCAAGCTACCCTCTGGGAAGGAACGGTCCGGTCTAACAAGGTGCCCCAGTGTCCCAGTAAGGGCAGTGCTTTAACAATAGTGCTCAGGAGGCCACTGTAGTTTGCACGGCCAAATGCCAGTATATGAGCTTCCTATTAATCAGCACCCTCCTACAAATGTGCCAGCTTGGACCATTCCAGGCCACCCAGTGCTGCAAGAATGGCCTGGACATGCCAGAATTACTTTTTCAAATGCATATTTAGTTGTTAAACTGATGTGCTGTGCTAAAAAGAGAATGGGCGGATATGGTTTTCCAAGGGGTTGTTGGTAAAGGGTATAACAGCAGCCAAGGTTTTTTAGGAGAATCTCAGAGTGGGTGGGCGCACTACCTGGTGTGACCATTTGGGTAATCGAATTCAAAGATAGGGATGGTGCGTAAGAGAGGACGGAGAAACCTATAACCGTCCAATAGAGAGTCAAAGGCTCTCACAACAATAGAAAACAGCAGAACTCTCGCACACAAACAAGGTATAACATAGGTAACACATTAGTAAGAAAAAACAATAATAGCCAAAGAAAGCAGAAGCAGGTGTCCAAGTGTATCTTAAACGTAGGTAGTTTAATTGAGTCCACAATCAGCCGACACGTGTTTCGTCGTGTGGGTGTAATCAACACGACTCTTCAGTGCTGTGGCCCAATATACGAATTTATAGGTCCAAAGAGTGTAGAATCATGAGGCGTCAAAATTTTCTATTCTGGTTCATGAAGTAGTATACCTCCAGACAATTAGTGTCGAATTTTCACAATCCGGAACACCCCGGGTACGTGGGTATCCTAATGATATAACACTCAATACGTGTGTGTATCAAGCTGGAACCGGGAGGGGATCCACTTTCCGCTCTCGAAGTTCTCGGTCAGATCTGTGGCATCCCTCCTTAGGGAAAATGAAAATGAAGATGAAAATTCGACACTAATTGTCTGGAGGTATACTACTTCATGAACCAGAATAGAAAATTTTGACCCCTCATGATTCTACACTCTTTGGACCTATAAACTCGTATATTGTGCCACAGCCCTGAAGAGTCGTGTTGATTACACCCACACGACGAAACACGTGTCGGCTGATTGTGGACTCAATTAAACTACCTACGTTTAAGATACACTTGGACACCTGCTTCTGCTTTCTTTGGCTATTATTGTTTTTTTCTTACTAATGTGTTACCTATGTTATACCTTGTTTGTGTGCGAGAGTTTTGCTGTTTTATGTTGTTGGTAAAGGGAGTTGGAATAATGTGGTTGAGCCTTGATCTTAGAAAGGGGGTGTTTGTAAGAGGGTTGGACTGACCCGATCCTCCCTTGACCATCATTAGAGGGCGGAGCAGGGCGACTGTTAGCAGCCAGCCAGGCTAAACCCCCATAATCTGGTGGCTTGAATGCTGCAAGTACAATCACCATAGGTTGTCTTCCTATTAGATTGCTTTCACTGGCGTAACGAAATGTGAGGGGGTCTCCCTGCACGGTACTTAGGGGGGCCCTCTCCGAGCTCAATCAGGAGCGCTCTCGGCCAGAGTTCAGTGCCGAGGGGGCCCCTTGGAGCTAGGGGCCCCCCCGCACTGCGTGGGCTGCGGGGGCCTGTGTTACGCCACTGATTGTTTCATTAGACACAGCAACAGCCTGGGTCCTAAGTTCTTCTGTTGGGTATTTGGAATTTTTGATTGAAGGCATTTTGGTCCTTTGCCGTTTATCGCTCTTGGGTGATACCAGCTTGAAAGACTTTGAGTATCTGTGATCCAGGTTACGTGTTACAGCAAACAAATGATGGAGAGAATGCTGACAATGCAAACATTCTCCCCCAGTCAAAAGATTGAGTTAAATCCATCGTTCTTTTGCCCACTGCGCCACCCCAGTTTGGACCCAGCCCTAGGCAAATCAGTCTTGACCCTGTGCCTTTTGGGAACAGTCCAGACCGAACTGCCAGGCCAGGTCCTCCATGGACTGGAAACAAACATCCTGGGACCGGTTTCAGGGTATGTCACCCTTCTTCAGCCAGGCTAGGTTGAATCCAGTGGCACAGTGGGCACGGGACCCTCGTCTGGGCATACCCATCCCAGTTAGGGCGAAAAGTGTTACAGCAAACAAATGATGTGGAGAAGTGTGGCTCACTGGTTAGAGGAGGCAGACCTGGAAGCAGAGGTCAGCCCGGGACCAGGGTTCAATTCCCGGCTCGGCGGGGTCTTGAGTCCTAAAATGTCCATGGACTCGAGAATTCTCGCTCCGGTGCCTACTCGATTCACGGGTTCACACTCTGCGACTCTGGGCAATAGCTTGCTTAATCTCCACAACGGCTCCTCGCGGCGGGATGCCTGGCTTTCACCTTGCGGATACCCTGCCGGGGTTATCTCACAGGGGAATACCAGGATGGGTTCCCTAAGCTAGCGCTTAGAAACCGCTCGGTGATTTGCGCTACATAAATTCCTGTACATTTACATTTACATGGACGGAATGCTGACAATGCAAACATTCTCCCTCAGTTAGAAGATCTAGGTTAAATCCATCTTTCTTTTGCCCACTACACCACCCCAGTTTTGGCCCAGCACTTGGGGCTGGAAGGATCAGGGCCTGGATGTTTACATTCCCTCGCAGCCTTGCTGCTGAATTCTGAATTCTTGGCAGCCTGCTTATGGTGGAGAGTGGAATGCCATGTTATTGTCCGTTGGCGTAACCCAGGTTAGAGCGGATAAGCAATTTTGTTGCTTATCCCTTTTGAAGAATTCCAAGATGTGGAAACATGCATCAAAGTGCGTTCGCTGTCCAGAAAGTTGATTTAGACAGCTTGTCCTCTTGAGCATTGCTGGAAAGTGCAATAGCAAGATTACGCACTTCTTTAGCTAATTTTGGTGGCGACACCAGCTCATTCGGCCCAAAAAATAGAGAATCCTAACTCTTGTAGTCACCGCCGGTCATTATTTTGATGTTTGAAGCATCTAACTGGAGGTGACGCCTCATCATCCTCAGAGCTTCAGAGATGAGACGTCTGTTGACTTTTGCTTTTCTTATGTCCCGGAGGGTTTTCCAATTTGAGAATTGTGTGTGCTGTCCGGGTGTTTGTAGCAGGTACATGGGGCACTGGGCTACTTAAAATCCCACATCCCTGTTTTTAACCAAGAGGTAACCTTCTGGTTTGCATCATTTCCAACTCTAAAACCGTACAATTATAAGGTGCCCCAGCTTGGTAAGTAGGACTGGGTGACAATGAAATATGGCGGCTACAAGACTCTTCGGACTTGAAGTATACGCAGCACTTGTGCATCTTGGGGCAAGCAGAACCAGGCTCTCGTCGTCACCACCTCCCCCTTAAAAAGACATATATGTTTAAGCAAATAGCCCTTGAGCTTCAGGAAGTCAATCCACACTGTTTCGCCATCCGGCTTGCTTGGCCTCGATGCAGCTCTCATGGCCTTTCTCCTTTAAAAAGACACACATATATATATATATATATATATATATATATATATATATATATAAAATCCTACTGATTAAAGGGTAAGGAGATGAGCCACTCCTGATGCAAAAGTAGTTAATTTATTGGCAAAGAAAGACGCGTTTCGACCTCTCACTGGGTCTTGGTCACATGAAATATATATATATATATATATATATATATATATATATATATATATATATATATATATATATATAATATATATATATATATATATATATATATATATATATATATAAATATATAAATATGTATATATATATATATATATATAAATATGTATATATATATCTCTCCCTCTCTAATTTTACTCACATAAAGAGTTGTGACCCACCTGCTCTGAGACTCTCTAACCCCACTAAGCCAGCTCTTAACACAACAGGAAACCTTGTGCCGGGCTAGTTGTTGCAGCAAATGCCAGGCTTTCTCCTGCTGCTGTGGCACCCCACTGCCAGCTTTTTATTCCCCTGCCTTGAAAAAAACATGCTGAGGATCTTTGTCCCTTGTCTCCCCCCGTACCTCGGCCCAGGAATACCCATAATGCTGTCAGGAGCGGAGAGCTGGGCACGCGCGGGCTGGCGGCGGACTCCCAGGGTGCACAGCGTTATGTGTTTCCAGGCTGGCTCGCTTCCGCTTCTAAGTGGCACCTGGGGTCATATTGGCATTTGGAAGTGTCAGCAGACATTGCTGCAGGCGCCGCAGGGGATGGGCACGAACAGTCCTTATTAGCTGATAACTGTTTGTGTGCGGAGGTTTCACATAATCAGATGACGATGCCAAGGTCACACTCAGAGTGAGAGGCAAGACGAGAGTCCTGGAGGCAGTGAGCCAGCCAAGAAGCGCTGAATTACAGTGGAAATGCTCAATAATTGACTTTTTTGTAGGTGACATGGATGCAGCATCTCATGAGAATATGCAGTTTTGCAGCGTGAATCTTTTCTGGATTCACATGCTGTGCATTATTCCGCCATCTAGTGGTTGGGTCCGGAATTGTAGTATTTCTTTCCTTTCACAGATCCCTGCAGTAGGTGCATTAGTCCACTAAGCTACCAGAGCATGGGTCTGTATCCCTCACACGCAAAAGAGCAGCACCTAGTACGCACGACACCCCAACACCCCTCCCCCCCTCACCATCCAGCACTCCCCGCACCGGTCACAATATAAATTCAGAGCTTACTAACCATGCATAATGCTTTTCTGGCAGCGTCTCACATGACCTCCCTAGACAGCGCCTTGGGTCTCTAGTAGTGCAACGACGCGCTGTACAAATGTTACAGAACACTACAGTAGACCTGTGTCTTGGCAGCGGTGGAGATTTGACTCAGGGATACAAGAAGGGTAACCTGTCTGTAGGGGGCAGCTCCACTTTGTGTGGGCCTCTTCGAAAACGCTTGGGGGGCAGCCCCACTCGGTATTGTGCCGTGGTAGCGCCTCACAGCCAGCGCCGTCTTAAGGCATGGGCAGGGCTTTAAGTGGGCCGGGTCTCACCGGTGCTGAGTACCAGCAGTTTTTTAACCCCTTCGACGCTCATGACGAGCTGAGCTCGTCATGAACCGCGGGTTTTCGTAATCTTCAGCGCACCGCGGTAAATCTGACCGCGGTTAAGGTGTTAAAGGGGGCTCGAAACAGATCTCTATCAGCCTCAGTTTATTGCCAGGCTGCAGTGACAGCAGGCACATGGATGTGCGCGTGCTCACACTGCTTACTTCTCACTCGTGGAGAAGTTACGGCATGACGTCGTGCCAGGTGGGAGTTGTAGGGGAAGGGAAATCCTTTAAAGAGAGTCATTTTCTCTCTGGATTTCCCTTCTCTGTTTGAAACTCAGGAGCAGCAACATTGTCCTGGTGTCACCAGGGCTTAAAGTGGATGCTTTTTCAATATTATATAAAAGCCATAGTTGCTGCTTATTTATCTTATGCAACTAACAACCATTGACAAAGGCAATAGTCCTGACTTCTTGTAGGTATGTTATTTGTTGTATCTTATATCTGGATGCAGTGACAGAAACAGCAAAATACAAGTCGGGCGGCACACTATGCTAAGCACAGATTATTAGCTTATCTGTTTTAAGCCACGCCCTTAATTACATTGGCCACGCCCCTTTGAGAGACTCCTCAGTTTTTTCATCCCACTTAAAGCCCTGCGCATGGGCATGCTGGGCAGTTGCCCGGGGGCCCGATGAGCATAGGGGCCCCCCATGCAGACCAGAATTTAACACAAATTTTCCGTTAAACATTTTTATTCCTGTGAGCGGTTGTGATGAAGGGCCCAGTGTACTGCTTTGCCCAGGGGCCTAAAATGCTGTTAAGACGGCCCTGCTCACAGATACTCGGCGCTGTTCCGCTCTTGGATACGGAGAAGAGATTAAACACCAGTACGAACACAGACACGATTCCAAAATATTGTAGTCCGTAAAAGAATGTAACCCGGGAGGTATTTTTTATTAAAAATCTAAGCATGTGACATACAGCGCGGCCTTGTTATTGCACGCCCCGGGCACATTGAGCGCTTGTCCCGAGCGGTCCATTAACAGCAAAACAAACAGTTGAGTGCCAAAGATGAGCTCTGCCTCAGAGCCGATGTATGTCTAGAAACACGCTGTAGCGCCAGAGGCACAATTAACCCGTTGACTGCTTCCGCGATTTCCCGGCAGTGCGGCCGTTTAAAAAAACGGGCGGGGCTGCGTCGGCCAATGGCCGACGGCAGCATGGAAGGGGTTAAAGGCCTGGTGGACACTGGTGAAAATGTTGGCTCCGTAAATTAGCGAAGATGATTGAAATGTCCATCGAGTGCTCATGAAAAGCACTTCAAGGAGCTATAAATATAACTCGGCTGGCGGAAATTCCATCCGTGGCAGGTGAATCGGCTAATATCCTGGAAAGGTTGTGTATCAGAATATCAAAATCAGAAAATCAATCTACAATATCTGCTAAAACAATGAAAGCTAACATATTAGGTAGCCGTACACAAGTATTGATTTACTATTCTTGACTCCACTGCTATGTACCTGTGCGGTATACATATTCAAGGGACTTATAGGGTGGGGCGACCAGATTCTCAAAACAAAAAAAAACCGGGATAAGTCAGACATAGAAGTAGGACTGCAGTTTGCAGTAACTGTCGACATAAACGTAGGACTATTTGTTAGCTGTCACAGACATGGAAAAAGGACTACAATGACAGCCACAGACACAAATGAAGAATTACAGACCACATATCAGATGTGTGACACAGACAGCAATGGATTTTTAAGTGGGATTTTCGCTGTACCAATACCAAGACAAGCCTCAAAATTACTAACTTATGAAAATGGCGAAAAAGCTTGCCCAATGCCAGAAGCTGAGAAGGGGAAGAGGAAGAAGAAAGGGAGACATTAGGCACTATGATGTGGGAAGGACTGAGGAGGTAGGCCTGTCTGTGCCTCAGAGATGAGGAGGCAGGAGGGGGGACTGTCACATTTCCCAGCTACAAGGATAACTCTAAAATTGATGCAGTATGTTACTGGTGAAACCTGCTCTGTGCACACTGCTGTCATACATAAGTGTCTTGGCTGTGATAAAGCCCATGACATCATAGTGCTTAAAAACATTTCCCCAAGTTCATTTCGGGAAGTTCTTTTCTTCAGGGGACAGTTCTTGTCCAATTACAAGTCAGCATTTCTGGTCGTCTGGTACAACCGTTCAGCGCCCAGCTTCCGCCCAGGTATGCGGTCTGATTAGTGTGGAGAAGGGTACCACAGCGCGGACGTGTTGTAGGTCACAGCAAGCAGATCTCGCCTCTGACCCTGTGTATTTCACCCAACCATGTCCCATGAGACAACTGCACCCGCAGACGTCTCACCGCTTCTACGTCACACAGGGGCCTTCAGATGTAGTAGAAATACCACCCGAGCAGGCTTGGAGGCTGCAGTAACTTGACCACATCACCAGTCGCGCTCCACACCCAAAGCTTACCCCACACTCCCTTCAACCACTAATGCACCCTGTGCCCTCCCAAACAAGGCAGCCCGCTGAAGTCCCATACAGCGCTCTACAAAGACCAGGTGCATTTGTCACCCCGAGTGGGACGGGTATGCCCAGACGTGGGTCCCGTGCTCTCCATGCCACTGGAGTCAGGCTACCCTAGCTGATGAGGGATGAAAGCCCGAAACCGGTCCAAGGATGCTTGTTTCCAGTCCAGGGAGGACCTGGCCTGGCAGTTCAGGCTGGACTGTTCCCATGGGGCACAGGGTCAAAACTGATTTGCACATGGCTGCGTCCAAACTGGAATGGCATGGTGAGCAAAAAGTGATGAATTTAGGCCCAGATCTCTGTCCTGGGGTGAATGTATGATATTGTTCTGCATTCTCTCCATCAATTGTTTTTTTTGCATTTGTCACCCCGAGTGGGACGGGTATGTCCAGACGTGGGTGCCGTGCTCTCCATGCCACAGGAGTCAAGCTACCCTGGCTGATGAGAGCTGAAAGCCCGAAACCGGTCTTAGGATGCTTGTTTCCAGTCCAGGGAGGACCTGGCCTGGCAGTTCGGGCTGGACTGTTCCCATTGGGCGCAGGGTCAAGACTGATTTGCATATGTCTGGGTCCAAACTGGAATGGCAAGGTGAGCAAAAAAACGATGGATTTAGGCCCAGATCTCTGTACCGGGGTGAATGTATGACATTGTTCTGCATTCTGTCCATCAATTGTTCTTTTTGTTCTTTTAACATGACAGAAGTACCCAGGCTTTAAGTGGGATGAACAAAACTAGGGGATCTCTCAAAGGGGCGTGGCTGATGTAATTAAGGGCGTGGCTGATGTAATTAGGGTGTGGCTTAAAACACATAAGCTAAAAAAATTGCTGCTTCTGTCATTTTATCCGGGTATGTAATACAACAAGTAACATTACACCTACAACAAGCCAGCACTATTAGCTTTGGCAATTTTTGTTAGCTGCATAAGCTAAATAAGCCACAACTTTGGCTTCGTTGTACATAACATTGAAAATGCTTCAGTTCTGGAATGAAGAGACTGAGAAAAAAACTATAACGAGTCTCTTTGAAGGCAGTGAAGAGTGGCACTGCTGCAGCAGTTAAGATTATTTTTCACCCGGAGGGCAAAAATGGAGACCAAAATAGAGACCCGTCTCAGCACCTGTGTGAAGTAAGCATGTTCACCGAAACACTATTTGAAAACAGCGACATTTCTCTGTTTAACCCGGGCACTGCACAAAA
Source organism: Lissotriton helveticus (assembly GCF_964261635.1). Taxonomy (NCBI): domain Eukaryota; kingdom Metazoa; phylum Chordata; class Amphibia; order Caudata; family Salamandridae; genus Lissotriton; species Lissotriton helveticus. Next base: position 23,515,787 of record NC_136073.1, read on the forward strand.
ATCGGGACATTTGTTTAATTTGGAGCAAAGTGTCGGACACAGGACACTGCTCCAAAAACCAGGACAATTCGGGGGAAACCGAGACGTCGGGTCAACCTAGTATAGGGGGAATTAAGAATAATAAATCTATACGTGCCCATACACACTTACCTTCCGGACATTAAAGTAGTAGAAATGTCTGCTACAGTATTGTTGTAGCATGCTAACTGAAATAAAGTTTCTGGCTCAAGACCTGGCTTTTCGACTAAGCCCAGCAATCCAGCGTCTGGACACATTCACGGGTATAAGCTGCGCTTTACAAGTACTGATTGACAGAATACCCCTGAATACGCGAGGTTTATTGTATTATTGAAATCATTGCTTATGTTTTAGTTAACCTACAGGTAATTTTAGCAACCTTCCATTTAAGATCCCTTTAACCCCTCCCATGCCCACGACGAGCTCAGCTCGTCATGAGCCACGGTGCTCATGACGAGCTTAGCTCGTCATGGCCCGTGAAACGCTCGCACGCTGGGCTAATTCCCCTGTTGTGCTGAGTGTTCCATTAAACGGGCTTGGTCGTGACAAGCTCAACTCGTCATGAGCACCGGAGCACCGTGGCTTATGACGAGCTGAGCTCGTCATGAGCATGGGGGCGCTGTGCGTGCCCCCACACCAGGGGAATAGCCCCAACAGCCAAGGGGTTAACACCATCATTTTGCTGAAAATGATTGCCGTAAAGAGATCGGGAGCCCCCCAGCCAATAATGACCATAGGCTGGACGAGGAGCAAACCAGATGACGAAGCATGCCGTCATCACGAGCGAGGGTCTTGCATCCTATGACTAGGCACGCTACTCGATAAGGGTGAACAAAATTCAAAATTCTGCCTTACAATCTTTCTCTTATTTAGGCGTTCGCAAAATGTAAATTATGTGGGCGAAATTTGCATAATGTGGAAGATTTCAAATTATACTTGTTACGTGAAATTCCCCAAAATACACCACTCCGGGTAAATACGTGCCATTCTAGTCAAACATTAACCACGAACACCCTAGATTAACAGAACGCGAGCACTGTTGTCCGAGGTGCTTTTTTGAAAATAATGGTTGCTTGCACAAAAAAATGCTGAGGGATGCATTTCGCACTAAAAGGTAACGAGAAATTATGGATTTACATTTCGCGGAATTTGCTGAAATTGCAGATTACGCAAATGTTGCACATTCCTCTTATCGGGTATTCTCATTCACCTTTGGTCTAGGTGCATTATAATTGTTGTCTGTATATACTAGGGAAGGTATACAAAGGACCAACTAAAATCCCCCCATTACTAATGCTTCATGGACCCTCAAACCCTATTCAAGCTGCAGCCCAGGACAGCAGGGACTCTCTACAGGCTTTACTTCCGGTCAACCCCTACACCGCTGGCAGAGACAGCACAAGCGATGGTTGCTATTGGACGACACCAAGACGCACTCACCGAGGGCAGCGGCGTCCACACTGATGATCTGGGACAGAGTCGTGGCTGGTGTTTGAGTCGCCTCTTCCTGCCCGCTTCCATCGTCTGCGATGGCCGTTCCATAGCTGTAGAATGATTGGCTGGCCACCGTGGTTGGGAGGGTTCTGGGAAGGGTCACGCGGCTGCCGTCCTCACGGTTCAGACGAAAGAGCTGGTTGATGAACACCGACGTCTTGAGGCGGTTTTGAGTAGGGTTCTGGGGCGTGGAGGCGTAATGGCCTTGAGTTGGATGGAGTCGGCGAATGGTGGCCTTTCCTCCTCCATGCAGCATCTGGGCATTTTCTGTTGAGTCTGGTTTTATTCCATAAAAAAAAGGACAATAATTAGAAAAATTGGAACAACAAGTCATACCATCCACACAAGCCCAATAGTAAAATACAGAGTTTTCACTTTAGAAATGATTTAATAAGAACCCAGAAGACGTCTGGGAAAGAAGGGTGTCAGGACCTAATGGACACGTGCAGTTCACCCCAAGATACATCTATCATTTTCATAATAGTTCAGGGAGATATACTGTTATTTTTCAGTGTTTTTATGTTTTGGTTGACCACGTGACACAGTTACAGACTTTAACCCGTTTCCTGCTTCGAACATTCAGCGCCAGTGCTGAACGTTCGAAGAAACGGGTACGGCCGCGTCGGCCGTTGGACGTGCGCAGCACCAGGGAGGTAGCTCGCGTGAAGTCCGACGGCAGCAGCGAACGGGTTAACCTAAGAATAATAAACTAAATAGAAACACTCTGAAGAAATAAAACGAATGCATGTAAAGGAAGAAAGAGACAGGGAAAGGTGAATCTAATCTAAATAAATAGGACAAAATTATAATATACAAAGAAATATCTTCACAGAAGAAGCCACGAAAGTTCAAAGGAGCTTGGCGATGAACCCAGAGTGCCAAGGAGAGTAGCGACTGTACGGTTGATGCATTGTGGGACTGACGCATTGTGATGCATTGTGGGGCGGATGCATTGTGGGGCGGATGCACACGCAATGGCCACTACTGAAGTTAGTAATATCAAGGAGATGTTTTAATATCTCTGTCTCATTGATAATAGTGGTTGCTACCGCAGATAAAGGCGGGCTCACAGGAAGTGCACTGCCACTCATTTCTCTTAACAGGAAGTAACCTAATGTAGTGGTGCCTGCCTCTCTGGCCACAATAGGTACATGCTATAAACAGGGCATTGTTTACAGTGTGTCTGCGTACACTAGGGGCATGCTGCAAACAGTGTATTGTTTGCAGTGTGTCCGCATATTAAGTGCATGCTGCAAACAGTGCATTGTTTACAGTATGTCTGCGTACACTAAGGGCATGCTGCAAACAATGCATTGTTTGCAGTGTGCCTGCATATACTAAGTGCACGCTGCGAACAGTGCATTGTTTACAGTATGTCTGCGTACACTAAGGGCATGCTGCAAACAGTGCATTGTTTGCAGTGTGTCTGCATATACTAAGTGCACGCTGCGAACAGTGCATTGTTTACAGTATGTCTGCGTACACTAAGGGCATGCTGCAAACAGTGCATTGTTTGCAGTGTGCCTGCATATACTAAGTGCACGCTGCGAACAGTGCATTGTTTACAGTATGTCTGCATACACTAGGGGCATGCTGCAAACAGTGTATTGTTTGCAGTGTGTCCGCATATACTAAGTGCATGCTACAAACAGTGTATTGTTTACAGTATGTCTGCGTACACTAAGGGCATGCTGCAAACAATGCATTGTTTGCAGTGTGTCTGTATACTAAGTGCACGCTGCGAACAGTGCATTGTTTACAGTATGTCTGCGTACACTAAGGGCATGCTGCAAACAGTGTATTGTTTGCAGTGTGTCCGCATATACTAAGTGCATGCTACAAACAGTGTATTGTTTACAGTATGTCTGCGTACACTAAGGGCATGCTGCAAACAATGCATTGTTTGCAGTGTGTCTGTATACTAAGTGCACGCTGCGAACAGTGCATTGTTTACAGTGTGCCTGTGTATACTAAGTGTATCCTGCAAATAGTGCATTGTTTTCAGTGTAGCTGCTGCAAACAGTACACTGTTTACATTGCGTTTGCGTAAACTAAGTGGGTGCTGCAAACAGTGTGTTATTTACAGTATGTCTGTATACACTAAATGCAGGCTGCAAACAGTGCATTGTTTGCAGTGTGTCTGCGTATACTAAGAGCATGCTGCATCAGTGCATTGTTTACAGTATGTCTGCATACACTAAATGCATGCTGCAAACAGTGCATTATTTACAGTGTGTCTTCGTATATGCGTACACTTAGTGCATGCTGCAAACAGTGCATTGTTTACAGTGTGCCTGTGTATACTAAGTGTATCCTGCAAATAGTGCATTGTTTTCAGTGTAGCTGCTGCAAACAGTACACTGTTTACATTGCGTTTGTGTAAACTAAGTGGGTGTTGCAAACAGTGTGTTATTTACAGAATGTCTGTATACACTAAATGCATGCTGCAAACAGTGCATTGTTTGCAGTGTGTCTGCATATACTAAGAGCATGCTGCATCAGTGCATTGTTTACAGTATGTCTGCGTACACTAAATGCATGCTGCAAATAGTGCAGTGTTTCCGATATGCCTGACTGCTTACAGTTAGCACAATATACATACAGCCAGTGCAGTGTTTGCATTCCTAACTTGCATCGGCCGACCGATGCACATTATTAACCACATCCATGCTGGTGACGGAACCACTCCGTCACCAGCCACGGACGCGCTGTGCTGGTGACGGAGTGGTTCCGTCACGGCCCGGCCGTCCCGCCTGCGCTGCAGCGATTTCACGCCTGCGCGTTCTATTGAGCGGGCGGGCCGTGACGGAACCACTCCGTCACAAGCACAGCGCGCCCGTGGCTCGTGACAGAGTGGTTCTTTTACGAGCATGGTGGCGCTGCGCGGCCCCCCCTTCCCTCCCAGCGCCGTGGCGGAATTACCGCCACGGCCAAGGGGTTAAAATAGACCCACATTTATAGTCTGCAGGGCATATTTACTAAAAACTCATGCAACGCAGGGCAGCTACCAAAGCGGCTGTTCTATATTGCGTCAAAGGAATAGAGTAGACGTACTGAGAGATGGCGCTGTTGTTCTTGCCCCTACTCCTGGCACTCCCCACTGTAGTGCAACAGTGGTGACTGAAGCAAAGCCTATGTTTTGTACAAGAAGGATACCCTTCCAGGACATAAATTCATGCTTTGACATAGTTAACACATTGTGTAACTTTGTATGTGTGTTGAACAGTACAGCACAAATGCAAACTTTTAAAAGTTTTGATAACAGTGAACTATTTCTATCTATGTCACTCCTGTTACACAAAATAAAATGTTATGGTCTGTGTCTGCTCATGTTAAACATGTTATACAACTACAGGTCCCAATTCACAATTTTCTGAGCCCATGAGTGACACAATTCCAACTTAAGTGTGACTTACATCTGAATTTCTGGGATTAAGACACACTCATGGAGAAAGGTTTTTGAATGTGCCACAAGCAGACTCAATTTGTTCACATAGGGAAACAGAGATTAAAAAAAAATTGGGCCAGCTGGGCGCATAGCAGACAACTTTGATGCTAAACCAGAGTAGAGAGAAGGACAGGCTGGAAGACATCTTCATAGAAGGGGCCATCAATAAGAACTTGATGAGGAGATATTTGCCATAAAACGAAGGTCATTTTCAGAGACCCGTGAAAAGTTTTCCCACCCTCTCAAATCAGGCAGTCGTTCCTTACCATGACCACTGCCATCGTCTTCCGCATTGCCTTTCTCAAAGGTCATCGCGTCCGAGTTTGCTCTCACAGATGTGCTTGTGAGCTTGAGGGACATTGGAGTTGTGTAGGACAGCTTGCTGGTTGTCATTGATAAGGACGAGTCCTCGGTGAACAGAGATGCGTCTGTGCCCTCAGTGGCGACGATGGAGACGTCCTCATTGGTCATTGGGGGTGTATCTTTGGCCTCATTGTCCAGGGCAGATGCTTTGATGTGGTTATTGGCTGGTATGGGGTCCTCTGCCTCTTCATTGGCCATCATGGATGTTTTTGGGTACACATTTGCAATTGTTGATGTTTTTGCGTTCTCACGGGCATTCACCGATGCACCCGTGCTCTCGATCAACAAGGATGCATCTGCGCGATCATCGTCCATGTTAAACGGATCTGCGTCCTGATTGGTCGCCATAGATATACGTGTGTGCTTGTATGTCGTACGGCCAGCCAAAGTGGGGGCAGGTCCCTTTGGTAATGTTAGCTTCTCTATCTCCTCATTGGTTAGGTGGGAGAGATCAATGTCCAGCTGTCTGTCGGAACCAGGATCTGGAGTGGACGCTACGGCCAGTCTGCGCGGGACAGACTTTCTGGTTATTTTCTGGGCGGTGAGCTCCACTGAAGACACAACATTTTGGTTTCAGGAATAAAAAACATCAAACAGGTTAGGATTTCATTGTGAACTGATTTTCCAAAACATGCGTTAAGATGGAATATGAATTAAATATGTTACATGTATGGTTAAGTTTATTGCACCACAAACACAGTGGCATAAAACCCATATTTGACAGGGACCCATGAAATATGTTCCATAGTTCTCAGAAATGACATCATGGCAGTAACAGCAGAGCTTCACCATTGCCCATTGTTTAGTTAGTAACCTCTACATGAAAGTCAGTGCAAAGCTGGGACATTAACATTGTAATCAGGGTACATTGTTAGCTGAACACTACAAGACTAGCTTCAAACGTCTCTCAACTAGTCTCTGCCCTGTGTTTAAATAGCAGTACATTTGTGACAGCCTAAAAAAATGAAAAGCAGGGCAATCATTAGTAGAACATTGCATGAATAACTCTGAAAATCTCTTGGAATAAACACTGGATCATTCTCCTATTTCAGTTGCAATCAAAGCCCATTATTAGCCCTGCTTTGCTGGCAGCAGCTTCAACAATCTCGGATTCCTGCAGCCAGAAAGCCTTTTTAAAGAAAGCAAAGCCTATTTTACCTGAAACCTTTTATTCTTAATTAAATCCCCTTTCTCTCTTTTTTTTTTTTGCCTACAAATAATCAAACATTACGGGTAGGTATTTTACTGTTTTCAATAAACACTTCCCTGTTTGAAAACGAAAGTTTGCATACAAATTGCACCGAAATTAATACCTTATACAAAAACATATAATGGATAGCATTAGTAATATTATTCTATATTGCTATCTCTGAGTTCTGGTGGCATTTACTAACTTGTCGACATATAAGCTCGGGGTTTATGTTGTTACCTGAATCTCCTGATGAAACTATAGGACCGTATCTCAGGAGGTTCTCTCGTGAATGTCTGATATATATGTGTGCGTATATATCGAAACGCGTCATGCTGTGGTCTGTGGAACTTTTGCACAATAAAGCACTGAATTTTGAATTAAGCTACAAGTGTTCCCTACCTGATTATACTTTTTGGATGTATGGAAAATCAATAACATGTTTTTTTAAATGAGTTAAATGACTATATATATATATATATATATATATATATATATATATATATATATATATATATACACACACACACATAGAAGAAAAGAAAAAGGAACAAGGGGTTTCGGTCACATACCCCAGATATTTAGCAAAGTCACACTTTAAATCAGGTTAGTTAAATAGTGATTTAACTCATGATGTCATTAGTAATTCTTTTCATGACGTCATGCGTGAGGGTATGAGTAGTGCATCATGGTAGCTAAGATTACGTAGCTCTCCCCATTCTGCAAATTTCTGAGGTTTACAGTTTTTAATTTGCAAGTGCAATGTCTCATTCAACGTAATATTTTTATTATGGGAATTTATACGTTTTTTAATAATGGATGATATTTAATCATCCGATAACAGATGTTATTTACTCATCCAAGTCTATCTATACCGCACAGACCCTACAACAGGCGTGTGGTTGATTTGTTTGAGTTTTTCCAGCCGTTACTTCGATTCCCTTATATCAGCCCCTGAGCTATGGTTGGTGTTCGGAGTCTCTCTAGAGAAAATCATGTGACCAGTATATTCTCCAAGTGAAAATTTGGTAAAGGATATCTTTCTCAGATGGAATCGCTATTTCGCCAGCTGACGTATAGCGCCTGCCCGTAGTGGATATCAGGTAATCGGCGCAAAGAGTACCGCACATTCTCCTGTGGAACTTAAGATGCTCCACCAGCTTTTCTATGACATATGTGACCTGAGAACTCATGAGGGCTTTGTTTACAAATTAAAATTAAAAAAAAAGTTTCAATCAACCAGCTAAATTGAATGAATTTGAGGGGCTCTGACATGTAATCTGAACATAGTCTGTCTTCTCCAGAGAGGACTATTCTGTAGAAATAACTGAACTACTCCAACCAATAGATCGCGGCGATAGACTAAAACAGGCGACATCAATTGCAATCAATGAGGTGAGAGCTTTTCCATTTGCGGATGACCGGCTACCCGTAAAAGGTGTTTATTCGCCGTCCAGGATAAATCATGAGGTGGAAATGGGCTGTGCGCTCGATAATCCGATGAGTCGTTCCAGTAACAACACCCCGGTGACATATACCAAACGCATAAGCAGGAAATGTGACACACAGGGTTCCTAATAAAAAAAAGGTGTACCATCTATGTAATAATATTGTGTGAAAATCACTCATCTACTGCAATGTCTAACAAAGTCATTTAATAAACTAAAACACAGTATGGGTAATAAACAGTTTCTTCATCTGATTTTTATTTATCATGAATTACTCTGTCTTTTATCATCTTTTCTTTTTTTCCTTACTTTAAGTTGCTGATAGCCTTAAAGGTTACATGATAGGTCATCTTTAGAGAGTGTCTCTCTTCTTCATATAAACCTATGACTGGTTGCAGGTTTGATTGGGCCAATGCCGTATTTAACTAGGACTTGACATTTGTCAGGTTGTGTTTTTTCTTTACAAAATAAAGCTTGCGATGGTAAGAAACAAAAAAAAAACGCGAGTTGTTTTAGGTGCCTACAAGTCGGAATAACACCCCTAATTTAAACTAGAAAATGTCACCGAAAGGATCTACATGTTTCAGGCCACTGGGATGTAGGACTGTCTCAGGGCATACCACCACCATAGGCTTCTCGTGCAGGTTTATTCCTTTACACTAGAGAATCGACATTTTGTGTTGCACTTTGAGTTTAACATAAATCATTGCTAATTTGGCAACACATTATATGCAGAAACTTCATCGGTATGATGTACTAACAGTTAAAAAAAAGGACATATAATTATCCTAAAAGAATTCCACCAATGTGTTGATGTATCAGATTCCAGTTTAGGTTTGTTAGTTGACTTGAGGTTTTATTGTTATTGTGCTTAGCCGCATAACAATGGCGACAATTCCGCCACAGAGCGACGCAGTGGGCAGGGCCACGTCGGCCAACAGACGTGCGCAGCACGATGGAGGTAGTGCGCGTGACGGCCGTTGGCCGACGCAAACCTTTAGGAAACAAATACTGCTTGATATGTTTAATGTATGGCTAATGTATGGCTACCTGAGCAGATTACATAAAATGAAGTTGTGAGTGCATTTTTTACTGTAATCTGGCATTGGGCACAGCGACCAAGCTGGAATATAAATATCACAAATTTAAATTTGCCTTACTCTTTCTGTTCCCAACAATTTTTTTAAGCAGTTCCAAATCCGTACGAATCTGGTAAAGATGGTGATTCTGCCAAAAATGACTTTTTTGTTTGAGACAATTCCCCTGGCATTTAATAAGGATTGGTTTAAGAAGCTACAAAGTGAGATTTGTTCTTTCATTTGGGCATCAAAAGGGTCCCGTCTATCATGGAAGAAGCTCAGAAGAAGATGGGCTAAAGGTGGACTGGCGGCTCCAGACTTTATGTTATATGCATGGGCTTTTCAGTTAAGGAACTTTAGAATATTACTGGGTGTCCCGATGGCGACAGCTATTGGAAATATGTTTTTGGCTATGCTTAAGAAAAGCAATTATAATGAGGACGGTTTTTTGTGTACATTTTCTGATCCCAAGTTTTAAAAAAAAGTAAGAATGAAAATCCTGCGGGAAGCGGCAGAGCTCTGGTATAAAATCAGGAGAACTCTAAAAATTTCTTACTATGGATATAGGGCTCCCATTTGGGATGCCCCAGGCTCACCCCCCTGGTCTCAGGATGCATTGGCTATGCCGTTAAAAGCTGCAGGCTTACAGACTTGGGGTAATCTATTCCCGGACGAAAAATTGATTGAATGGGGGAGAGGGGGAAGCCACCTGGGGGAAAGGGTTTTTAAAATTCAAATATTTACAGATACAAAGCTGGGCAAGTAAAATGGATGTTGTGATTGGTCTCCAGAATGACTTCGAAGATAAACTTTTCTCAACTCAAGTCTACAAGAAAGAAGTTGCTCTATGGTATTGGGCAATGTTGGAGATGGAGGATGGCTTGTTTCTGCTTCCAGAGGCTCTGTGGGGTGATTGCTTGCCGGACATCGCTACGGAAGATCAATGGCAAGTAACGAGGACTATGCTATATAAAATAGTTAAGTCTGCAAATTTAAGGCGAAATCTTTTGTTCACTATCCACAGAGCATATTGGTCTCATCGTAGACTCTCGAAACTCAAGGTTGGCGGCTTGGTGGAATGCCCTAAATGCAGAAGTATCAACGTAGACGATTTGCATATGTTTGTGGACTGTCCAAGCATTGGGGAGTTCTGGGAGGCAGTAAGTAAAAGCTTGTCACGGGCAGTTGATCTGAATATTGAGGTAAGCCCATAACTAATTATTACTGGAAGATATGATTTGCAGAATAAGAATATTAATGACAATGTTAAGTTGGTGTTTTATGGAGTTTTGCTTGCCCGCAGAGAAATCTGTAAATTATGGGTCTCGCCTGTATCCCCAACACTTCTGGAATGGGTGAAAGCTATGAGATATTTTGCTAAATTAGACTCTATGGATCAGAAAAGAAACAAGCATTGAAAATGCAATAGGTCTCGCAATAGAAGAGTTTGACCTTTTTCGTTTTGCAAATGGATGAGTGGCGTTGCGTGGATGAGTGGCGTTGCGTGGATGAGTGGCGTTGCGTGGATGAGTGGCGTTGCGTGGATGAGTGGCGTTGCGTGGATGAGTGGCGTTGCATGGATGAGTGGCGTTGCGTGGATGAGTGGCGTGTGTGAGTGGCGTTGCGTGTGTGAGTGGCGTTGCGTGTGTGAGTGGCGTTACCTGATGGATTAGCTTTGCACTTTGTTTAGGGTCACATTTTTTGCACAACTCATGGCAAACATGTCAAGCAATGTTCTTTAACTTAGTGTGTTCTGACCTATCTGTGTATAAATTTTTGGAACATATTTAAAAAAAACATTAAATGTCGAGTGTGATATTTCCATTTACACACAGTGGATTCAGATGTAATATACAGGAAAAATGCTTCCGTCTAGTGGGAAGGCATCTTTTTCGTACATATATCTTTAAGAATATTGCCCATATCTATATCTGCATGTGACCAATAATAGTTTAACACTGAATTTTAGTTATCATTTTTTTTTGTAATTAATGGCATGTATTGAACATGTTTTTAATAACTGATGCCTTAGAGAAATGGTTATTAAAATTATACTTTAAGAATTGCGCAATAATTACGAGAAAACATCCTGTAATTTTCTTACTTCTTTTTTTCAAGGTACACATTTTGTTTGGGTACATTTTATTTTGAAAACCGTCTCCAATCGTGCATCCTTTGTTTTTCATGTAATCAAGAAACATTCTTGTCGAATTGTAAATGGTCACAATGGTTACATTTTGTAAACATGTAGACGTGTTTATATTGGAACCACTGTACGTAAAGCGAACTGTTTTTACTGTACTTCTTGCCTAAGAGTAGTTCCTACTAAAGACTTTGGGCACCAAAAGTGACATATTGCGAGTACGCTGGGATTGGAGGTAGAAGCAACGGATAGGCAAGCGACCTGCTCCTTGAGATTAGTTGATCCGCGCTGTGCCTCGTCAAGAGGACCGCCGAGAACGGCAAAGAAAGCGCCTAAGAAGCCCAATCCGTTAGCTCTTGGTGTGATCCCCGATCTCAAAACAGAGTCAAAGCAGAGGCACTAGAGCTGTTGCCGGGAGGCAGGCAGGCGAGCAAGTGGGCGGGTGGTAGCCGATAGGAGGAGCAGCCCACTTGTGGTGAGCATGAACTGTCGTGGACTGTGGCTACTAAAAGAGCAGAGCTGAGCTGAAAATACATTTTGTAAACATGTAGACGTGTTGATATTTCCTACTAAAGACTTTGGGCACCAAAAGTGACATATTGCGAGTACGCTGGGATTGGAGGTAGAAGCAACGGATAGGCAAGCGACCTGCTCCTTGAGATTAGTTGATCCGCGCTGTGCCTCGTCAAGAGGACCGCCGAGAACGGCAAAGAAAGCGCCTAAGAAGCCCAATCCGTTAGCTCTTGGTGTGATCCCCGATCCCAAAACAGAGTCAAAGCAGAGGCGCTAGAGCTGTTGCCGGGAGGCAGGCGGGCGAGCAAGTGGGCGGGTGGTAGCCGATAGGAGGAGCAGCCCACTTGTGGTGAGCATGAACTGTCGTGGACTGTGGCTACTAAAAGAGCAGAGCTGAGCTGACCGTGCAGAAGTGCAAGAAGTGTAAAAGAAGACCTGCCAACTTCATCAAACAAGTTTAAAAGGGAAGAGAGAGAAGGGGAGGGGGGAGGAGAAATGCGACACGGCGGGCAGGGGAGGGGGCGGGTAAAAAAAAAAAAAAAGACGGAGGGAAGGCAGAGAAGGGGAGGAGAAATGCGACACGGCGGGCAGGGGAGGGGGCGGAGCGGGGAGAGGTGCGACACGGCAGGCAGGGGAGGAGAGTAGGAGGAGGAGGGGGGAGGAGAGCACAATTTATTGAAAAGTTGTTGAAATGCTATTACGTTTTTCGATTGGAAAAAAGCTGTGGTGTGGGTGGTGTTACGCATTTGTTCCTTGCTGGTGGTTATTAAAGATGGGAAACGTGTTATTGCCTTCTTTACCGAAAGTGCGGAATGTACGGGTTCGACCAATATGAACGGTCAATGAATAAACAAGAAACATGCTGAATTCTTTCCAGGGATGGTACACAACCAGCCATTTCCAGGATGGGGAAACAGTTGGCGCCTACAAATGAAGATATACACATCACAATTACACTGTCTGTACACATTGTCAGAGAGCATGCACGTTTTGGTACAAGGAGACGCACTTACACTATCCACATGCCTGTGATGGTGAATGCCGGCAGCGTAATCGGCAGCACCACGCAGGCATTTTGGATCCGGGCATCCAGGAGGGATGCTTTGGCAAGGGAGGCCGGGGCCTCCAGGTGTGGCCCTGAGTGTAGCAGGCCAGCTTTGGTGCATCGGCAGCAAGTCCCCAGTGGAAACAAGCTTCTGTGTTCTGCGACACGGCGGGCAGGGGAGGGGGCGGAGCGGGGAGAGGGGAGAGGTGCGACACGGCAGGCAGGGGAGGAGAGTAGGAGGAGGAGGGGGGAGGAGAGTAGGGGAGGCACGGCCTAGCGGCCGTGCAATCAAGAAGTGAGGGGGCGGAGCTGGGGGAGGCTGTGAGAGAGAGAGTGGGCAAGGCAGGCGGCTGGGGGCATGTGCACGCGCTTTTAAGCTCAATGCGCATGCGCATTGAGCTTAAATTTCACGGGCACTGCAAGGAATCGCCACGATTCCTTGCAAGTTGGTTAAAGAGTGTTTAAGCCCCCATAGTCTCGCAAGCTCGATCCGCATGCGCATCGACAGGCGAGACCTAAAAAGCACAGATTTTGGTTACCTTTTTTACAACACTTTGGTTAAGGGGGGGGAATAGGGTCGGGAATATGGCCTGTTAACAACAATCCAATGATTAAGGTCTTGGCCTATCTCGTCGGCAGTTTTCCCTCCCTCGTGAGGGATACACAGATAAGGTAGCGGCAGCCAGGGGGCTGAGGCCTCGGAAAGCCCAGGTTGGTATGAACTGAGAGGCCTGGCACCTGTTGGTAAGTTGCACAAGCCCTACTCTGTAAGGCTGGTATATGAGATAAAAAGCCCATAGAAGGTATTGTGTCGTTTTTTTTTAATATGGGTGGCTTAAAGGCTAATGAGGATTAAAGAAAGAAAAAAAAAATAATAAATAAATAAAATAAAATAAAGCTTGCAATGGTAAGAAACAAAAAAAAAACTGCGAGTTGTTTTAGGTGCCTACAAGTCGGAATATCACCCCTAATTTAAACTATAAAATGTCACCAAAAGGATCTACATGTTTCAGGCCACTGGGATGTAGGACTTTCTCAGGGCAGACCACCACCACAGGCTTCTCGTGCAGGTTTATTCCTTTACACTAGAGAATCAACATTTTGTGTTGCACTTTGAGTTTATCATAAATCATTGCCAATTTGGCAACACATTATATGCAGAAACTTCATCGGTATGATGTACTAACAGTTCAAAGAAAGGACATATAATTATCCTAAAAGAATTCCACCAATGTGTTGATGTATCAGATTCCAGTTTAGGTTTGTTAGTTGACTTGAGGTGTTATTGTTATTGTGCTTAGCCGCTTAACCATTGCGGCAATTCCGCCACAGAGCGGCGCAGTGGGCAGGGCCGCGTCGGCCAACGGACGTGGGCAGCACGATGGAGGTAGTGCGCGCGACGGCCGTTTGCCGACGCAAACCTTTAGGAAACAAACACTGCTTGATATGTTTAACCCCTTCACTGCGGCCGCTATTCCGCCGCAGTGCTAAGGGGGCGGGGCGACCGCGCGGCGGACGCATGCTGGTGACGGAACCGCTCCGTCACCAGCCGCGGTTGAGCTGTGCTCATGACGGAGCGGTTCCGTCACGGCCCCGCCCGCTCAACGGAACGTCCAGCGCAGGCGCGGAATTCGCACGGCGCAGGCGCGCCGAGCGGGCTGTGACGGAACCGCTCCGTCATCAGCACAGCGCGACCGCAGCTGATGACGGAGTGGTTCCGTCACCAGCAGGGGAGGGGTTAATGTATGGCTACCTGAGCAGATTACATAAAATGGAGTTGTGAGTGCATTTTTTTCTGTAATCTGGCATTGGGCACAGCGACCAAGCTGGAATAAAAATATCACACATTTAAATTTGCCTTACTCTTTCTGTTCCCAACAAAATTTTTTAGCCGTTCCAAATCTTGTGGCGTGTTGGTTTCTCCATCTTCCTGCCAGTCAGCTTTCCAACCATAATTATTTAAAAAGAACTCAGCATGTATGCACTTTTCTGTCCCCCACAGGCCTGACAAATCTACTCCTCCGCTGGCTATAGCGAGTCAGAATGTATTAGGGCGAGCTATATTTAGGGCCTACTCATCCCTTCTGGTGAGCTGACAAAACAGCAGGTGTTCTGTTCACTCACAAAGGGAAGGAGCGTTAAAGATGCCTTTACACCTTGTTTTTAGCTTGTCACATTTATTCTGTGTTCAGAGACAGCGGTCAAAAGTCAGTTTACAGCTACACTTACTTTTCTTTCTTTGCCTGCAAAGTTGGAGACTGTTGTGAAGTGAACTGCCTGACAAACAGGCTGTACACAAAATGTGAAATGAAAGACTGTAGGGTGTCATGTTTTATTCCAGCGGTACAAAAGGGGGTGGTGATGGACGGAGCATGTGAGCCAATCAAACACTCACACCCAGTCAAAAGATCTGGGTTTGATCCATCACCGTTCTTTAGCCCACTCTGCCACCCCAGTTCAGACATGGCCATATGCAAATCAGTCTGACCCTGTGCCTCATGGGAACAGTCCAGCCCGAACTGCCAAGCCATGCCTTCCCTGGACCGGAAAGAAGCTTCCGAGGACCGGTTTCTGGCATTCCAGCCGTCTTCAGCCCGGCTTGCCTGAATCCAGTGGCAAAGTGAGCAAGGGACTCACGTCTGAGCATACCCTGCCACACTTATGGCAGCCAAAAGCGGTACATAAGGGGGTGGTGATGGACGGAGCATCTGAATCAATCAAACACTCACACCCAGTCAAAAAGATCTGGGTTTAATCCATCACCATTCTTTAGCCCACTCTGCCACCCCAGTTGAGACAAGGCCATATGCAAATCAGTCTGACCCTGTGCCTCATGGGAACAGTCCAGCCCGAACTGCCAAGCCATGCCTTCCCTGGACCGGAAACAAGCTTCCGAGGACCGGTTTCTGCCATTCCAGCCGTCTTCAGCCCGGCTTGCTTGAATCCAGTGGCAAAGTGAGCAAGGGACTCACGTCTGAGCATACCCTGCCACACTTATGGCGGCCAAAAGCGGTACAAAAGGGGGTGGTGATGGACGGAGCATCTGAACCAATCAAACACTCACACCCAGTCAAAAGATCTGGGTTTAATCCATCACCGTTCTTTAGCCCCCTCTGCCACCCCAGTTCAGACAAGGCCATATTTTATTCTAGCACACATTTAAATAGCTAAAAAGAGAACTGTGTTTCAAAATACATTTTATTAGTTATGAAAGCCCATGTTTTGTAATTCTGTGTGATGAAAAAAAAATGTTTAATAGGATGGAAAATAAATCCGTAGACTTTACATAGGGACGTGCAAATGATGAATATGTTTGCAGGAACCAAATACCCACAGATTATTGTTCATACACTATATAGTTTTATAAGTGACACTGCATGTTAGTGGGAACGTTGTAACGGCCATTTCAATGGAAAATGAGGCGACTGTAAATGAAGGTGCGTTACCACATCATGCTTTAGTTACATCTTTATTCAAAGTGAGTTAAAGATAAACTGAGAAACATTCCTGCCCCTGACCTGATGGCAATGCTATTAATGGACTAAGAGGCAAGTCAAGGGTCATGTGTACCATAAAAGTGGGCTATATACTTATCCTGCATGGAGCAAACGTTTAGTCTATCAAATAAACCAAATAGTTTTTTTTACTACAGCAGGAAATCTGAACTCACATATTGGAAGGTTCTCTTGTATGTGCGAACGAAGAAAAAGTCAGCCAATATATTTGCTTAGGCCCTATGAAGCAAGAATTCAGCTAAAGATTGCCTGTCTGTCTCACAAAGCCCTCCATTTCAAAACCCCCAGTTATCTAGCGCAAAAGCTGGAACTATCCGGGGGGGGGTAGACCTTCTCGGAGTACTAACTGTCTCATCCTTAAACCACAGATCTTTTGCAAAAAGAGAACATATCACCGTGCCTTCTCGGCTCTGCGCCGAAGATCTGGAACTCTCTCCCACCGGAAATACACAGAATCTCCTCCAAGTCTACCTTCAAATTGGAAGTAAAAAGATTCCTTATGAACAAGTTCCTACCTTAAAAGTTTTTAATTCGTCTGCTCTAATGCTTTGGACCTTCACCCTAAGGCCTGCGTTTGATATTATTCTGCTGTACTATTCACTTGCTCCCCTCCCAGTTCGCTATGTTCCAGTCATTATCTTACCCTTGTCCCTTCGATTGTAACCTTCTTGTTTGATGTGCATATTTGATTTGTTTGTGTTGTTATCCCTTTGATGATTGTAGAAGCGGAGAAGCGTGGCTCAGTGGTTAGAGGCGGCAGACCCAGAAGCTGAGATCGGCCGTGGACCAGGGTTCGATTCCCCGCCTCGGCGGGTCTCGGGCTCAAAAAATTCCACGGACTCGACAATTCTCGCTCCGGTGCCTACTCGACTCACGGGGTCACACTCTGCGACTCTGGGCAATAGCTTGCTTAATCTCCACTACGGCCCCTCGCGGCGGGATGCCTGGCTTTCACCTTGTGGATACCCTACCGGGGTATCTCACAGGGGAATACCAGGACGGGTTCCCTAAGCAAGCGCCTTGATACCTTCGGGTGATACGTGCGCTATATAAGTCGCAATACATTTACATTTACATTACTGCAACTTTTACCTCCCTCTCCCTCAAATTGTAAAGGGCTCTGATATCCTTCGGGATCATGTTCGCGCTATATAAAACTTTTTAATTAAAATAAATAAATAAATAAGACATTATGAGACCAGTTTACGAGTCAAGTACATTACAGTTGGGTCAAGAAGATTTTTCAAGATACCAGACCTGCAGGTCTAGTAACATTTTTATGACCTTTTTGTTGCCTGCCCCAAGAAGAATTCAACAGTTTGGTATTCCCCTGTTTGATCAGCTGTTGGGCATAGAGACCGCAAAGGCAAATTCTTCTTTCGGGTACAGATGGCGCCTCTTCCTGACAAATGAACTATTACGCCTTGCATCTAGAGGATTCTACTACTTAATTGTGACAGCAACAATATAAGGGCACACTAATTTTGAGGGACAAAATATCAAAAGGTAAGTGCAAACAGGGAAGCATAGATTTACTATTAGATTTACTATTCCTAACTCGAAAAATCGACATACTTTGAAGATATGTGTGGAGTTAGGTATGGAAAATCTAAACTTACTTTCCTGTTGATATTTTATTTTCGATATTCTGCCCTCGATATCCTGTCCCGTTGATACGGTTGATTCGATATTCACCATCTAGCATTGAGAGAACGCCTCTTCTGTGGTTATTAAACTTGGAGGTAGCTAATGCCTTTATCTGCTCTTCTGCCTCTTAACGCTCTCCCACAATCTACTCAAACCAATTCTACAAGTCTCACTTCACATTCTGATCCTCCCAGTTGGAAGTGAGTACTAACGGCACAGTACTTGTGCAGAACAACCTGTACTCAAAGTCAAGAAGGAGGGGGACAATCACAAGCGAATATTCATAGTAGGTACAAAAGCCATTGTTTATGCCTGAGTAGAACATTGGAATGTTGGGAGCTACATTGAAAACAATGGAGTGCTCTAGGCTTCCAATGGCCGGCAGAAGCTCAGAGAAATGGCTTTCCAATATTTGTTTACAGCTGTTGCTGTGAACAAAGGCCTCGGTGGGCCTGAGGGGATTTCAACCTCCTTGGACTCTGTGAGGCCTTTGTTTTACAAATTAGAACATTCTGCCTTCTAGTGGTGAAATGTTCTAATAGCCTTATGATCCTCCGTAAAGGCTATACCAGCCGTTAAAGGCCCGCTCCATTGTCAAAGGCCCTCGCTGATAACAGTTATAGTAAACTCTGTGGTGCAGCATGCAGAGTAATGACCACACTGAGAGGCCTGGTGAGCTTAACCAACAAAAACTAAATTTAACTAGATGACTCCCACTCATCAGAAAGAACAAGGATGGGCAACAGAAACACTCACCAGTGATCTTGGTGTTATTTTCAGTTGTCCGCAAATTGCTGCCCAACTCTCCGGAGCCAGGTTGTGCCTCTGTTTCGATTCCATCATAAACCTCGGCAGCAGTAACAGGAGTGTTTTTATTTCCAATGTGCGATGCACTACTTTGGTACTGTTTTGGCAGTAGAAGTGGCAGAGTCACCCAGTCCCCTTCTTCTTTGGAAAAGTTCACAAACTCATCAGCCAACGCAGAGGGCTTAATGCCCCTTCGTATGGGCTGGTATGTCGGGGGCTTAATGCCGCTCTGGATGGGCTGGTATGTCGGGGGCTTAATGCCGCTCTGGATGGGCTGGTATGTCGGGGGCTTAATGCCGCTCTGAATGGGCTGGTATGTCGGGGGCTTAATGCCGCTCTGGATGGGCTGGTATGTCGGGGGCTTAATGCCGCTCTGAATGGGCTGGTATGTCGGGGGCTTAATGCCGCTCTGGATGGGCTGGTATGTCGGGTGATCTTGGATTGTGGGCTGGATGGGGGGCTTGGTGCTCCGAACCACAAACGCAAAGGTGGGAGCCAGTGGTGTTCGGTCATCCAGGTTTAACACAGTTGAAGTAGGACTCTCTAGATCCCCTGAGCTGCTTCTTTCGTTTGTTGGTGGGAACATTCCGGGAGACCGCGAAGAAGTTACTTTTTCACTTGACATTGCAGGAATCAGGAAAGATGTACCGGCATACGGCACAGTTGGACCTCGACGGGACACAGCAACAGAACGTCCACTGGTTGTGCTACTCGCAACTGCCCGCTTGAAAGAGTGGCTCTGGCCCTCCCTGGCCCTGCTTTCAGTCCCGACCATCTCATGCCGATAGGTGGGAATTGCTTTGGTGGGCTCTTGCTCAGTGGTTGCCAATTTCGAAGGCTTACCTAACGTGAAGGCAGGCCGGACCACAAGTCTTGGCCCCACTGAAGAGTTCTCTACATGTGAATCTGATTTCGCATGTTGTTCATCTAGTTGAATTTCTGTGGGTGGCTGCTCCCAATCATTTTGCGTCGAGCTCTGCCAGTTCTGCCTGGTTGCGAGCTCCTGAAAAGAAATAGTCAGTGGTTCTACTGTCTGGGTGGGCTTGTGCGTGTATTCTTCTTTTGTGGCCTCCATAGCTTCTACAATCGAAGGGAATGTCGGAGCCGTTATGCCCATCAGTTCTGACATGGCTTCCCCAAGAATCCTCTCTCGCTTTGTCCAGGCGTCCTGCGCTTTGGATCTGCGAGCGGCACCACCAGGATGGGTCCACAGGTCATGCACTTGGAACTTAGTGGCTAACTCCTCTGCTGGGACCTCCAAACCCGCCTCCTCTGTTGGGTCCTCCAAACCCGCCTCCTCTGCTGGGTCCTCCAAAGCCCTCTCCGGATCAGAAGTGCTGGCCCATGTCGGTTCATGTCTCCTGATGCTGAGGTCCAGGCTCTCTAGTGTGGAAGCTGTTCCTGGCACCGAACTAGTCTCCTCTTTGTGCACAATATTAGCATCCGTCTCTTGGAATAAAGACGTTGTTTTTTTAAAAACTGTGGCCTTACGTCGACTTTCTTGGAAATTATATTCCGGCTCACTGCTTTCCTGAAAGCTGACGGGGCTTCTCACTTCGCCAGAGTCGAGAAGGGTGCGTCTGGAGCTCGAGGGTATTGTTAGTCCCACATCGGTCTCCGTGATCCGCTTCCCAGATGCAAGGCTTTCGGTGAGCCTTGGGGGGTAGAGGATGGACATCAGAGACTTGGAGCTTGATTTGCCATCCCCAGAAACGTCAACATCCTCTTCCGAGACAGCCAGAGGGGATATAGAATTGGGTGACGCTGGCTTCAGATTCTTCCAGCTTCTTTCAATATGCTGGGAAGTGACGGTAGCACTGGTCGGGTCCAATGTTGACTTAGCTTGGACCACATTTCCTGGGAACTTGGTAGTAGTTTCTCCAGAATACCCTGCTGTTTCATGCTTCTTGCCGGTATTACTAACCCCAGTTTTGGACAATTCTTCTGACGAGGTCTCCTCACCAGGCTCGGGGTCAGCCGGCCCACTGCGGACTTCTTCGTTCAGCACCTCCCGTGCCTCTTCCGGCGTAGTAACACGAGGTACTCGCAGCGAGGTATTGGGTATCTGCTCTTGGTATGGCGCTCCGGTCAATTCTGTAATAAACCAGAGAGACAGATTAGCTTGCATAGTACAGGCCAAATAGTAGAATAAGATACTATTTAATGGCTGCAATAAATTCTGTAAAAAAAGTACATATATATATATATATGTAAGATAGAGTTATGTAGAAAATGGCGATCAATTGTGGCCTAAACTGTGAATGAAGTCGGCAGTCTAGTTGTTTTAATTATGGAAACAAATGATGGTTTAAGCACTGAGCACTTTTAAAAAAACGTTCTAGACAGCCAGGACTCTATGGTCCAGTTGAAGACTGATTGCAGTCGAAACGCGTAGGCCGTCCATTTTGCACTTTTGCACATGGTGTACTTAAAATAAACAAAATTTAAATTACTTTACTGTTGTGGTGCCGTGACTTCCGTCGACAAATTCGAGAATGTGAAGATTCGAAGAGATAAATATATATATATATGTATATATATATATGTGTATATATATATACACACACACACACACACACACATGCATATCCAGTTATGTAAAAAATTGGTCTAATGGACATTTTTGGCAAGCTTTCATGATAAAGTACTTTTTCTGCTGTTTTTCACCACCGGTGTTAAGAATTCCATTCATCTAGGCCTGATTCATACTTAATTGTGTGGAATCAGACTTTGCCATGCTCAATTCACATCCCTTATCAAGGAGAAACTGAGAGAATTCATTTCATGCAGGGTGGAGCCTAAAAAAGTAATCAATACCTGCATAGAATTTTTTCATGATAATTTTATGTGTCTCACACACTAGGACAAGTGGGGAATGAAAAGGTGCATTGTGGGAGCAGGTGGAAGGGTGGGGGAAGTTGATTTGTAGCAGATGGCAGGCGAGGCAGTATAAAAGGCCAGTAGGACAAAAGTGTTAGTGATGTGACAGCATCTTTTAGTTGGTGGAAGGAACAGAGGAAACAGGAGGGACCAACATCCCTGGTCCAGGAGCTGTCCGGCTGGTGGAGACACTGGTAGGTAAGAGTAGAAGAAGGACCGGAGGGGTTGCAACGGGACCAGTAGGCACAGAAACACTGAGTCGGAGAAGCCTTGGGTAAATGGGCGTGGGGAAGGGAGCCAAAAGGTGGGAGGGTTCTTTTTTTAAGATGGTGGGGGCATTATAAATGTTACTATGTATTATTTGAACAGCAGTGGTCGTGTATGGGAAATAGAGTAATGAGCGTACATTGTGAGGTATATACATATTCCACAGCAAGGCTCCGGATTACGGACCTCTGGCGCTTTGCTCCCGGTTTTTAGTCGATGAAAAATAAAAAGCAACTTAGACATCGTAAATGGCTTGGAGTGCACTCTTTTGAAAGTTGGTTTTGTGCAACTAAAAACCAGTGTTGTGGATTTAATTACACAACATTCCACCGTGCGTTGAGTGAGCACCCGCGGCGCAACGGCTGGTGGACTCGTGTTTGGATATAGAAATATATATATATATATATATATATATATATATATATATATATATATATATATATATATATATATATATATATATATATATATATATATATCTCACTGCACTCGTCCAACAAGAACCAGCACTCCCCAATGTTCCGGGGCACTACCGATCCTGAACAAACGAAAGCTGACCCAGCCTTAGGGTGAAGAGAATATTTTATTTAATTTTGTTGCATCGCCACCAGCATAACGTTTCGGCCTACTCAGAGGCCTTGGTCACATGACGCTAGGGGTGGGACAGACTGTTTTTAAAGTGCTAGTGTATAATTACAAAGACACATTATTGGTTCGACACAGGTTCCTGGTAATAGACATAGAAAACATGTTCACAGTACACGTTAGACAAGCCTGTATAGTTACAATGTTGAAAAGTGTTAAATAACAAAATTTACATATGTACAAAAGGCAAGACTGGATTTTCAATAAAAAAGATCCAACCAACGTGCAAAGACACTATCATATTGTCTGAACAATGGGGGTGTAGGAGGAGAAAAAAAAAGTGTTTTCACTGTAGCGAAATGTGGCAAAAAAATAGGGGTAGACACAATGTTCAATTCCCTAACATCATACATACTGCCACCATTACAAATCTACACATCCCTCTCTATGGTGAATATAACTCTAATATTACCCAAGTGGGTGAATACCACGTCATATTCAATGATTGTATCATTCGAACCACTTGTAACATACATTTGATGATTGTAGTCGTAATTGCGTTAATATAAATGTGTCAATGCAGAAAAACAACATAAAATAAAGGGTGTCGTGAACAGTGATGACACAAAATAAATTGATAATGTTAAAACCCCTCCCTAGATGGATGATGGGAGTATGTTGGA
The DNA here is from genome assembly GCF_964261635.1 of Lissotriton helveticus. Taxonomy (NCBI): domain Eukaryota; kingdom Metazoa; phylum Chordata; class Amphibia; order Caudata; family Salamandridae; genus Lissotriton; species Lissotriton helveticus. Next base: position 23,538,911 of record NC_136073.1, read on the forward strand.
TTGATCATCATAGATCATCTTATCACAGTAGGGGAAACCTCCAGCGGCAGTATTGTTTCAGAATAGAATTTCTTGAAAATGTCAACGTCTAAATACTAGCACTACTGATAAAAGGATATCAGAGTGCTAGTTAGACTACAGAAAACTTATTGGATGGGACTGACTGGAATTAACAGATGGGTGTAGAAATCAACACTGGTGTTTAAGCCAAGTGGTGTCGAGATCAAGGATATATTGGGTTTCAAGGGCTCTCAGAATAGCTTCACGGTTTCCACCTCTACGAAGAGGCGGGACCGAATCGATCGCAAAATATTTTAGTAAATGACTTTGTTTATCGTGATGTTCCTTAAAATGACGAGCCACCGGATAGGTGGGGTCATCAGTGTTGATAGCCCTGATGTGCTGGAGGATCCTCTTGTGCACCTGCAGCTTCGTGCTACCGACATATCCCAGGGCACAGGGACACTCCAGCACGTACACTGTGAACTCAGTTTTTTTTTTTTTGCAGAGTTTTATATAGCGCGAACTAGACCCGAACCGAATCAGGTATCAGAGCGCTTTACATAGCACCAGTTACGTTACATGAGGACATACATTCCTTTTTTTTTTTTTTTTTTTTTAGGCACGGGGAGATTAAGTGATTTGCCCAGAATCACAGGAAGTTTTGGCGTCGTTACCGAGTCTCGAACCCAGATCCCCAGGTCCGAGGTCGAGCGCCCTAGCCGTTAGGCCAACTTGCATGTCAATTGCTTGGTGATCAGGCGGGGAACATCAGAAAAAGGTGTTAAGTACTTAGTCATGTTCACACCATGTTTGCAAGCCGAGCATTTTTTGAAGCCATTGATTGCCTTGTACCAGGGTATAGATGTAACAACCTCGGGACTAGACTTGACTAACGCTTCACCAAGAGAATATGCCTTTTTGCAGGAGATGTCAGGTCTCCCTGGCATGAGGTGACCATTCACTGGATCAGAACTGATAAGATTCCAGTTTTTTTAAACAATTTTCTTTAGGGCTTGAAATTGGCGATTGAAAGTCAATACCAATCTCACCGGTTGGTTAGCGCTGTCTTCTTCTTTGTTGGTTAATCTCCTGGGTTGCAAGGCTGCCTTCCTGGACATGGCATTCACTTTGCGAATTGCTGAATCAATTAAGCTAGGAGAGTAACCCCTGGCCAAAAATCGGGCCTTACTATCTCGTTGCACCTGTGTGCACTGATCTTCTGTGCTGCAGATACGTCTGATGCGCAGCATTTCCCCGTAGGGGATGCTGCGGATCAGATGTGCCGGATGATTACTCTTGGCATGAAGCACAGTGTTTCCGGAAGTTGGCTTACGGAACAATGTAGTGTGTAGTTTGTTATTGGTATCCAAGACTTTAACATCCAAGAAATCAATACAAGTTTGGCTCATACTGTGGGTAAACTGTAGATTGTATGCATTGTTGTTAAGCTGTGCAATAAAGTCGATTGCCTCCTGTTTAGTGCCCCGCCATATCAGAAATATATCGTCAATGTAACGATACCAATGGGCCACGATATTAGCCATGATCAGACCGTGTGTACCCATGAGGACCTGCCTCTCCCAGTAGCCCATGTGCAAACAGGCATAACTGGGAGAAAAGCAGGCCCCCCATGGCCACGCCCCTGATCTGCTGAAAGAATTGGTTGTTGAATTGAAAATAGTTGTTATTTAAACAGAATGAAATCATAGCAATCAACATTTTGTTGTGTTCCACAAATTGCACAGATCTGTTACCCAGGAAACATTGTATAGCCCTTAGTCCGTCAAGGTGCCTAATGCTGGTGTATAAAGATGATACATCAAGGGTGATTAACCAATAATAATTAATATATATATATATTTAGTTTTAAAAAACTCTAATCCTGAATTACAGAACTGTCTTCACTGAGGATTATACAAGTATGCAACATGAAAACAAAACTACAAAGAGTAAAAATAAAACAAACATGACAGACCTAAAAAACCATACAAATATTGGTTAAAAAACACATTTGGACAATATTGTGACTGAATCACCAGGGAATCAAAAGCAAAAGTGAATCAAGGCCAATGTAGTAGAAGATATGTATTGCACAAACACGTATAACATGACATAAATTACAACACACAGAAGAACCCGACGCTGCATTCTGGGTTCATCATGGTTAGAGAGATGTTCCGTAAGTATGCTCCATCAAAAAACAGTTCCACCATAGAACAAAAGGCTGGCTTGTCAATGAAATATCACAATAGTTGGGGGCGTGTTTTTCCTCCTACGGCCAAATAACTCCCCTATTTGTGGTTATAACACCAACCGGTGCCCCGTGCCTCTTAAGGAAGGTGCTCGCGACTCGTCGCCCTACAAGAACTATGTGTAAGTGTGTGGGGGAGACGAAGGTGTGGTTGGGGGTCCCGGTAGACGCTACCTACCTTTGTCAAGCTCTCGGAACCCGCTGAGCTCTTAGTCCTCGGAAGCAATCGCAGGCGATGAGACTGAGCCATTTAAATAAATTCAAACAAATGTATCCACCAGCTACACGTTTTTTTCTCCATAGAGGAAAAAGATATTGAATCAGAAGTTAAATTCAAGGAAAACTACAAATAATTCTTAGGTGGAATTTAGTTGAATCTTTCCAGCCTTAGAATGCCTGGTCTCTGTTAAAGAAAAATTTCAGGCAATCTGGATACCATGAGACTTCCCTGATCCTTAAGACCTGATCATTAGATGAGGTAAAGGATCACACGTATGCTTCCTTTGTTCCTCACGAGTAAAGTCCTAAGAGCAGGACCAGTGAGGGGATGCGTAATCTGAATTTCAACGCATCTCTTCTGAAGTGGAATTACACTAATTTACATTGGTGATCGGATAACAAGAGGAGGGGCATGTTTGTCGCTAACCTCTATAAAACTCTCATTACGGCTAATTAAAACGTTGGTGTGAAACACAAGCTTGAAGACTAGTGATCCGCAGATATGACAAATCTCTCTGTAGACAATCCGGTCACTGGATTTCGATGGGGTTTTGTGAAAGTTAGATTAAATTGAAATGGTAAATATGACTTGCATATCCTTTGGCTATCGTATAGAAATATTCCTGGCAGGAGTTACAAGCCTGACATTCTCCAATGATTGAGTATCAGTGTATATTAGGATTAATGTCTGATAAGGCTCTTTTGCAGACACTTTGCTTGGTGAGTTGGGATCTATTTTGCTCAGATCAGGTAATTAAATGTTCTCTTTCGATGTGTAGAAGAGTTTAAAATTTCTTGTGTGTTTGGTATCATCAAAGAAGGGTGATAAGTAATGAATCTACAGCAGTGACAAAGATGTACCTCAGTCGGACGTTTACCACCTCAAACCACCCCCACGTTACATCAAGAGGATGGCGGAAGATAATTGCGAGGCAGAAAAACAACAGATTCTGTGGTGTATGATTATGTATCATAATTGTAATTGTAATTCTGAAGCTTATAAAGCGCATGATTACACTTACCAGTGTGTCCCCGCGCTGAATAAACCGCTGAGGAACCCGTCCTGGCCTGTTCCTGTGAGGCGCCCAACTCCTGGGCACCCCCCTGGTGAAGCCAGGCATCCTTAGCGATTAGGGCCGGTGTGGAGACTAAGCAAGCTATTGCCCAGAGTTGCAGCGTACGACCCCATGATTACAGTAGGCACCGTGCCGAGTATTATCGGGTCTATGGACATTTGAGCTCAAGACCCTGCCGCGATGGGAAGTGAACCCTGGTCCCGGGTCAGACCTCTGCATCAGGGTCTGCCGCTCTAATCAGTGAGCCACACTCCTCCACATGAAAGAAAAGAATATGACAAACTGAAAGACAATAAGACTCTCCTTCACTGTCAATAGTGGACGCGGCCTTCCTCTCCTCTGGGGCGTGGGAAGAACGAATATGGTCTGGTAGCCCTGAGAGTTCCTATCTAAAAACAAAAACACTGGAGGAGTCGAGGTGGTGCAAGATCATAGGTTGTGTCGTGAGCTATTTGACACAGACAGACCGCGGGGGCATTCCTCTGATGGCATTGGGAGCTTGTTTCTGTCCTGTGTATCTCTCCCCTTTTTTGTGCACCCTGTGGGATGAGTAGTGGCAGCTGCTACTTAACGGGGGTGGCGGGGGAAGGGGGGAATGAAATATAAAAATAAATGAATCACTTCCTTGAAGGCTGGTCACCGCCTCTTTGTCCTCTTCGTCGTCAACTCCCAGAAGCAGCAAGCACACAGGCTCCCCTATCCAATCACAACGTTGCTGCGACCAGCATGACAGCAGCGACGTGATTGGTCTGAGTGTCATGGTGCAGTGCTCAGAGAGGGACTAGGAGCTTGTGCATGTTCTCTACCCAGGCTTTGCAATGCAGCCTGGTGGAAAACTTGCTAAGTACGCATGACTGTTTGGCCGGCCCAAAACTGTCATGCACACTTAATAGAGTTCTCACCACTCCTCCCCTGCTTTGACAAGCCCAGCCCCGCACCACACGTAAGTCAGCACTGAATAAAATAACATTGTGGTATTATAATTTTATTTTTCCTTTTTGAACTGCTCACAGAGCAGTGGGGCGACACTCCTCCGCCCACTGAGTACTCCTGACATGGTGACTTGCTGCCTGAAGAAGCACCACTCTCCGTGTCCGCACCTACCACGATTACATCTTCGCGTCTACACAGATGGCATCTTCTTTGGTACCTCTCCAGTGTCCCTATACAACAGACAGACACAAAAGACTGAAGGGAGGGACTGAAGCTTCCTGGACAGCATCGCGTGGTCAGTGGAAAAGAAAATGAAGGGTTTGGCGTCTCTGGTTCTGCAGATGGAACAAGAACTTGCTTCTTTGACTGACACTTTGCGGCAGCTGGAGGCCACGGGCAAGTGACCAAAGCCACCCTTGTGAACCCAGAACACAGATGAGAGATTTTAATTATTTATAAAGCACAAAATGTTGCTGAAAAGGCATCCTGGGTCTCGGAACTTCACAACAGGAGGAAACGGAATTGACAGAGGAACTCAAGGAAAGAGGCTCCGCGGTTTAACTGGGTCTTCAAGGCTCTATGACGCAGTAGTCAGAGGTCAGCCGGAAGCGAACCAGCAAGGAGTTCCAAAGTTGTGGTACAAAGATCTTGAGAGCCCTACTCCAACAGCGAGCCCTTTCAAAATGTGGTGCCTTCAACTTATGAGGAGGGTCAGATCTTAGCACTCACACCAAGGTGAGGCATAAACTCAGAGAGAAATAATAGACCACATTTGTAAAAGGCCCAAAAACAAAGCAGAGTCTTGACCTGGGGATTTGGTAATTAGTAGCAAAACGAGTGCAGGACGTGCAGCAGGCACGCGGTCGCACCCGTGAAGCCCACACTGAAGATGAACCGCCATGTTTTCCAGACTTTGAGTTTCTCCACAAGAGCTTAGAGGAGGCTGATAGACAACTTTACGATCAATATTATGGGAGGGAATATCTGCCCGAGTGATAGGTGCTTACCTCTCCCCGTCCATGAATGGACGCCTGAACACCAAGGAGCACAATCAAATTTTATGGACTTGGATGTCAAAAGCCTGGCCCTTTGTTAAAGAAATGACCGCAGGATTTCCTTCTCTCGAGTCCGGGGTGGGCAGAGCACACAGGCAATCAGGTCACTCAGCAACACCCGACCATCAGGTCTCCTCTAACAATGAGAACTTCAGTCTTATCGGTGATCGTTGTCAGATACTTGGAAGCCATCTCACCATGGATGGTGATGAGACACACTCTCAGCCATCCCGTATGGTTGGACGATTGAGGACTGAATGTAAGCAGCAGCTGGGTGTTATCGGCCTAAGAGAGTGCTTGGAAACAAACCCGTCTGTATAAGCAGAGGTTGAACATAAGAGGGTGAGTAAAATGGAAGAGAGTACCAAAACGTGAGGTGCACAGCAAGATAAACTGGGCTTAGCAGAGCGAAAGGGGGAGAACTACTGTCGGTGTCCAGCAATCGAGGAAAGATTTAATCCCCCAATGCTGGACCAGTTAAACCAGCGGCACCTACATGCACAATCAGAATATCATGATTGACTAAATAAAATGAGGTCGAAGATCCATAATCAGCGACATGCTTCATCACACGTCAACCTGATCCTGGACCCGAGTTTATCAAAGGTGGCCAGCAGAATCTCTTCAAAGCTGTGCCTGGCACCAGTTTAAGGTCCCGGCTTGCAAGCTGGCCAGTTGTTTTGCCAACTGTTATTCCACGAGTTTGGCAAAGGCAGTAGAAGATGTGCAATGGGCCTGAAGTTCTATAAGTCACTCTGGTTTAGCTTGGGCTTGTTAAGCAGAATAGTTCCCTTTTAGCCGACACATGGAACTACTTCTGAAACAAGCGAGGTGTAAGTAAAGTGACACTGAGATGGGACGCCAGCAGGTGCCACTGATTGCCAAAAGGCAATAGGGCATGGGCTGACTGGGGAACCTGACTTGCCCCTACCCGGCTGGCAGGGTGAATGTAATCTCTTCATAGATGTTGCATACTTATGAAAAAAACAGAGGCAAGCCCATCACAGAGGCATTAAGAAGACCCAATGTTCGATACACAACTAGAGAGTGTTCATGCCGCATATTCTTGATATGTCCAGTTTTACTTAAAAAAATACGGAATTAGGAAAAAGCAAAATCATACATAAAATACAACTACTAGAAAACCAAGGCAGAGTTCAATCAACCCATACTGGCAGCTGCAACACCACTATTAAAAACTACATTGGTTTTGATACCCAACCCAATGCAGACTTATCTTCTTACTCAACTCAATAATGTTTCCTTTGTCAGGAGTTCCCCGTATACACTCTAGTTTCTCTGTAAAGTGTGAATCACCTCGTGGACCAAATGTTTATGAGACATCTTCCCTTCACTTGCCAATGCGAGGCCTGTGGCGAGTTTCGCCCGTGCTCTGGTACGGCATTTTGCTGATATATCTGTGGCGACCCAGAAAATTCTCCTCTACTTCCTCATTCAGTCATTTTCCCAGTCTGCCCTTCGAGATAATTTTCACCAATGACATCAAAGGTTTGTACTCAACAAGAATGAGGTGGTCTGCAGACCAAAATATTGTCAAAGAGCTGATGAGTGGGCGGGATCCATTGTAAGCCAATACAAAACCTCAAACTGCTGACGAATGAGGCCATTATTCTAATTAAGATTCAGGGGGTATATTAATCAAATTTAAATGCAGGGGGTATTCCACCATGACACAATAGACGACTATGGCGTTCTAACATCTGCATTTATAACACGTTTAAGCCGGCTCACGCGTGAGACTTCAATGACAATGAGAAGGCACTTCGGGAAAGACATACAACTTTTAATTCTATGAAAATTTGTCAAGTGATATTTCCCAGATCTGGGACTTTTCTTTTCTACACAAGTCTGTGGGAACTTAGAATCTCCTCATGAGAGAGCGCTCTTTCTAGTAAACGACACCCCATTAGAGGCCAAGTGAGACAGCCTTGCAGTTAGTTCTTTGAGTTTTTTAAGTTTCAAGATCGTCTTCCCGCCGCAATCGATGGATCTTGTCGAGCGCCAACTACAAATGGAAGTCAAATGCGCTTGGTGCCCTCAGTCATATTTCTTTGCTCGCGCCCTTTTGCTGCCCTAATCTACCGACATTAGCGGCACTTAGCACGCTTGTAATTAGCTGAATAGGAACACGCGGCTTCCCCAATTCCAATATTTGATCATCCTCTTGTTTTCATTTGCCGGGATTAGCAGAACACACAGACCCAGTCTGGCTGCTATCCACTGGCCTTACACATCAGAGAGAAGGAATATAAAAAAAAGAAATAGCACAGCTGCACAGGTATAAATTATTTATGCTGAGGGTCAAATCCAGGCCAGAAAAAAAAAATATTAACGGAAGGCTGGAGATCTGTGCGTCCGTTTATTGATTTACAGCGAAACAATTCATCAAAATGTTCTGGTAGTGGCTTTTTTATTAGTTGAGAACAGGCTTGTAATCCTGTTATTTTAATTAACTGCAATTCGCCATAGATCCGCGGCGTGGCCCTGGGGCGGTCGCCGCGGTGCCTTCTTTCATTTTAAAGCCGCCATTAGAAATGGATCACGGATGTCAACTCTCGGTCCATCTTGGGTCAGGTTCAGCCCAGATTTTCAGAATAACCGCTGGCTTTGTAACTCAATCCTAATGAAATTTGTGTGGAAATTTATCTTATGTGGAGATCCTGAAAATATGAAATTGCTCCAGTACTGGAGTATAATGCTGGACACCTATGCACAAAATAGTAAAGAAAATATGTGTTCTAAACCAAATTAATCACGTTAAATTGGACACCCCGGGTAAAAAGTGGTGCTTCGATTAGGGAAAAGGCCTAAATTTATAGAATCATGAGTTTCCTGAAAAGTAAAGTTGTTCGCCCAAATGAAATAATAAAACAATATTGCATTTTGCAAACTGGAAAAAGGCTGTATCTTAAGAGCAACCAATCAGAAGCCAGGAAGCAGTTACATTTCTCCCCCCAAGTAACACAACGCATTCTCACTGATGCAGGGCAGTCAATAGGGGGACCTCAGAAGCTGTGGCAGTAACAAATCAGAACCAAGAGGCATAGAAAGGCCACCAATCAGTGCCAAAGAGGCAGGTGTGAGTCACGCCATGTTATGGAGAAGGAGATGAAGCCCACCAATCACGATGGAGAGAAAAAGGAAGATCACCAATCGGCATCAAACGTTGGTAAGTCCACCAATTGGGGTTGGTCATAAACCGGAATCAGGAAAGACAGGAAAGGTAGCCACGGACACTGAAATGCAGGCGAGGACACACAACAATGAAACGAAATAGAGGGCATAGATGTTATGTTATGTTATTGGCAATTTATAAAGCGCGCGTACGCCCGAGGGCTTCTTGGCGCTGGTAAGATAAAAAACATAACAGGAGGAGAGTCTGGCGGAGGAGTTATTTCGGGTAAGCTTGTATGAAAAGATGTGTTTTAAAAGCCTTTCTGAAGGCAAGAAGGTCTCTACTCTGTCTGAGGGCAAGAGGTAAGGAGTTCCATAGGGTGGCTGCAAGGAAGTGAAAACAGCTGCCGCCTTGTCGTTTTTTCTTGAAACGAGGAACTTCTAGAAGATCTTTGTGAGCAGATCTTAGGTTCCGTGGGGGGACGTATCTACCGATCAGCTGTCTGATAAATAGGGGTCCTTTGCCTTGCAGAGCCTTAAAGATAATGCATCCGGCTTTAAATTCGGTTCTTTGAGCCACGGGGAGCCAGTGCAAACTCTCGAGGCCTGGTTTGATAGGTTCCCATTTGGGTACTTTGCAGATCAGCCTGGCGGCCTGATTCTGCAGGTACTGAAGTCTCTTGAGTTGTCCTGCGGGTAGGCCTAGGTATAAACTGTTGGAAAAGTCAATATGGGAGAGTGCCAGGGCCATGACCACCTGGATTAAGGCGGAGGGAGTGAGGAAATGGGCGATTTTCCTGATTTTCCTTAATTGGAAAAATCCAGAGGAGACCACGGTGCCAATTTGGGATTTTAGCGAGAGGTCCTCGTTGATGGTTATCCCTAGGCTTTTCACAGTGGAAGATTTTTTAGGGGGGAGGCCCATGTCCGATGGCCAGAAGTTAGGGCTCCAACTAATTTCGCTCTTGCCGGGCAGGATCAACTCAGTTTTCCCTGGGTTTAGTCTGAGGTGGTTTGAGGACATCCAGCTCTGAATTAGGGTCATGGTGGCCTGGAAGTCCTCCACCGCGTCAGGAGAGTTGAGGACAAAGACAAGCTGTAGGTCATCTGCATAGTTGTATGCAGTGACTTTATGCTTACTTAGGGCAAAGAGGAGGGGCCGCATGTATAGGTTGAACAACAAGGGGGATAGTGAGGAGCCCTGGGGCACCCCACAGAAAGACTTGACCTTGGCGGCAGAAAAGGAGCCTAAGCGAACCGATTGGGTACGTTCGGAGATGAACGATTTTAACCAGGCTAAGGCAGAGTCTCTGAGGCCCGCCTGTTCGACACGGTTGACCAGAATGGAATAGTCAACCGTGTCGAATGCCGCGGATAAGTCGAGGAGTACTAAGGCTTGATGAAGGTTGTTATCGGCGTTGGACCTCAGGGTGTTTTGAACTGCTAATATTACCGCTTCAGTGGAGTGACCAGGTCGGAAGCCCGCCTGGTTGGGTTGGAGGTATTCTGTTTCCTCCACGAAGTTAGAGAGGCAGTTGGTGACATGTGCCTCCAGCATTTTCGACAGAAAAGGCAGCAGTGATATGGGCCGGTAGTTCGCAAGGTCGAGCGGGTCGATGCCGGGCTTCTTGGTAAGGGGAATCAGTAAGGCCTGTTTGAAGCTGCTAGGTACTGTCCCTGACATAAGAGAGTCGTTGAGTAAGGATAGCATGCTGTCGGGCATAGCTCGACCAATTTCTTTCATGATATGGGGGGGGCAGATGTCCATAGGGGATCCTGATTTGACTCTAGACAATAAGGTTAAGAAGGTTTTCGAGTCGATAAGGGGGTAGGAATGTAGAGTTGAGGGATTGAAATAGATGTCGTCCACTGGGGCGGATGATGGAGATGTGAGGATGTTTTGCTTGATCGTTAAGATTTTGTCACGGAAGAAGTCATTCAGGGAATTGCATAGTGCTTGTGAGGGAACTACCGGGGGGGAAGTTCTGTCGTCGTTGCAAAGGTCGTTCACAATCCTGAAGATTTCTTTAGATTTGTTGGTGGAGTTAAGGACTTTAGATGAATAGTAGGTTGTTTTCAGGTTCTGTAGGGTTTTTTGATATGTCTTCCTGGCTGAGCAATATGCGGCTTTGGCCAGTGGGCAGTACTGGGAACGCCAGGTTCTTTCCTTTTGCCTCACTTCAAGTTTCAGTGTTTTTAGTTCGGGTGTAAACCATTTGTGTGCGTCCGGGCTCCTTGAGCAGCTAAGATGCGTAAGGGGAGCATAGATGTTAATCGCTTCGGTGAGCCAATCGTTGAGCCGGCTGTCGGCCTCGTCCACATTGTTGCTATCGAGAGGGGGGGAGTTACCCAAGAAATTTAGGAAGGCTGGCATGTCTATGGAGGACCATTTCCTAATGGTGTTGCTGGTTTGTAGTTTAAAATGGGTTGTCTTATCTAGCTGGAAAGAGAAAGTAATGCTGTGGTGATCAGACCAACAGCAGGGTTTTATGTCTAGTACAGATAGGGGTAGGTTCAGAGACCAGATTTGGTCGAGGCTGTGGCCCTTCTGGTGGGTCTCGGTGTGTATGTGTTGCGTCAGGTTAAGATCGCAGAAAAGTTCGCTCATCTCTGCAGCTTGGGGGTCCAACGATAGGTTGTCGAACCAGAAGTTTAGATCTCCAACCAGGAGTAGTTTAGGATGGTTAGTGACCAATGGTGCCAGTAGTTGAGCTAGAGCAGAGGGGAATGTAGCCATGGTTTGAGGAGGGCGATATAATAGGACCAATATAAGTGAGCCATTGGGGGTGTCAATTTTGGCGACTATGTTTTCAGTATTAGGTAAAGGCAGAGAGGGGAGCTGTCTGAGTTGGAATTTTTTATTGACGATTATTGCTGCTCCTCCCCCAGTTTTTCCGCCTGGGCGGAGAGCTGATAGAATATAGTAGTCTGCAGGAAGGGCAGCTAAAATATCTGGTAGTGAATCCGGAGTAAGCCAGGTCTCCGTCAGTAGCAACATGTCAGGTTGTTTGTCCATGAGTAGCAGAAATATATCAGATTGGTGCTTAATCATGGAGCGGGTGTTGAGATAGATACACCTGAACGTGTAGGTGGAGCAGGGTGAGGTCGTGCGCATAGAGTACTCGGGAGCAGGGGCGTTCATGAGGGAGGCAGGGTTGCCAATGCCTAAAAGAGAAATGCGTTTGGCGGCGTGATGGGGGACAGGTGGGCACGTAATAGCGGTTGGGCGCAATACCTGTAATTCAGCAGAAGTATAGCTGTAGTGGCTCGCAGGGTCCCTGGCCCCTGGTCCCGGACGCTCGCGGACGAGCGCAGACGAGCTTGCCTTATGCGCGCCTTCGGCGCGCATTCGTCGCGCCCGCTGCGCTCGTCCGCTGCGCTTCCTGTGTAGGCACATGATTTATAGCTGGAAAAGGAGATGAGGGGTGGGCGTGGCCTGTCCGGGTGGGCGTGGCCTATGTCCTGGGCAATGGCGGCAGGGAAACCAAAACAAACCCTCGCCAATGGGAGCTTGTATCTCAGCTGACTGAGGGCTCGTGAGAGCGCGAAGTGCTCGGTGCAGGTGAGTGCAAGTTTTAAAAAGACAAGTAAATTCTGTCGCTTTCAATTTAAAATGTACAAAATCGCTCTACTCCCGGCTCAAGCCTCAGGAGGTTCCGTTTTTTAAGATGCAGCGCTAGTGATCAGCGCTCTCTATATAGCGCGGGAAGGTAGGGGTGGGCGTGGCCTGTCCGGGTGGGCGTGGCCTATGTCCTGGGCAATGGCGGCAGGGAAACCAAAACAAACCCTCGCCAATGGGAGCTTGTATCTCAGCTGACTGAGGGCTCGTGAGAGCGCGAAGTGCTCGGTGCAGGTGAGTGCAAGTTTTAAAAAGACAAGTAAATTCTGTCGCTTTCAATTTAAAATGTACAAAATCGCTCTACTCCCGGCTCAAGCCTCAGGAGGTTCCGTTTTTTAAGATAGATGGGCCAAGTACCAAAGAAAGGTCTCAAGTATGACCCATTTTAATCAGGAAGCAGTCTTTACATCGCGGCTCGAAATACGCTGTGCCTTAACAATGCGATCCGAACCACGACTGCGTCTTTACAACACATTCCGATACCACGCACCTCTTTCAAAGGACTTGCCTTAAGGGAAGCGTTGTTGGACTGAAAACCACACAACAGTAACACAACTCAGATCTGCTAACACAAGGGTGTTCTGCTAGCTGAGCCCCTGATGAGTGACTATCTCCCACCAATGCCGGTGATGTCTAGTCGCGGCGTGCTCCAGACCTAAACACCACAATACACTCGTTCGAGTGGGATCTAATGGCCGAGATCTCGCTGCTCCACAACTACCAACTAGCGCTTGAAGTTCAGCTTCAGCTGCCACGCGCTCAACCACCAATTGATAATAACAATATATATTCAATATGAAACAAACAGAGGAAGACACGTCAACATTCAGACAGAAATATCACCAAAAAGGACATCTGCATCTTTCACAATATGCCACTGAGAAACTTGTTGCTGTCTTCCACATACTTTGCCCTATGTTCTCAACCATAGCAGTTCCATCTCATCCTTCCCTACAAAATAATATTGTCTCTTGTTCTTCCCGCTCACAGATTCCACCAAGCGCTTATCCAAACCCTCTCTCGTGATCGCTAACCCCCTGCCATTCTACCAACTACTGTTCCACATTGCTTCCCAGCACGTAAACCACAAACCTAATTCTTATTTCATCTTCCACTACCCGCCTCATCCTGTGTCTCAGACCCACTCGGCCGCCTTCCTTTTGTGAATTCTGTTCCAAGCTGACCCTTCAATTCTAATAGCTTGACAACCAGACATAATTCAGAATGCATCTGCCAGACACCCTCTCACCCTACAATCGATACTCACATAACACAAATTATAATACCGTCACACCGGCTTCAGGTGGATAGATGTATCACCTTCAAAGCAATACGCATCACTCGTCGAACAGTCGATGGAACTTCACCACTCTTCCTTCAACAAAAACTCCACACTTATTTCCTAAGAAGACCATTGGGTTTCAGCTTGGCACCTTTTTTGGCCTTTAAAACAAAGGAAAGTGGAAGATGTTCTTTCTTCGTCCAGATGTCTTAGCTTGGAGATTTGATTGACACATGAGTACGTATCATCGCCTATCACCTTGAATTCCCAAGAGCACTAAAGACCCGGCTCTCCACATCCATTTAATCACAGGATTCAGATGTCAACTCCAAGTTGCGAAGTATGTATGAGCGAATGTGTCTACCCCTCAGACTCTCTGAGGCACAGCAAGCTTTTTGCTCAACAACGTAGGCCACCGTTGGGCCGATTTACGAACTGCATTTTGTAGTATGTTTAATAGTACTAACAAAAGTGCTACAAAAGGCTCCTCACAAATCTACGAGTGTAAATCCCTACCTCTGACACTCGTATGTTTTCTCTGGGAGGCATCCTCCACCATGTAAATTCACTACTTGGCAATAAATTTGGGAGGGACCAGGGTGAATGATTCAAAAATGGGGTGTGCGGTTTAGGGAGAAGAGAGGTGGGCATTTAAGCTTAAGGAGGGGTTTAATGAGGGACAGTGATCCGTCCTTAACCCCTTCAACGCTGGGCAAATTCCCCTGCTGTGCTGGGGGATGGGGGGGTGCGCACAGCGCCCCGTGCTCATGACGAGGTCAGCTCGTCTTGAGCCACAGTGGTCGTGTGCTCATGACGAGCTGAGCTCGTCATGACCACACCCGTTTCTTTAGAACGCTCGCACAGCAGGGGAATTATCCCCGCATGCGAGCGTTCTAAAGGTCATGACGAGCTCAGCTCGTCATGAGCACACGAGCACCGTGGCTCATGACGAGCTGAGCTAGTCATGAGATTCGAAGGTGTTAAAAGAGAACATTGCTACTCACAAATTGTACTTTTAAAAATTACTACAATTAAAAGGGACCCAAGCAGTAGTAAATGTTCTCCAGCTCAGAGATGAACTAAGTCCAGAGCCACACATGGTGAACCACTGGTACTACATCACCCTCCCTTAGAAAATAATGGAGGCAGGGACTTTAAATATAACCCCATAGGAAATACTGTCACAATAAATTAAATTATTTAAAATTGTTGAAAGTATAAATGTATTTAATGTTAAAAAAAACTAAAAACAAATTTCTTAAAAAAAAAATACTAAATTAATGTACATTTCTATTAATGTATAATTACATTACTTTTCATTAAATCTATCCATTGCTTTAAAATATTTTTTGTGAATAGGTCGCATTATATTTTGAACATATATTTGAACCACACGCCCCTCAACTATTATCGCCCATGCAGGACATATTACATCTAAGACCCTGCCAAACATACACTGCTAAAGGGTGCTCATAAACGGGAAACGGCTTTTACAACGAAGCCGTTTCCACGAAATCTTTAACCACGCATGCAGTACAACGCATGCGTGGTTACCACTAATGCCTTTACCACGCATGCCTTTACTACGATGTTTGTAGTAAAGGCATATGTGGTAAAGTTAAAAAAAAAAAAGGGGGGCTTGGGGGGTCTCCCCCCCCAAATAAAACAACTCACCATAAGTCACGTCGGCATCATAGTCGTTTAAGAGAAATCGGGAAAAATGCCGTTTTCTCTTAACGACGTATGACGTCACCACGCTAATAGTCGAGGAAATGTTTATGCGTGGTAAACGAATTCCGTTGTAACGCATGCGTGGTAAAGGCATGCGTTGCAACGGAATTCGTTGTATCATCATATATTCCTCATAAACCTGGTACAAACTGGTGAGGGGTGCTACCCCGAAACCAGTCCCAGGATGCTTGTTTCCGGTCCAGGGAAGACATGGCTTGGCAGTTAGGGCTGGACTGTTACCATGAGGCACAGGGTCAAGTCTGAACTGGGGTGGCGAAGTGACCTAAAGAATGATGATGGATTCAACCCAGATCTGTGACTGGCGGGGGAGTGTCTGAAAAGGTTCAGCGCTCCATCCATCATCTCCTTTTATTTGCTTTGTTCCCCCTAAGTGGGCAGGGTATGCCCAGACGTGGGTCCCTTGCTCACATTGCCACTGGAATCAAGCTAGCCGGGCTGATTAGCCAGAAACCGGTCCCAGGATGCTTGTTTCCGATCCAGGGAAGATATGGCTTGGCAGTTCGGACTGGATTGTTCCCATGAGGCACAGAGTCAAGACTGATTTGCATATCGCTGGGTCTGAACTGAGGTGGCGAAGTGAGCTAAAGAATGATGATGGATTCAACCCAGATCTGTGACTGGGGGGTGTGTCTGAAATGTGTCAGCGCTCCGTCCATCATCTCCTTGTGTTTACAAACTGGAGTGCTTCATAGTCTTGTGAAGGGCATTTAAATGCTATACAAATTCTGCAGTACAACATCTAACTCTCTAACAAATTCTCTGTCTCGGTATTCTAACTGCATGCCGGTAACAACGCTGAGCTGTTTTTTGTGGCGATTAAACAATTAAATAAGCTCAATGTTCATGTTGACATTGCCCCAGATTTGATTCAGCCGCTGCAGTGGAGCGGCCTGGCACCCCACGTCTAATGGTTTATTTAATTCCAAGCTACTAGCATCTGTCAATTTAACTCGAATCGCACGTTTCAGGCCCAGCGCCCAATCCAAGATGGCCTCCATCCTAGCGGAAGGTTGGATTGTGCCTAGAGGGCAACGATCCGCCCTGCCCCCCAACACTGTTGGGTCCCTCCAGTGGAACTGATGATGCCAACAAGAGGGCGCTGTGGAAGCCAGACCTTCTTTCATGTGCGGAAAGAGCCCGGCGACCAAGCACCCCTTCTGAGCCGGAGCGGCGGAGCATGAATTATTCCTGAGCTGAAATCAGATGCAATTACCCGTCTGCGCTCCCCTTTGAAGACTCAGTCCCTGTTCGGTGAATGTTATGACAAGAAGGGATGTAATGGGCTCTAATTTGGCGGGGCGTTAATGCTTGCCAAAAAAAGGTTGCCATGGCTACCAGCTCATCTTCAAGCAAAATTGGCATGGGAAGGGAGTGGGGGGTTCTCTTTGACTCTTTCCGCCACTGATGTCTCTTTCTTCACCAGTCTCTTTCGTCCACCGGCCTCTGTTCTGCGCAGCGCTGGGGGATATTTTTGGTACCTGATCTCCGAGGTCAATAATTGGGGTCAGAAGCTGGGCTGCTTTTACCGGCCACTTCTGGCCTAGCTTTGCTTTTTCCTGTGGTCCTGAGTGGATGCGTTGCTTTCACTCAATGGCGGTCACAGTTACTCTGCTCTTGCCTGATGAGGTGCGTTGCCTCTGCTTGTTGGGTTCAGGCAGTGCAGTGTGTAGGCTTTCTGCTTCAGTGATTTGATTGATTTTGTTGGAGAGGGGGTGAAAGGAGAGAGGGTTGAGTTGCTTTTCCCCGGTGGGGTCGGTGTTTACCTTCCTTTTGTCCTGTGGAGTCTCTGTTTCCATGGTTTTGACTTGGAGGAGGGGAGAGTTTGAATGAATGAATGAATGGACTTTTCTAGAGAGCATGGCTACCCGGGGGCATCCCAGTGCTAGTAGCAGTGCTGCTTCAACTTCGGACAGTATTAGGGAAACAGGTACGTTTTTAACTGCTTTCGAAAGGGCATGTAATTTGGCTCGCGGTGGATACCAAGAGGTAAAAGATTCCACAGTTTAGCGGCATTGTACGAGAAGCGGCGCTCTCCGCTTCTTGCTTTTCTTATTTTTGGGAGTACCGCCAATTATTTATTATCTGAACTTAAAGACCTGTTAGAGCGATAGGGTTGGATAATGCAGCTGATAATGGGCGGGCCTATGCCTGAGAGTACTTTCCATGTAATACACAAAGCCTTGAACTGGATTCCAGGGCTGCATTGCTTTTTCCCAGTGAAGTTAGCGGTTGTGTTGCTTTTCCTGCTGCTGTCAGCAGTACTGTTCCTTTGCAGCGTGGTGTTGGTTGGTTGCGCGTCTTACACACAGCGGCGTCACAGTTCCGTCTCGGTTATCTGACGGGTGGGCCACTGTTGCCTTGTTTGGCACGGCGCAGTCAGGTTTCTACCAGTCACAAAAGAGTTGCTCATACATACATGCCAACATTTTGAAGCTGGTAAGAGAGAGTTTAAAAACAGGCAATTGATTTTTCCCATTGACTTACATTGAATCAGAGGGAGACACCTTAAAACAAGCCATTTTGGGATTTAAAAAAAAAAATGGAGTCTCCCCTGTGATCGGATCTGTATGTCTGTTCATAAGCAGGAAACAAGAGCGGATGGGGCGGGAATAGAGCTTTGGGAAGAAGGAAGTGACGGGGACGCACTGCCGGTCTTGCTGCCCTTGAACACCCCTGTAAAGTCCTCTTTCGATAGTCATCCCTGCTCGTCTGTGCACGAGCTCTTTGGGGCCATATGTATCATCATACCGTTTAGCGATTCCTAAATAGCGATTTTTAAGGAATCGCTATTTAGAAATCGCAAAACGGTATGTATGTAGGAAATCGCTTCTTTTTAGCGATTCCTTCACATTCCTAAATTGCGATTAGCAAATTGCTAATCGCAATTTTCCCGTTTATTTCTATGGGCCAGGAGGCCCATAGGAATGAAGGGGAAATTTGCGATTAGCAATTTGCTAATCGCAAATTGCGAATATTTTCAAGGGTGCAGGGGTGTCACAGGAACACCCTGCTGCACCCCTGAAAATGACATGTGTGGGCATACGGCGCACATACATGCCCTAAGGGCATGCATGAGCGTCATATGCCACCTTTGAATTTTAAATAAATTGCTTTTTCAAGAGAATTCGCAACTTACCACCAACTAGAAGTTGGTGGTAATTTGCGAATCCTTATGGGCATTTTTGCATTAATTTTTATTTGATACATTGCATTTAAGGAATTGCTAAATTTGCGATTCCTTAAGTGCAATCGCAAAATAAGGAATACAATTTTTGCGATTCCTTATTTTGCAGCCAAAATGTTTCGCACATACCATTTTGCAAATTAGCATTCGCAAAGGCCGAAATTCGGCGAATTTCAGCCTTTGCGAATGCTAATTTGCTTGATACATATGGCCCTTAGTTCTTAAACCACCATGGCGTCCGTTTTCTGTTGTGCACAATAAAGGCGCAGGCGTCCTCCAATCACAGGGCATTAACGCTTGTTATCCGCACACACAGTTCTCTTGCATTGCTCTCCACGCGCCATTTGCCCCATCTGCCCCCACAACTAAACGCGCCAAGCATAAAAATTATGCAAAATTAAAAATCCTCTTGTCTGAAATCACCATATTACAAGACGAGGAAAACGCCCCGGGGTCCAACAGAAATACTGATTTATGCAGCAGTGAAAAAGGGGATTACATGATATTACGGAGTCTCGCGAGGACACCGCTCCCAGCAAGAGGTTTACACCCCATGCTGTGGTTTCTTTCAATTGTGCAGAAAAAACGAAAGTGTACTTTTCTTGTGCTTGTACAGAGTTCTGGGGAATTTCACATGCAAAGCAGAGATACTTTATTGTACAATGTGTTATGCAATAAAAGTGTCCTGAGCCCCCGTGTGAGTGAATACCAAGAGATATGTCAGTTTTAGAGAAACATGGGGTCACTCACACACTTTCCCTATCAAAATCCATATTCCAGTCACGCAAAGGAAAGGCGCGCGCCCCTCAGATAGCCAATCCACTCCTACAGTCAGATCATAAATACTCCATTGTGCTATCTTGGGCAGAAACCTGTGCTTAACTCCATCACCCATTATGGACCGGAGTTTGCACCCGATTTGGTGTTTTAACTTGTCCACAAACTTTACAACGCCCTGTATTTCTTTCTGCATTGATTCCTTGGTATGTCTTAGAGCAATTTACACAGGCAAAGCAGGTCAGAACATGGAAAGTATGTGGCTGAATTATGTGGTAAACCCGCTCATGCATGTTATCCCTGCCCACCCGTGGGTGCCAGGCGATAAAACCACAAAGGGAAAAGCCCACGCTGCGGCTAGAAGCACCAGGACTTATTTTATGAAATAAAGTAGTTGTAAAGCGCTGCATGTACCCCGAGGGTGTCTAGGCGCGGGTTCAGATGAATGGATTTTGAGTATTATGAAGACACCATCAAAAAAAGCCAGGTTTTCAATCCTTTCCTAAATGTAAACAAACTGGGTTTTTTTCAACCCCAGAGCTTAGTAGTGGTATGGGTAAAGCTTTTTCCTCCCCATTTTACTTTCTGCACCCTGGGAACGATCATATTTCCACAATCCGAAGACCTAAGTGGTCTAGCCGGAATGTAGGGTTTGAAATACTGTGACCGCTGCCATGGACCAAGGCCACGCCGAGCTTTGAAGGCTAGGCATAGAGCTTTAAATTGAACACGCTTGGCTATGGGCAGCCAGTGTAGTTGTGTGAGAGCCTAGGAGTAATATCATTTACACCTGCCACAAACAATTCTGCAATTCCCTGTCTTGTGTAAAGGGAGCCATTTTTGGTTGTAAACGTAGGCCATATGACCGTCAGCGGGTTTCTGAATCGGACACGCAATGTTCACCATCCCCTTCCTGCACGGACCGTGCCACCAGATACTGCGTGGGAGTTATGCCAATGGAGAAGTGGAGAAGTGTGGCTCAATGGTTAGAGCGGCAGGCCCTGATGCAGAGGTCTAGCCCGGGACCAGGGTTCAATTCCCCGCCTCGGCAGGTCTTGGGCTCAAAATTCCACGGACCTGATAATTCTCGCCTCGGTGCCTATTCCAATCATGGAGTCCCACTCTGCAACTCTGGGCAATAGCTTGCTTTATCTCCACAACGGCCCCCACAACGCTAAGGATGCCTGGCCTCCACCTTGGGGATGCCCAGGAGTGGACACCTCACAGGGAAAGCCAGGATGGGTTCCACAGTGGTATTCGTACAAGCGCCTTGAGACCCTCGCGGGTGAGTAGTGCGCTATACAAGTATCCATTTATATTACATTTACAATAAATATTCTGAACGTTCATAAAAAAAGTATGTGTACCTTCCAAAAGGCTACGAACTCCAAACACTCACTATTAAATGGGCACATAAACAAATTTGCTCACCGTGGCTCGGCTCTTCCGTGTTCCTGCTGTAGGACAGATCTGGCTGGGGTTGAAGCCGTCTGCGGTGGTCGGCTTTGTGGACTTCATGGTTTGGCGAAGTTGTGGTTTCATCATTGTGGACCATCTCCTCCGCGGCTATGTCCACATCAGAACTGAAGTGAGGAGTCGAAGTTTCCTCTTTGTGTGTGATTATCTGAGTTTCCTCTTCCTGCATCACCTTTCCAGGTGTTTGCTTTGGGCCAGTACTTTTGTCTGCCGTGAAGGATTCCTCTGTGTTTGGAAACAGATGTGCAGATTCGTACAAAGTTGTGGGCTCACTGGGGTCGTCGTCGGAGGTCACAGTAGTCACATATGTGGATGACTTACTAGAAGTAGATACTGTAAAGTCGGTTGGATCTTGAGGGTTTTTCAAGTCAACTTCAGACGATCTTTCATGAGTAAGCACGGTTAGAGTGCTGTCCGATGGGTTTGAGGTTGAAATGTCCAATAGAGCCTCTTCCGGAGACCCTGAAGAGTCATTCGATGCTGGTGAGGTCCCACCGGAGTGCCTTGCAGGCTTATCCTCATCCAAAACAGGTTCAGTTGTTTCTATATTTAGACCCGCTCCCGTTGCCTCGGTTGAGTCGCGTGACTCTTCAGAAGAATCAGCCATGAAATCCATCTGTTCGTGGACGCCTTCCCAGCTGTCCCCTCTGAGCCGGCGAGGCTCATCCACCACGTTCGAGGAGTCGTCAGCAGCTTTCCCGCTGTCTTTAGCGATAGTAACATCTGAAAATTCTGCTTTGGGGTTAGATTCAGAGCTTCCCAATGGGACACCAGCTTGTTCTTCTTGTTGGTCCGATTCTTCCGGAACAATGGCTTGCTGAGATGGGACCAAACGCATTTCATGAACAACCTGTTCCCTGGGCGACCTAACATCCTCTGCCTGGAAGCTGGTTTCTGGTAGCTCGTCCTGGGCTTGCGATTTGACTGAGGATGTGGTGGACGATAGCGTTGACGTTTCCTTCAGTCTGTCCAAAGATATGGAGTCGTCTCCTTCATTTTTGTCCGTTTCCTCTGAGAGAGCAGCTTCCTGGGATCCCTGCTCTACGTTCAACAGGTTTGAAGATGGGGTTGAACTGCCTGCATCAATCTCAAGTACTTCACCCATCGATAGGAGCTCGTCTTTGTTCGATTCGTCGTGGATAGCGGCTTCAGAGGTCAATTGGAAGATCGCACCAGCCTCCTCTTGTAGCTGCTCATCCTGCACGAAGGAAGGCTTGGAGAAAGAGGCTGAGCCGTTCCTCTTGACCATCTCGGAACCCATCGAAGCAATCAGCTCGCCAACCTGCTGGCGGAAGACGCTGTTCCCTGTGGTGGAAGGGCCTACATCGTCTTCATTCAGGGCATTGTTGCTTCCAAAGTGGGTGCTGTACTGCGGCATGGAGCTTTCGAGTTCCTCTTCTGCCCACGGGCTCTCCGGGTTTGTCTCACTTTGTTCAGGAGACCACCAAGCCGCATCCCTCAGCGACAGAGCATTGACCGTGGAGGAAGAATCAGCTAAAGACAGAAAAGAAAATGGGAAAAAATATTAATTTTGTTAATTTTTCTATGGAAAAAAAATGGCAAACTTTACAAACTTTTTTCAATGAATCAACATGGCAACAGTTTTGGAGTTAAATTACAATGTTGCAAACTCCTAATTGGAGGAGAAGCCTGCAATTGCCTAGCATCTGAACTTTGTCTCTGTGCCACCACTGGTAGATAGATACCCGTGTGTTAGTTTGTGCCCATCAGAAGGTGTGCCAGTGTCAAACCCTCAGCCACAGACCTGATAAACCTAGGGTTTCCTGCGGTCTCCTGAAAGATTCAACTTTCGGCTGAGTGGTCTTTTTAAAAACTCCTTGGGGAGAAGGAAGGCGATTTAAGGCTAATGTGACCCTTTTTTGAAGGGGGCGGAGGAGAAAGCGGGTTCCCACAGGACAGGTCATGTTTTTTTGCATCCCAGCAGGGTGGGACAGGCCCATACAAGATAAGGGGTGCAGCTTGGTCAGTGAGACTGTGGGATGTGAACTTCCACTTTCCCAACAACCAGGCTGACACATACTGTTAACTGCTTAACCGCGGCAGCAATTCCGCAGCAGTGCAGCCGTTTAGCGGAGTGGGAGGGTCGCGTCGGCCTACGGACGTGCGCAGCACTACGGAGGTAGAGCTCGCAACGGCCGTTGGCCGATGAATGCAGCGAAGAGGTTATAATACATTATACAACAAGCAGGGTGCACAAGAGGGGCTGGGCTTAAGGGCCAGTGGAAAGAGGGAGGAATGAGATTGATAGAAGTACCAAGTGAGAGAAACACAATCATTTGTAGATTTGGGAGATTCATGGCCGAACTGCGTCTTAGGCTTATGGAATAAGAGGGGCCAGGCATTATAAAAGGCAACTTGGTCTGTTAAACCAGTATTTTCCAACAAGGCCGAACCAACAACGACTGACAATCATTCGCAGACTTTTTAAATGTATATAATATATCTTCTTACTCAGTATTTACACCGTTGTAAGTAAACCCAATGTCCTTTTATTTTATAAGAATGTATTTTTAAAACAATTGTTCCAATTTGCTTTTAAAATCGCATGCAAGTTATATTGCAGATGGTTTTAAGTAACTGTGCAATACAAAATAAAATAAATACAAAAAAATACAATAATTTGTCAAATAACCAACATTTTGAAGACTTTCAAAACAGATGTGAGAGAGAGTGTGTGTGTAGGTGTGTGTGTTTTTGTCAGTGTGTGCATGCAAAACTCACAGTGAAATCTGACAGACACCTCACCTTGCTACACTGAAAGCATCTGTACACATTTATTCATCAGAAAATACATTAGGGGGGGGTCTAACACCCCAAATACCCCACCTGAAGTTAAGACCCTGTACAGGAGAGTGCCACTGGGCATTAGTAAACACCACAACACTCACTACTAGGACAAGATGCTTGAGACAGCCCTTTTGGAATCCATATTTTTGACTTTCGCTTACATCCCTGCCACGGGTGTCAATTCACCGAGCTATTTCACAGACCTCGCGGCTTAGACACCACGTCACACGGCATACTCCATTAATCTAGGAAAAGAGCCCGGGCAAGCTGCTTGGTTTCACAGCCATTTAATTCCCGCTCTCCGCAGAGGTAGCCACCGGTGCATCATTACCTTCCAATGGCGACCCAGGAGCAGAGGGTGGTGGGAGTTGGGGGGGGTGATTTATGAAATATTGCATCTTCAGGAAGAGACCGCTGAGGTTTCCTGAGGCCCTGATTCTCTCAGTCTTAATAAAATATGGCTGCCGCATTTCTGCGGCACGCAATAGAGACCTCTGGAAGGCGCGGCCTAGCAAGTGTGGTAAATCTATCCCTTTAACGGGTTCAGTCCCAAGGCGGCCATTTGGCCCTGGGAGAAGTCTTTCTTTTCATTTCTTCTTTAATGTGTGGCCGCCGCCTCCTGGCGCGGGGCCCGGAAGCGCGCAGACGCGCCTGCTGAATAATTCATGGCGCCTCACCATGGTCATCAAAGGGGGATTATTCATTATTCTGACGAATTCCTCAATCAAATATTCATCGGGGAGGTTCTCGCTGCACATTCATATTGATTTAAATGAATCAATATGCCCTGCGTTTCCCCCGTTAATTTGTAGGCCTTATTCCTGAAGGATGGCCCCTCTAGTTGACCGACCCCCCCATCGCCACGGGGTGGATGATCAGTTCAGGAGACAGTGCACTGAGTATATATCATGGCACAGAAACATATTTGGCTGGTGCGGAGCAATGCGTAGAGCCCGCTCCAAAGATTGCCCTCTAGAGGTGAACTGTCTCCACTGCAGGTAACGGATGTATGATGTTACAACGCGATCATTTAGATCACGGTACATTACATTGCTGTTTTTACAACGCAAGTCGTTACAACGACTTGCGCTGCAGGGCGCTGGTCTTAGGAATAGTGTGATTTACTATTCCAACTCCAGCCTACATACAGTAGGGAAGGTGTTGGACTAGTAAATCACACTCTTCCTTAGTCTATAGCGCCATCCTGCGCAAGTCGTTGTAACGACTTGTGTTGTAAAAGCAGCGATGTAAATGTATTGCAGTGTTTTGACCGTGTTGTTAAGGTCGTTTCCCGCAGCGGACAGAGGTATCCACTGCCATGGCACTGAGCTGTCTTTCTATATGGAGAACTGGCAGAAAGTATGGAAGTTTAGGAGAGAGATACATGGGTAGAGCTCGGAGGGTCCCTTCCGGCAGATAAGATGCACGAGTAGAGGGCATCACAGCTCGTCGGAAGGTCTAACGCCACAGATATGAAAGTCCACTCTCAGGATAGAGCCGCATATCTCAAGTCTAGGAGGGAGGCACACTGCCAGGCCCTCAAGGGTCCCTTCAAGTAGAGAATGGTCAGGAGGCATGGGGTACCAATACTCAGGGAGGGGTGTCTATTACCAGAACTCTAAGCTCAATATAAAAACAGTCATGAGATTTTGCAGTTTAGGAATGAGGCACACAGAGATGGGAGAGGTCCCCCAACCTCAAAGGAAAGAGAAAATACCACAGTTCAAAAGAGAGGTACACTGCCAGAGCTCCAAGGGGGTCCCACAGGCGTAGGACCGGCAGGGGGAATCTCAGTTCAGGAAGGAGGTAAACTGACAGAAGCCCCTAGGGGGGTCCCTGAGGTAAAGGACAGGCAGGGGTATCATAGGTTAAGGAGTGAGGTACACTGCCATAGCTCAGGGGGGGGCCTCCAGGTAAAGGGTAGGCAGGGGGTATCTGAATTCAGAAGGGAGGTACACTGCCAGAGCTCTAGGGGGGGTGGTCCTACAGGTAAAGGACAGGCAGGAGGTATCTCAGTTCAGGAGTGAGAGTGACTGTGTGAGAAACTATGCAGATTTAGTGAAATTTAATTAAGTCTGCACACTTTTTTAGTGTTGGAGGGAAAAATCTACAAAATGTTTTTTTGTGGAGAAAAATCGGAGACTTCAGAATCGTGTTTAAAACTTGGCGCGGAGGAGCACCGCTCCTGTCTCACCAATGCAGAGGCCCAGAGCTACCGCTGGGCCCATGTTTGCCACCTTTTACCTGGGTGCCAGGGCCCAAGATTTTTTCAGAAGTCCACTGCCGCTTCTGCCAAAAAAGATCCCTACCAGCGCTACCAAACACTACTACTAAAAACACCTACTTACCATTACACTCCTACAAGTGTTCCAATTCAGTATCCTGGTATTATTATTTTTAATCAGATATTGAATTATTAAACACTTTGCTCATGTACTTTATAAAGAAAAACTAGACTGACAACGCCACCATGGGGTAGACGGCTATATATGCGCGCTGGGGCTGAGCACCAGCAAACACCGGCATAAATTAACCACTGGCCCCACCCCATTTGGGACAGGCTACCATCATTGAATCTTCTTTCCAGGTTAAAGAAAACAGTGAAAATGTCCCTGCCTTGGGACTAAACAGGATTAGCAGAACCTCAAAAGCCAAAATGGAAAACCAGGACGAGATAATCTACTCTCTCTTGACATGGCTCAGTTAGGGATCTCTCTCACAGATGGCATTATATAGGAACAGGGTCAAGACTGATTTCCATATAGCTGGGTCTGAACTGAGGTGGCGAAGAGTGCCAAAGAATGATAATGGATTAAACCCAAATCTGGGGTGAGTGTCTGAAAAGTTTCAATGCTAAGTCCATCATCTACTTGTGTTGGCATTACATAGGCACCTGCTACCTGTGCCAACCATGACATGTCTCTTCCTTAGACCTTCAGGTTAGCGTGTTACTTTCAGGTGCCAGGTAGCTTCATGTCTGCGGGACAGTGTTTCCATCCTACAACTTTCATTTAGTATTGTAGCTATAAGTTTCCCAGGTTCATGCGCCATGCGTCGCTTCAGTCCAGTTTTTTTCCTATGAATTCTGGGACTTGTAGTCCTATTTGATAGTAGAATAAAAACGACAATCCTAGAATTCAAAGAAAAAATGTGGACTACAGAAGCACATCACACAGACCTGGGAAACTTGGCAGACGTGTAGTATGCTCTGAGAAGTCAATACTTAGGGTAATTGGCATATATTCACTATGGTATTTTGTCGCACATAAGGTAGTATTCCTGGAGTACTCTTTTACGTACTCTTACATGTCCAAAACATTCAAAATGGGATTAAAATGGGCATTTTCACAGAATATTCATATACAATTTTTACAAACAGAAAGCACTGTTCCCACATTTATTTTGTGGCAAGATATGATGGACTGAGAGCCCTGTACCTTGATAGCAGTAGGCGTCAAACTTATCCCTGGGATCCGGAAATCCCGTGCGGTTCGGGAACTGGTACACGGTTCTCACGCCGGGCAGGTCTCCGCCGCAGTTCTTGCGTGGTGTTTTGATAGGGTAGCGTACGCTACCGTCGGCTAACCAGCCAGGGTCGCACTGGTCCAGACCTTCCTTCCACGCGAGATACAGCTGCCCCACGGTAGCCAGACTGCCCCCCTGGGCTTGGCAAGAGAGGGTGGCGTCCAGAAAGGTTTGCTTCCGTGGTCGAGAGACAAAGCGGACCGTACCTGGGTACAAAGAGGGATGAAAGAACATTAAAATAGAAACTCAAAAGAAGCCACTTGGCTGTTAAAAGAGTGTGTTAAAGGCAACAAGAGATACATATTTTTCCACAGGAATTATTGATCCCTTTTTTACGCCTTAAATTTGCAGAGAATTTAGAAAACCAGAAATGATGAATCGCTTAGTTCTTCCTAGAGTTTACAAAAAAAACTTCACAAGTTAGCAGGTATTCTGGTCTTTTCACTCTGTTTTCGCACTGGGGAAATATTTCCCTGTGGAGAACCATTTCCTCTATACGAAGGGTTCTCCAAAGTCGATCCTGGAGGGCCGGATCCGTGCCAGATTTTTAGCGTATCCCCATTTAGATAAATATAGTTATCTTAAAAATCTGCCTCCAGAACCAACTTTGAAGAACCTTGCTCTATAGCAAAGTGTGATACATTCTCCTTCCCAGCTGGGATGGTGAGTTACACTAGCTCTTTGCTGGAGTATATTTCTGAGTCCTTCGAGGCCGGAATGAGGAAGTAGAGGAATTTGTAAATGTCAACAAACAGCCATGTTTGGGCGTTCGCAGACATTCCATAGTTAATGCTTTTGAATGCACAAATATCTCTTTTCACCAAGGGGTGCAAATGATTTCTGAACAACTTTCATGACCTTTCATTGAAAAGTTCATTTTTTTCAAACTCATAAATAACTACAAAATATTTTTTTAAACTTCCAAAATAAATGTAAAACACCAAAAATGGTGTTATTCCCCAAACATAGATTTAAAATGAAATTATATTTGTCTTTGTAGGAATTTTGATCTTCAGAAACAACATAAACGATGACGACACTATTAGATGTTTATTTTACTAGGATTTTATTAGGATTTCAATAATTCAATACCTGCCTATTTTTGTACCCACCAAATATACTAATATCATTGTGCAGAAATTTAAAACGGCCATCAAGTGAACAGAAAAGAACAGGTCTCCTAACCCAGCTCTGCATTTCTAACCTTCACCAACAAAAGGCATTCTAGAAAGTTAGTTTGATGATGTCAGCATGGGTTTTAATATCTGTTATTCATAATCATGTGCCCCATTGACTGAATCACGGTTCAATCTTAAATCCTCAACACAATTTCTGGTAGAAGCATCTGTGTTAAAACAGGTGCGTCGGGGTGGTAGAAAATATTCGGTATCGACAAAGAACCTCTAAAATGTACGTCTTCTGACTATCAGGAGGGGAAAAACTTCAATCTAGGCAACTGCTTACAAAATGGCTATGGACATATTAATTTTTTCCTATTACCTTATTTTCTAAATTATTCGTCAATCAACTGACTTTTAATCAGCTCTGCAAAGCCCAAAGCTGTTTTGTCGCAAACACAAATATGATTAATAGAATTGTTCCTCATGCGATCCAGCATTCAGATAAATACATGGAAATTTGTATACTTCAAAAATGGGGAAATATTATTTTTTTTTTTAAATCAATCTTGGGTAATTCAGCTTTGAAAATTACTAACAGAAATCAATTTTGTATTAATTGAGTCACCGCTGGTATTTTACTGTAAGTCAAACGCGGTCATAAAATTGATTAGTTTACTTGGAATTTCTGCAATGTAATTATAAATGAAGTAATTAAGTGAGATGGAAGTGTGAGAAATTCAAACAGTTTGTTTCAGATAATTAATGCAAGGATTCCAGGGTGTATACCTGCCCTCCCATTCTGATGTGAAATTATTAAGATGCAGACTGGGGTATTTAGGGGAGGGCAGTGAGTCTGGGGGTATAAGATGATGGCTAAAGACTAAAAATTTAAAAATAAATTTGCAGGGAGTAACTAATTCAGAATCTGTAACAACAAATTATATAACATTTTTGATTTAATTATTTATAGCTTTTCATAAATAAGGTGACAATTCCAGAGTGTGAAATGGTGCTGCAAGTGACGGTGCAGTGAAAATGACAAGGTGAAAAACTTTGAAAAAACAGCCAGTGCATATAGCAAAAGAAGAAAACTATCTCAACCAACTGGACATAAACTGGAAGGTTATAAAAAACTATCAAGACATAAGAGAATGAAAGAGTCTCACAAGGTCCAGGCACTTGATGCATGTCTGGTTAAGATGTACAAGTTGATGTTTTGACCCCAAAGTGTTATTTAACAGGGTCTTCTTCAGGACAGAAAATGTAGCAACCTGACACAAGAGGGAACATGCAGCAATTAATGTCACAAGGGAACAGACAATCAATTTCTTACAAAATATAAACATCAAGGGTCTCTTGAATATCGGCCCCAAACACCAGGGTGTATGGGTTCATCATCCCAGAACCGCGTGGGAAATCTACGTGTCGGAGGGGGTCTGAGAAAATGTGCAGATTGAATATGGCGTGTGAAGGGATTAAAAGTCTGAGTCTTAGAGCATGGGAAGTTGAATAAACGTCAAAGATGCCTCGAACCTAGTGGATTGGCAGCCACCAGTGAACCTTGTATAGAATGCCTATTCAAGGACACAAGGCCCTCATCCAACATGGCGGTGTGCTTCATTATAGGGTCTGCTCCTTGTCCAGAAGATGATAGTTCCTCTGGGCGGGCTCCAATGCAAGGGGTACGATGCAGAGTTATTTTCATCAAAGGACAAAATAAAATTACCGGGCGTTCAATCCCTATCACTTTATTGGGATTGCAAGTGCCAAAGTAATACAAAGATTGATTTGGGATGTCAAGGGATTATGTTTAGTCCCTGCATCCCAAAGTCAACATGTATCGGCCTAAATGAGGAGTCCAAAAACGTTTTGAGGCCTTCTTCAGGACTTATGGATCCCTCCAATAACCTTTCCTTCACTGAATCTAAAAGAGGTGTCCTATTTAGAGTAAAGGGTGGAAGAACAAAAAGTGAAGATGACCTGAAATGTCAAGAGAAAAATATATTTTACGCTCATGGTTAATTTTCACTGGTTAAAAGTTGTCACAATATATGATACAGAGTACATACCCTATAAAGGCAGCACTAATATAACACTCTATAGTCAAACATTCTTCATATGTGAGATTTCTAAGCCTGGGGGTAAAAGTGATGCATGGTCTGAATCTTGGGGTGAGTAGTCTGAGTTTGTGGGACATTTGGTGATGGGTGTGCTGAGTCTAGGAGTTATGGGGATGTCAGTCTAAGACTCAGGTGTATCCTAAAAACTACCTCATTTGAGGGGGTAGGGGTCTGGTTCTCTCAAATATTTGTCACCAAAATTACACAGATGCTGTCCAGAAATACCCATGGGAGTAAAAGCTATGCACTCTCTTGCCTTTCAGCTCTTTGACGTAACAGTAGACATCATAGGGTTCTTCCAGGTCCCGTTCGCCATAGGTCCTGACCCCGGGAAGGTTGTTCCTGTCTCCATAGCAACCGGGTCGTGGTGATCTGATTGGATACCTAAGAGAAGAGAGAGAAGTATGAAGTTACTGATGCATCAATACACTCAGACCAAAGGGAGTTTTGGTGAGAAGCCAACCTTCCCTGAAGATGCTTTGCAATAAGTTTTGCGATAGCAGTGACCTAAATTGGCAGGTACTGTTAGGAACAGGCAACCAACACTTCTTTAATTTGAAACAGCGAGATCTCGCACTCTCAGCGGGGTGTAATATTTTTACTGGGAGACTACTGTACGTCTCAGCAGGGGCGATGTGCTTTTAATGGGTGAATACTGACTTCTCAGTAGGGGTACAGTATTTAGGTCTCGCTGAAAGCCATCCCGTTAGGGATGCTTTGGCGAGATTAAAGTAAGGGCTTTCAAAAGTGCACCCAAAGGCGGATTGCCTACAGTGCATGTGAGCCGGGCGCATGCACATCGCACACCATTTGTTATCAGCTTGTGAGCCTCGGCATCAGACTTCAAAGGAAACCGCTCCCCCGCCCCCCACATCAGACTTCAAAGGAATCCGCCCCCCCGCCCCCCGTCACGCAATGCCAAGAGCTTGTTTGGGTATACCGTGAACCTTGTGCATGATGTTTTGTACGACTTTGTTTTAATACATTTTGGGAAGCTTGCCTCTATTTTCGTGAAGCTTATGCGCAATGTTTTTTACATGGCTTTGTTTCCATACATTTTCTGAAGGTTGCCACTGTTTTTGTGAAGAGCTTGGTTCCGTCGCAGAGCTCTCTCCCTGCAGCTTGCAGACATACTGCCTGTTGCGCCCTCCCTGCCCGTCCTACTCCCATTTCCTTTTCCTCTCCCAGCAGCTTATTATTTGACCTCTGATAGCGCCCCTGCTCCTCCATGACCCCCACTGCTCCGGGTCTCTGGAGGCCATAGTCGGCGAGTATGATCTGTGCCCACAGCCCCCACAGGTACTATTACTGCAGACAGAGTTTTGTGTTTATTTCACACTGCATAACGGCTTCCCTGACAATGCTTTGTGAGTGACTTGTGCTTCCTGCACTCGGCAGATAATTACTGTGCACGTTCAGGGCCTCGCAGGAGGCACAGTGATTAGAGCTGCCTAGAAAGTTTCCAGACGCCTCAGAAGCAGACCTGCTGGCTGAGACACTCTTGCTTTCTCTGCAAGTCTGTTTCACTTTTGTAACATTTCGTCTGTCAGCCTGTTAATTTGTAAATGCATGAAGACAAGGGGGAAGGTAACCACCGCCAGTACCACCACCACCAATACTACCAGTACCACCACCACCAATAACACCACCAGTAATACCAGTACCACAAGTACCACCACCTCTAGATCATATGTAACTCTCATTTCACACTTTGTGTCTGTGTAATTTACAACACTTACACATGTTATTCACTGCAGTATTTATCACTACTTTGAATATGTCGCAGGCTGGTCTCTTCCTCTGATATTTACAATCTAACAAGCGGTCTAGAAGGCCCTTTATTGCAATGCAATAAGTCTTGCATTTGCAAATGTTTAAGTATTAGTATTGTAAATAACAATGCCTTTTGTTTATGTTGTAGAACACAAAACATAAATAAAAGGCATTGTCATTTACATTGGCAATGGCTCAAACTTGCGTAAAGCAAGACCTATTGCATTGTAAATGCGTGTTTTTTATGGAAATGCACTGGCACATCTGAGCAGGGCTCCTAAAATTGTTTAAATAGAAGATGACTGCACTCCTCAGCGTGGGTGCAATTCTTTTAATGGAAGAGTACTGTCACTTCTCCACAGAGATGCAGCACTTTCAATAATGAGCGAGTACTGGCACTTTTCCGCAGAGGAGCCACACTTTCAATGGGAGAGTACTGGCACTTCTCAGCAGGGGTGCAACACTTTCAATGGTTGACTACTAGCACTTCTCAGCAGAGGTGCCACACTTTAAATGGGAGATTACTGGCACTTCTCAGCAGGGGTGTAACACTTTCAATGGGAGATTACTGGCACTTCTCAGCAGGGGTGCAACACTTTCAATGGGAGATTACTGGCACTTCCCAGCAGGGGTGTAACACTTTCAATGGGAGATTACTGGCACTTCCCAGCAGGGGTGTAACACTTTCAATGGAAGAGTACTGGCACTTCTCAGCAGGGGTGCAACACTTTCAATTGTAGAGTACTGGCAATTCTCGGCAGGGGTGCAACACTTTCAATGGAAGAGTACTGGCACTTCTCAGCAGGGGTGCAACACTTTCAATGGGAGTGTACTAGCACTTCTCAGCAGGGGTGCAACACTTTCAATGGGAGAGGACTGGCACTTGTCCGCAGCGGTTCAACACTTTCAATGTCAGAATAGCAGCACTTCTTACCCCCGCCGTAATACATTTAAATGCAAGTGTACCAGCACTTACCCGGAGAAGACAGGTACTCTGGCATACGAGTAGCAGCGGTTTTGAGATTTCCATTTAAAGCACTGGGCAGTGGGCCACGTACCATGAACAGTAAAAGCTGCCAGGAGCCGGTGTTTCCACTCAAAGCCTCTCCCTGGAGCAGGCGAGAACCATCTCCCAGAACAGGATGGAAGTCTTACGGAGACAAGCATCTTTCTGATATGAGCCTGCTGAAAGTGCCACCAGCTTACGTCTGACTGCTTAAGAGGCATTGCCTTTTGAGCTCTATAGCTATGATTTACCCAGTTCTAAAAACTCTCGAACTCTGCATCCCGCTGTAATGAGGGGCCTCTCAATTTAGGGGCGGCCTTAGGCATGTGCAAGCTGTGCACCTGCACAGGGCCACCATACCTCCAGGGCCTCCACAACAATATATATCCTTAATATAATAATCCTCTGAGGATGGATACATATTTGCATGGCGGCTCCTGGCAGGGATTTGGGGACCTCCGGCTCTGTTCCACTTCCAAACACCCTGACCCCGGTCTCCCCCCGCTTCACTGGCCTCCGCGCCTGCGTTCCTCCTGGTTCCCGCCCGGACCCCCTCTTCCGGGGCCCCCTACCTACGCTCCCTGCCCAGGGCCGCTATGAGCCTAGAGCCGCCCCCGCACAATTAGTTTGTCAGCAACTTTTTGTGCAGGTGACAAACAGCAGAAGTTTACTAAATCGCAAAGTTAGTTACACTCGCAAAATCCACTTCCAATCACAATTTACGTCAAACATTTTTTGAGAGATCTGTGTCTGTGGAAATTTTCACTGCAAGGTTATGTTTCGCAATCCAATTTTTCAACCCCTGTTTTCTGCTAACTTTATGCCCTGTGTACATCGAAATCTACAACTTTCTAAACCCATAGCGATGCGCATGCGTGGGAGACGGGCCATTACAGGGATGAGTCGGGCAGTGCTAAGAGGAGGCAGGGGGAGGCTTTTCGGGTTCCTTAGCTCAACTGGATCCCTTGATTTGAATTTGGACTACAACTCCCAGAGTGCAATAGGTTGTTAAACGAAACACCCAAGACAGGCGTCCTGTGTCCGTTCGAACATGGAGTTACCTTAGTTTGAGGCTGAAGCAGGTGTTGTCTGAAAGGCAAACTCAATAAAGTTTACAATACGCTTCTTTAATATTAGAACTAGCATTCAGAAGCTTAAAAGAAATATATTAAGATTCTTACTGCTAAGGTTTGTGCCTCTGACACATTTCGAAAACTAAACCTCTTTCAGTTTATTCTTACTGTCCTCTATCGTGTCAACTGCCTTAAACAGGAAATGACGTAAGAGGACAGGAAGCGACATCTGCAGGTATTCCAGAACAGAAAAGGTGTCAATCAAAAGGTTCTTTTTCCTTTCCACCAACAAGAAATGCCACCCCTTTTACTGTGCGTCTTGCTGCAGTAATAATGGATGCACAGACTGCACTCCTTGTTTTCCTCTGATGTCACTTCCTGTTTCAGGCATTGAATGCTAGAGTCTGTTGTCTTGGTTCACTACAGCCAGATGGACAAACGCACCAGATTACAAGATTTAGAAGCAAACAGAGCTGAGAACTGGGAACATAAGAGCTCTGTAACTTCCTGCAATCTTTTAAGGAACTGAAGGAATAAACTCTTGCAGAGGGCCACACAGCTAGGTCTGTTCCTCCACCATTGTCATCTTGAGCTGCTCTAGTCTTCTTGGCTATGATGTGGAGGAGTGTGGCTCACTGATTAGAGCGGCAGACCCTGATGCAGAGGTCTGGCCCGGGACCAGGGTTCAATTCCCGACGCGGCAGGGTCCTGAGCCCAAAATGTCCACGGACTCGATAATTCTCGCCTCGGTGCCTATTCTAATCATGGGGTCCCACGCTGCAACTCTGGGCAATAGTTGCTTAATCTCCACTACGGCGGCCCGCCCCCTGCGGGATGCCTGGCTTTCACCCTGGGGACACCCAGTAGGGGTTATCTCACAGGGAAAAAGCCAGGACGGGTTCCCAAGGCAAGCGCCTTGATGCCTTTGGGTGATACGTGCGCTATATAAGTCGCAATACATTTACATTTACATACATTTACATGTCACTTGGAACTCCTCGGTGGAAAACATTCCATTCAATGGATCCCTGTCCAGCCTCAATCTTATGTCCCGAGTTTATCTTAAGGCATTTGATTGGTGCTCTAGAAAGCAAAGTTGATGGATCACTAAAAATCACACTTCTTTGCTTTGCAATACCTGGTGAGCGAATGGCTCAAGTCATTGGTACAGCGGTTACTTCTGCACGTGGAAGATCGACTCAGCACTACGCGAGTGCCGAAGACTTCCCGCTTGTCGCGAGCGCCTGTTCGAGAGCTCTGAGGTTGGCGCATTAGGTATCGCTGGGGGCTATCTAGCACCGTATCCATCCACGGTTTTCTTTTATTAAAGAGTCACTGGAATGCTCTTAAGTGCAGGGCTATCACCTCCGCATTAGCAGCCTTCGCCATTTTTCTTAATACGATGGGAAACAAATTGGCAATCATATCAAAGACATTTAAATCCCATTAGCTCCACTGAGACTTTGCTGGAGGCGGAAATACTTTTTATTCCTCTTAATTTGCATGCTGTCTGTCATCGTTTTTACGCCAGCCCCCCGCCGCCCGCTCTCCTCGAATCCCAGAGGGTACGTGCGGATAAATCCATGGAGTATAGGAGATGTGCGGTTTGTTCGAACCTTGGCCATTGGTTGAGTAACGACACTACTACGGCAACCAGAAGTGAACAAGGGGTATAGAAGAGACGCGAGTTAGTTATGCTATGTAGTCCGTAAAATACTCATATTTGGCCTTTTGTGATGTTGTGGGACCTTCCACCGCATAAACACGCTCTCAGGAACTCAACCCTTTTCAGGACCACGACTTGCCCACCACACAAGAAGCCACCAACACAACTCCCTTTCGAGACGTCATCCCATGTGCCATATACCACACCCCCCTGACCTAGAACGACTCCATTCTACAAGAGCAGGCTCCTCCTTGAAATGGAACACAAGCAACCCAGGACCAATTTTTCCCTTGTTATGGGGCTCATCAGACGGGTATAGCTTTGTTCCCGTGGCACAGTGTGCAAGGGACCCACGTCTTGGCATGGTGTGCAAAATAACAATGGATTGGTATGAAGCCCCCAGTAATTACCAGTGGCTGACAATATTTCAAGCATTCCATCTATCGCGTTTGTGTGTTGCTTATGTGGGACTGGCATGCCCAAACGTGGGTCCCGTGCACACTGTGCTACTGGAACCAACCTACACCCGGTGATTAGCCCACAACGAGGTTAAAACCAGCCCTGGGTTGCTTGTTTTCCTGCTCAGGAAGGCCCTGGCTTGGCCGATCAGGGGTGACTGTTCCCATGGGCGTTGGGTCAAGACTGATTTGCATACAGCTGGGTCCAACCTTAGGTGGCACGGAGTGTAAAATAGCGATGGATTGGGATACAGCCCAGTGGCTGAGACTAATCCAAGACTTCCAGCCATCACTTTTTGTATACTTTAGTTTGTTACCCTACGTGGGTCACGTATGCAAAGATCTGGGTCCTATGCACACTGTGCACTGGAACAAAGCTATACCAAATACATAAATAAAATAGACTAACATTCCTGGCTTGCAGCTCAAATTCCTCCTCCCTCAGTTGTCTTCTTGAACCTCTAAACCCAGCAAACTGCATTACCCAATCCTGGTGCTGCTATCACAGCATGAAAGCAGAGCCAGGATTGGAGGGAGCGACCTCTCTCAGCACCCTCAAGAGCCCTGGAGGCCTGCGCTTTCTCTATCCCAGCTGTCTAAGACAGCTAGGTTAGAGAAGCTTACATTGTGCATGTCTGGATGGCCGTCCCGAAACGGCCAGCCAAAGAGACATGCGCATTTTAAACATTACCGCACAGTTCTCTGTGGCTGCCACTCGGCAGCAATGGCCATGCCCCTTAGTTCGAGACAGGTTGCTGAAAAATAAAATGGGAATAAATGCACTTTATTATCATTTTACTTTTCAGCTCTATGGCTTGTGGAGCGACGCTTCTCTCCTCGAATCGAGGAGCCGTCCATGAGCTATACCCAGTTGATGAGCCCATAACAAGAGCGAAACCAGTCCTGGGATGCTTGTGATCCTGTTCAGGGAGAACCTGGCTTGGCAGTTCGGGCTGGACTGTTCCCATTGGAGCAGGATCAAGACTAATTTGAATATGGCTGGGACCAACCTGAGGTGGCATAGTGTGCAAAATAATGATGGGTTGGAATGTGGCCCGAGTGATTACCAGTGGGTGATATTAATTCAAGAATGCCATCCATCACTTTTTGTATACTTTGTTGACTGACCCAAGCGTAGACACACAGATCATCCGATGTGCCAGAGCTAAACCTTCACATACAGGTCTCTACTTCAATATCGACATCATTATTAGAGTGAAACGTAAACAAATTGGACTTTATTTCAGTATTGCTCGTTCTTTGAGCTACACTCCCCATATCGAACTCCATCTCAATGTCTCTCAACCGATGGAGCTAATCTATACACATTTTGTCTTCACCTCAATATCTCTCTCTGCCTCCTGATGTGACAGAGCTAAACCTTCATATATTGGTGTCCTTTACAATATCCCTAACCTTTGTAGATGGAACTAAACCCGTGTATGCTAGTCTTCAGTTGAATAGTCCTGTGCCTCGATGATGGAGCTACACCCATAGACACGGGTCGTCTTCTCATTATCTCTCGACCTCTTGGATAGAGCTACACCTGTAGACATTGGGCTGCTCAAGATCTCTTGGGCTCTTGGATTGAGCTACACTAGCAGACACTGGCCTTCATCTCAATATCTCTTAACCTCGTGGATGGAGCTACACTTGTAGACATTGGTGCTCTCAATATCTCTTGACCTCTTGGATTGAGCTACACCCGTAGACAAAGGCCTTCATCTCAACATCTCTCGACCTCTTGCGTGCAGCTACACTTGTAGACACCGGTATTCACCTCAATATTTCCTCGTTGATGGAATAAACCTTCAAACATTGGCCTTCAGCCAACATCGCTTGAATCTCTTGGCCTTGTGATTGAACCAAACCTTAGGCAAAGGAATTTCATCTCACTATCTCCCAGCTTTGTTAAAGCGATGAAGCTCCTCCGATGTTACTGGGTCGCCATCATTGTATGAAAGTGGGAGGACATGTACACTTGGCTCGAGAGGGGACCAGAGGCAAACTGAGGAAATGGGGAAAGGCTGGCAGGTCGATGCCTTTGAAATGGTGCTAGGTGTGGGGCAGAGATAGTGACATGTCAGATGGACTATGTTCTATCACTAGTGTGCGTTCAACACAATTCTTCGATAAGGCAATCGAGCTATCCCTCATAACTAGGAATGTTCAAAGTATAGGCTAACTCACTTGGCTAGATTTTGAAAAGGCATTTCCATATGATTCAGAGCAGGATCATCTGCAGTCCCTAATCTGAATATCAATGTATTTGTTTATGAAGCTCCTCAGACCTCAATAATGAACAAAAGTTATCAAGTACTTGCGGCTTGTATTTGTGTGGCACTGAGAGAATGACACCTCCCAAGCGGGGAGAAGCTCTCATCCCTGAATAGAATCCCTGAACAACCAATGGGACATTTTTTCTGCAATTTATGGATGTGAATCAGAGTAATTCCACCTTTTTGCCAGATCCTCGTCTACCTTAAACGGACAGAAAAGGTGAGCCTCATGTTGTAATCTCACAAACCACATCAAGAAAAAAGGTTTTTCAGTGTATCGTTCGCGTGGGTCAGTCAGGTTGGGCTAGAAATCCACCTGTTTCTCTATTTCGACTGTGGAGTGGATTTTTCGCCCGGTTTGGCTCCTCAGGTGAACTAAAAGAAACAGTTGATTGGCCGGATTTGGTTTTTCATGAACTGTTTCACCAAACCTTACTTACTACCACAGGTGGCGGCCCTCGCGGGTAATAGCTAAATATAGGTTTTCTGTTCTGACGTAAAGACCAGTGGATCACTCCATTCAGTTTCCCAACACTGAGGTCCTGCTCTTAGTCAGACAATCAGTTGTACCCTTCCTTCTCACCAGGCAGATTCTTGTCTTTGCTCTTGTGACCAGGTTCATGCCAAGATGATGTACAAAACTTTCTGATAGCAAAGTAAAGAAGACGCACCTCACATACAAGTAATAACAGATGGGGTCAAGCAAATAAGATGTATCGTGATTTCAATGGGAATAAAATTAACCATTTGGGATTGGTGCCACTCAGGATAAATATGCACCCTACTACCTAGATGTTAGAGTTCATAGTAAGTGACGAGCAATTACTATGAAACACAAATTTTAAGTACGGATACCCCGGCACTCTAAAGTGATTTATGTTCTGTGCATTTAGTACAGAGCGGAAAAGTTCTGTATATTGAAACAAATACTACTGGCAACAAACAAGTTTTGGTTCTCAAAATCAAATTCGTTTTTAATTCATAAATATTTTTAAGTCATGATGATTCTTAAAACACACGAAGAATACAGTTTCAAAAAAGAGTTCAAATACAAAGACCAAAAGAGGGCAAATGTCCCCTAATTTAGAGAGCTAGTCGAGAGACTAAGAATGGTGGTTATGTCCTCTTCATCCTGGTCCACAATGAGCAACAGCCGACACGTGTTTCGTCACGACACGCACTTTAGAGTGCCGGGGTATCCGTACTTAAAATTCATGCCAAGATGAGCTTTAGCCGGGGACTGCGCCTTATGAATGAAATTAAATGAAATGATTAGGTCAAGAAAACCTTTCTAGTTGGTACAGTGGGCGGAGTGATACCCAGGGACGGGTAAGGATCAGACCTGAAACCAGACGGGCCTCCTGGCCTTTATTCAATTTTTAATGGGTGATAAAATAATGTCTAATGATGAGTTGAGTGCCACGTGTTTGGGTCAAGACCTACATACTCTGATTTTTATTATGACAGCCACGTACACACAGTTTGTCAAAGGAAGCCATGATTCTTTATTTTAGAGAGAATTTTTTTTTTAAAAGTGTAGAAAAAACACAAAGTCTACTAAAATAAAATATTGGAAAGGGTGTATTTATCATGCAAATCCTAAAAAACACCAACACAATCACGCTCCTCCATCCTGAAAGGAATGGGGAGGAGCCATGGCTCATGAGGAGTTGTGATACCCCCTTCTATATTGGTAATCAATAACAGATTTCTCAAGATGGTTAGCACGTAGCATGGTAATCCAGTGACATTTCAGCTTTGCCCTCTGGTAATAAATGTAGGTAATTCATATAATTGTTTTTTATAACATGTTTTATTGATACACATTTATTTTTGACAGCATGGTCCATATAGAATGCATTTATTATTTACTAGCCCTAGTAGCAGTGGTAGAACTAGTAGTATAAGGTATCACACTGGAACAATGGGTCTACTGAAAGAACCAATCCAATATGACTAACAAAGAGATCAGCGGCTGGTCCCGCTTAACAGGCCGCTGGAGACAGGCGCGCAGCATGCACAGAGCGCGCTGGCGTGGAATAAGAACTTCTAATTTGTAAAACCCTTAAACTGAAGCTCTGCCGAGGCCGCCCACGGCTGTTTGCGTTTTATGACTGCTACTAGAGGCATGCAGCTGTCAGGTTTCTAAATTAAATTGTGTTCACGAAGCAGGTTTCTTTGCAAGGGAACAGAGCCTGCAATAGAATTCAGTGCCAGCAGTAGGAATTTAATTTTGTGGTTTTGTTGAATGTGAAACAGGTCTCAGCTGACCTCAGAACAATGTTCAAAAAGGGAATGGGTTTGACCTGCACCAGGAACCCCCTCCTGGGTGTTAGTGTGCTCTAAAAATCTACATAACATGACATGATGTGACTGGAAGGCGAGACCAGGACAGTTCATGCTAGGTGTCATCGGAACAATTCCTGGATTTTTCATTGTTAGGACGTTATTCCCGCTTCGACTACGCATCCTCTGGAGGAAGAAGCGCGCCCACATTTAGATTGTTAACAATAAGCGGGCAGCTGTATTTTCACTTACAGCAACTCCCACTAGCGTGGTGTAAGCCGCTATGTGTGAAAAGCTCTATGGCTGCTGAAGCAACGTATCCCCTTGTCCCACTCCTCTTTTCTATGGCTCCGCCCTGTGTTCCGCTCAGGACCTCCCAGATTTCTCATCACAGCACCACTGACATAGCCCATCGCCTTGCAGACGTTGCACTTCCCCATCACCTGGAGCGGCTCTCCTTGTTCTGGCCAGCCCGTGACCCTTCTACTCCTCCTGCATCTATGACCCACCTCCCTAAAGTCTTAGAAATGCAGCTTCT
Source organism: Lissotriton helveticus (assembly GCF_964261635.1). Taxonomy (NCBI): domain Eukaryota; kingdom Metazoa; phylum Chordata; class Amphibia; order Caudata; family Salamandridae; genus Lissotriton; species Lissotriton helveticus. The sequence goes on from NC_136073.1 coordinate 23,580,326, forward strand.
TTCCTAACCTACTGCACACCTGTAACTGAAAGAGGAAGATATTGCCTTTACTTTCAAGTTTGACCTACCTGTTTTGATAAATACTTGTTATTGCATATATTAGGGGTGTCAGCTTGGGTTGGTCCTGGTGCAGTAAGTAAGCCGTCAGTAAGTAACCGGACAAATGAATTCAAGTCGATCCTTCCCTATAAATGGCTGGATCAGCAGATCGGAGTCTATATTTCTAAAATGGTGGTCATCGAGCCAAAGGAACGACACGCTCACCAACAGAGGACACCATGACATCTGTCAACATGTCCTGGCTTTATAGCTGAGAGACATTTGTGTCCTGGAATGTTAAGCAGTTTTACTTTTCTCATTATAAGAATGGACTCACAAGCTCCAGCATGCAAAGCATTTTTTCCCTAAAAATGCGGGACTTTTTGGAGGAGGCACACATGGTATGAGGCTCCTTGGCAGTGAAGGCATTGCCAGCTAAAGGGAACCTGAATCATAAAAATTACACCGTAGCAAGGTACATCTGTTGCGCAGGTACATCATTGGTGGCCATTTTGGATTTTCATAGTATATATTGTTGCAGGGTCTCTCTTAACCACTCCCCCTTTTCCTCACCACGCATGCATTCTCAGGGCTCACCGCACAGTTCGGTCCGATAACCATCCCGCGTCACAGTTGTCAAAGCCATCTTCAAAGGCCGCTTGTAGCTGCTCAGGGGAAGCAATGACGGCAGAGTTCTCAAGACACGCCTGTTCCGCCTCTTGGAATGACAGGGCGTAGCGGTTGCTGCTGGCTCGATAGTGGAAAACCAGACCTAGGGAGAGATAGTCAGCAATATGAGAACATCGACCATCCATTCTATTAAAAAATCTTATAGAAACAGAAGATAAGACTTGAGGTGCAGAGTTGTACCAAATATGGGAAACAGACCAACTAGAAAAAAAATCAATATAAATTGCCACAAACTAGACGCAACTTGTTGGAAACAAAAAAACCCCATCAAACTTACTTCTAGCTTTACCACAAACTTGCATAGAATACCATCAGATAATTTTCAACACAAAATAGATCGATTTTCTAATAAGATATGAGGTATCGTAAACAGTCAGAGAACTTTTCAATGTTGTGAAACAATCCATCCATCCTAAGTGTACAACCCAATCCATCCCTCAAACTCAAGAACTTTGCAACTTCCCAGCTTTTTTTTTATTGAGAAAATTTTAAAAAACAGACAAGCCAGCAATATGAAGTACATGCCCAAATGACACAGCTCTACCGCCTCTATACAGAGTAGCAACACGTTTGCTTTCACCCGATGACAACAGAAGATGTGCTCTCCGCTCCTAACAGGCCTTGTACCTGGAAAGGTGCTTGTATCCTGTCCCCACAGTATAGCAGCAGCACATTGAGGAATGTATGACGTTACAATGCATATATTTACAACGCATGCCTTTACAACACAGTTTTTACACCGCAACATCCTTTACAACGCAAACATTTACATCGCGTACCACTACAACACACTTTTTAAGACTACATTTACAACGCATTCCATTACATCACATCATACCTTTACAATGCATTCCACTACATTGCATTTAAGGTAAGTGTTGGATAGTGCAGAGGTAAAAATTACTATTCTTACTCTAGGGGGTGCAACAGTATGGTAAGTGTTGAATAGTTTTGGGGTACTATGTGTTGTAATGGTATGCTTTGTAACGACATTCTATGTAATGCCTGCATTGTAATGACATGCGTTGTAGTGACATGCAATGTAATGATTGCGGTGTAGTGACGTGCGTTGTAAAGGATGTTGGATGTAAAGTCTGTGTTGTAAATGTAGTGCAATGTAATGGCTGCGTTGTAAAGGTTGTTTCCCCACACTGAGACGTACTGGCTACACAAGTGACCACACTTATCAGCAGAGGTCCCTGTATCCCCTGGCATCACACCCTGCTAATAAAAAAACACCTTAGTCCCCTCAGAAGCAAACAACTAGCATCCCACCAAAGACCTCCCTTGGAACTCAAAGGTTCTAGAAAGAATGGTCATCGACCAATTCCAAGCACGCGCAGGCTCACAAAATTTTCTGGACATTCACCAGTCTGGAATCAGACCCAAGCACCAGCTGGAAACTGCACTGGTAAATGTAGGACGAGGTGTTATTATTATTAATATATATATTTTTAGTTTTTTTTTAGAAATTATGGACTTGCTAGAGTAGTGCGGATTGACTTGCACCTCCGCCTAACCATGACTAAGGATGGTGTCGTCGACATAGTGTCAGCATTTATCGCGTCCTCCTCAACTTCTCGCATCGCGAACCCCAAATTGCAGTGAGTATATCCCTCTCCAGAACAACACAAAAACGTCCCCACATTAACAAGAGAAGTAAGCGGATCCCAGCTGGGGCAGTGCATGCCGTGCTCACCGCCTACTCGCAGACTGCAGCGGTGGCTGGGAATGCCGATTGTCCAGGCTGGACAACCACGCGAGTGTCGATTCTATACATGTGACGAACGAACTGGGGATGTCATATGCCGTCCCACCCGGAGTGAACACGGGTGACCTCAACCTACAACATGAGCTAAAAATCTTAACCGTGTCCCTAATGTCACTGACAGTGCAACATTGCACCTGAGCTGGAAAGGATGTGGTCTGTGAAGCAGGTGCTCTGCCCTGCTCTCAGGACAAGAATGACCAGATGCTATTTGAAGGCTCTCGCGGGCTGCTGCCACTTGCCTATCCACATGAACCGGCGACGAGCTAGGTAGGACACCCTGTATTCCACATTCATGGACTGCACATTTTCTTGATAGTATGGAAGAATCTTTTACCTCCTGGCCGGCAACTATAAAGTCAGAGAATAGCGAAGTGTGTGATCCTAAATGCTGCAAATCGCGCCCCAAACTGGCCATCCGGAGCATTGTGTCGCGGTCCCTATAATTAAGAAGGCTCGTAAGGATTGACCAGGCGGACACCAGGCTCAGGAGCCACATCCAGGAACATATGGGATGGACACGATCAAGAGTCCTGGCTGCCCGGGAGACGAGGCGCAGAATTATCTACGGAAGCCACCAGGGCCAACCTGCAGCCCCAACAGAACAACTCGACCCACCACTGGGCGCTGCTGCCATTTATCTGCAGCGCTCACGGTCACTTCCGGGGGGCAGCTGAGCAAATATAGCCTAGGGACCAAGGTCCACTCGAAGGGCACGCAAGTCCCATTTCAAGGACTCGGCCTGTCTCTTGGTTCATTTTTGCAATCCAGTCTTTTTCTATAAATTAGACTTTGCACCTTCTTACTATGCTATTACTACCACTTTTTTAATCAATGCTATACATTCCTACCTATGATTTAAGTTTGCAAACATGATCGCTTACTAAAGAGGCTTCCCCAGTGAACTCAATATCTCTTGAATAATTGTTGTGACGCGACTGAAACAACGGTGCCTTCACCAGCCTGCCCAAGATCAAAGAATCAGCTGCGTCTTTGGTTAATTTCAGAGGTCTACTACAGAGCCACCATGCGCAGTCGAGGAACCCCTCTCTTAACTATGATTCGGGACGCACTAGAATAAACCTACACCGCTTGTGACGTTTACCAAAGTTTGCACTATCACCATAACCCATCCGATAAGTGACTCCAATTCAACCCAGAGTGTCGGCCACTGGATGCAGCAGGTGACCCTCAACCACGTGAAGTTTCTTGATGCTCCAATGGAGAGTCCTGAAGAAAGACCATCTCAGGAGATGAACCGGCTTCCTACCACGGCTTGAGCTATCGATCTATTCCTTTGGAGTCAAGAAGGGTCAGGTTGGCCAAAACGGCTTCAGGCCATGAGCCTCAGACCTCACTTTAAACTCACCTGAGTTTTAAGAGTTAAAGGGGCCATCCGCTGAGTGATGGCACTATAGGTCTCAAACCCCAAGAGACATCATCAAACAAAGGAATGTTCTAGAACGCCTATTGTCGGTGACTGCGAGTGACACCGGCAGGACAAAGAGACCTTTCTTCTTTAAGGTACGCGAGCCCTTCAAGATATAGTCTAAACAACATCCCAAGAGTACAATTTGCTAATCTTTGTTCGAGTACGACATACTCAACGAATTCCCCCCAAACTCTTCATTTACCAAGCTTTTAGAACTTGTTCTATTTTTTTCTTTTTCCCATTATGTATGTCCATACTCCAAAGTCAAGAGGACTAAAGTAGTCTTTATGTTGATTTGTGTAATACAAAGAAAGTTTTAAAAAAATGTATAGGAAGACATTTTAAAAGAGGAACATTTTAGGGGCTTCTGAGAATTGCACTGGGTTGCTGTCAGAGGGTAGACAATACCTGCGGTGAGATCCCAGCTGTGACCCTGAGTGTCTGTGTCACCCTGGGCGCGGGGGGCATCACATCTCATCGCATCATTGAGTGACAGGACTGGGTCATTGGCCGCCCTGAGGATCATGTCCATCACCGCTCATTCATCCATCCAACCACGCCGGGGGCCCTTCTCGCCACCACAACTCATCCGGTTACTAATCTCCCGGTGTCCCCAAAATGTAACGCTATCTGGGATTAGGAGCCTGGGGTGGATGGAGCCGCGGCAGAGGACCAGACGTGAGCGAGGGCGCCCTGGGAAGAGAGACCCATGGGTAGCAGGTCAACGCTGGTCCAGGATTCTCCGAGCAGGCCTCCTTGGCACGGTCATCGATTGTAGGGGTGCGCAAAGCTTGTGCCCACAGACAGGACCTTCAGAAGGGACGGCGGACATTATTCCCCAGGCCACACACTTTTTCAGGGCCCCGCGTTCGAGCTACGATTATAATCGGGCCCGTGGAATTATACAGCCAGATAGGGCCAATATATGTGGCAAGAAAAGTCAAATTGTGGGCAGTAATGTGATACCTTTTGTGGCAGTATTTCTAATTAGTCTGAACTTTATACACTTGTGACACTATCTGGGCAACTTTACGCCTCATTGGTTTCAATTTACTCTATTCACTGGCACCGCAGTCCTGCCTCAGGGTACTGGTACTCTATACGTTTACTTCTATAATTTTTGTAAAAACTCTTGTTTAGAAGTAACCCGTAGTAGCGGGGAATTCCAGTGTCTGGACTAAATTATCTGTTGTATGACAAGCTTGTGGTCATCCTGTTTATGAATTATTTTTATCTAACGTATTTATTTAGTTATATCTTTGTTCTATGCAGTTTCCCAAGGTGAACCCTTGTTTCTAGCCTTGAACAACCCTCTGATTTCATCCCGTTGTCTCTCAATTTAGGATTGTAGGACTTTTTAAATGGTGTGTGGAATTCTTGTATTCTCCACGCGTGCCAACAATGTACACATTGATATTTCCACCTTTTTCTTTTTTAATCATGTGTAACTGTCTCTTGATGCAATTTTTAAAAACACTTGTATGTATTGTGATTGTAATTTTGAGGTCAGATTGACCGAAATAAAGTTTATTGAAGACGGTTTCAATTTAACACCTACACCAGACAACCAGCAACTGAAAGATGCCCAGGGAAGTTTAAAGTGTCTTTCAGTAACACGTGCAACACCGTTTTTGGTAACTTGTGATCCACTTGACCTCAAAATAAAAAAATTTGAGTTAAAAGCTGCAAATTAGTGAATCAAACCTCATCACGTCCTACCAACAAGATAATATCCACTGAAATTCTGATCAGGAAGTTGAGACGCATAAATGTCTTCACAATAACGTAAATTATGACGGGAAAGATTCAAATATAACATCCAGATTTGAAAAACATTCCTTGTTCGTGTCAGTCTCAAAATGCAATCTTCCAAATGTTCCTATCAAAAGATGTCTCACAATTATCCATAGTTGTAGATTTTATAGTTTCTCCCCCATTTTCCATCTGCCACGGCTTGTGTCGCAGAACTGCGTGTTCTCTGGTCCTAAAATTGCCCTTTTAAGGGCCTCATAACCAGATGTTTGCAGCAGTAGCCTTGGGGGGAATAGAGGTCTGCCCGCGCGCCCGAAATGACCAGGGATACCGAGGCAGCCGTGAGGAATTACACCCCTGCACGCTGCCCCTAACACCTAAGAATTTTGACAAATATATTTAGAACACTGGGCTCCAAAATGTACTTTAAAGACATCTATTCTTGGGGACACCCCACAACTGCTTGCCTTGTGACTGAGGGACGCCCGAGGAGCTAAACCAAATGATGCTTTTGTAAAGGATATTTAGGACACAATATTTCTGTGAGACAATATTTCTGACACAAAACCTTCAATGATAGGTTGCCATGGAAGGGGTTTTAATATGTTTCGGTGTTTTAATATGTTTCGGTGGCACAGAACCCCTGGCGAGCGAGGTCAGTTAGATTTGCCAGGAGCTACTAAACTTTTAATCTTATTTGAAGTGTTTTTTTTGTGGAAACACAAAGCCGGGCAAGTGGCGATCAGACGAAACGGGTTAAACGTAAGATGTTAAAGTCTAAAAACCTCATTACCAGTCAGGCGGAGTGGAATGAACTCATGGAATTCGGCTCCACCCGATTCTGAGTGACTTGTTTTTTTCCACACCCACTTTTTAGGTCTCGCCCTGCGATTGCAGGCCAAAGGCCTGCTGTCGCAGAGCGAGACTATTGTTATCATTCCGGCTTTCAAGGACTCAAAGGGAGCCAGAGAGGACAACAGACTGTCACGCGCACGCAGCAGCAGCCTGCCGGGATCAGGTCGCGCGCGTCAACACGCGCTCCGATTCCGGCAGGCTCTTCACAACACATGCACAACACACATACAGCCCCCCCCCCCCCACGCATACACACACACATACATACAGAACCCCCCGCATACACACACGCACGCACACACATACACAGAGAACCCCCCCCTTACACACACATCCCCTACCTTGTCTCGGCGTCTTCACGCTCCCTTACCCCCGCTCCTCTGGTGCATGCGCACCACTGGTTTCAATTCCCGCGTCGGCTCCTCTGTGGTGCGCGCGCACCACAGGTTTCTATTCAGTGTTTATTTCAACAGCCAATCAGGAGGCAGAACTCCTTGAAGATATGCTCCCTCTCTGGTCCGCCATCATTTTAACTGCACGGTGCGTCCCCAGCGCTCTATGTTCTCATCAACTCTAGATCCCGCCCTCTTTTTACTGCACCCCACGGTTAATGTAGTCTTCTTTTGACTTCTCGTTATTCCAGACGCGGTGCTAGAACTACAATCCCCTGCACGCCCCGCCCAGGCCTGTTTCGAGTGCTCTGTTATTGTTGTGGATAAGAGGTCACAAGCACAGCTGATGCAGGGTAAGAGATGCCGTATGTGGGGTCCTTGGGTTGTATTGGGGCTGCCTTTCTCTGCGCAGGTGGTGGTGTCACATTGAGTTGGGTACGAGTGGCGTGTTTACAGGCTGGGAAAAACAAATGGTTACTTGTCACGGCTGTCCTGCGTATCATTCGTATGCTCGGGGAGGCCCAGCAGCTGCAGAAGAAAGTGACTCATGTTCCGATTCTTCGGAGCGACGCATGTTCACGTTCATTAATGGAAAACGAATACATGCCTGTGCATTTCCGTAGGGCAGAACTGTAAACAGTAATGTTAATGTAATAATTTTATGTAGCGTCCCTGCCACTCGTCTGCCAATCCGAGAATCAACAACAACAGGTGTTACCGTTATCCAAAGTAACAGTAGTCCATTTACCGAACTCAGAAGGATGGAAGGCTCAATTGACCTTACCCGATTTAAGCTTGTGACCTGTAGATAACACTATTTTCCATTCATTTTAAATGTCAATGGTGGGCGTTTAACTTACTGAATTATCTTGCCTGCTGGCAATAATATTACCACTAATAATAATGATTTGCTTCCTATGACCATTAATTGCTCCAGTGCCTCCTCGCCTGCTTTATGAACGACCAGTTCACTTCCTTATTTATGTCTCTGCTCTGAAAGTTGACACCCTCGCCTTGCCTCTTTTTTTAACCTGTCTTTAAACATATGAGTCTCCATATGATCTTCCTATCGCTTAATAGACATTTGTCTTTTGAGTGTCCGATTTTTTTATGGAGCTGTGTCTCATTTATCTCTTACTTCTCAGTGCATGGCAAATTCACTTTGAACTCATCTGTATCTTCCCGATTACCTTGTATCTCCACAGTGTGCACTAGAGAATGGAGATAGTAGAACCCGATGTTTGCATGTTCCTCGCACTCTGCAGGTACCGGGGTGCAGCCGGTTGCACATCTCTTCCGCAGATACAGTAATGCCCGCAGCTGCCAGACTTGGGAGAGTGGGTGCAGACCGGGCCCAAAGGCCACAGCAGCAGCGCCCAGCTCTGCCATGTCCTCGGCTCTCCTTCCTGCCGTTGGGGCATGTTCATCGCCCGGAGTGATTGGCAGAGCCCGCCTCCTCAGATTCAGGAAAGCCACGCTTCCTCTTCCCACCTGTCCCACTCCCCGCCCTCTCGGATGGAACAATGAGGGATCTATCCCAGGCAGCCTCGGCCTCCGGTCCTCGGTTATATCTGCTCGGCGCGCTAGCGCTGGACGTTCAAGGATTTAACGTCTCCTACACCTGTAATGCCACGTCCAGGCCCGTTTGTTTACTCTGTAAATAGTTTCTCTTTCTTTCGTGTAACACCTGTCTTCAAACATCACTTTCACGAGTTAACAGTAATGTGAAGTTGCAGCCTGGATTGCGTGCCAGCCTTTTGTGTTTTACTAGTAGATAGCTCAGAGGGTTAAAGCTCTGACGACCGATCTACCTACGACATGCAGTTGACATGCTGGAGCCCCTTAGTGCCGACTCAGCCTTTCATGTTTCTGCGGTGCATAAAATTTGGAGTACGTTAATAGCAGCTCAGTTTAAGTGGCATATGTAACGCGAATTAAGTTGTTTTCATGGTATTGTTTTTATGCTTTAAGTGTAGACTTTATTTTTTCTGCATTTACTTCACTATTCACTACTATAACCCGTATCACACATTTAGTTATTATTATTCGAGTTGTCAGAATTAGTGTTGGTGTGGATTACATTTTTTCTTTAATCCTTGAGTAGTGTTGTGTATTATTTTCTACGCATGGCGTTGTTTTTTAGCACACAGATTCCGTATGTCGGCATTTGCTTCCGTTTTGGGTCTTTCGTGTTTTTTTTAGAATTGGATTGAAGGCTTCTTGTAGTGATTGTTGAAATAAACAATTGGTTGTGCGACTGTTCCTTGTGCATTGGTTCAGAGTCAGAGAGTTGGCTCTCCCTCAGGAGTGAGTTCTGTTATTTGCAGCGATAGAAGGAAATTGTAAACAAGCATTGGCATAGTCAATAGGTCTCGCCTTTGGGACCTTATAAGTGTTTAGCCATGCAACAGTTGATGTTGTTACACCAAGGATATTGTGCTGCATAACTAAATACTTATAAGGTCCCAAAAGCGAGACCTATTGGCTATGCCAATGCTTGTTTTCCAGTTGTGGAAGAACCAGACACGATTTTACCAGGTGGTAATTCAGCACAGTAAAATGTCAGGAGGGTTGGTCGGCAGCAGCAGCCGAGCTGCAGCCGAGTCGCCTTTCAGATTTTTTTTCTGACCCAACCCCTCACCCAGCGGTGTTTGTGTATGTATATAGGTATATATATATCCAATACCAAGAAAATTAAATCGCGGCACACTTCTTGGTTGTTTAGCAGTTATTTATTTCCAAACGTGACAACTCCTACGCGTTTCGAACCGTAGTTCCTGTTCACGGCAGTGTTTGGTCACTAGTCCCTTTTCGATTTTCATTTTTATATCAAGGCATGCAAGCATTTTACTAGTGCATCCTGGACCTAGTAGTTTACAAACTTTATACATTGCCTGGGATTGCAATTTCTATTGCTTTGTGTGGTGGGCGTTTTATCCAACAGGGTGTGTAATTTGTTACTGCACTTTAAGCGATGTACATTTTTATGATACGATTGCTTATATTTGTTCGTGATTTACACGAACATCATAGATCAGACGTCCATTTACCTGGCGGGTGATCGTGCAGATAACTTCAGACTTAGTGTCATCTACAATAAAGGGCTGAGTGCCCTGGGTCCCCGTTGTTATTTCAACCCACTTATACATTTTTGATTTCAAATCTCCCAATATAGGTTACTAGAGTGAGGGTGTTCCTTATAATCGATATCAACAATCATGCACAATATTACTAAAATTTTCATATAGTTCAAGGTTTTCAACTTTACAGTCTCTTAGTGTCTCTCTGCATTATCTCATAGATGAACATATAGTTCTTCATCTCCGTTCAAGCCAGCCGGCTGTTTGGTTTTGAACCTTATTATTAGTTTCGATTCAAGTCGTCTCAGTTTTTGTGTCCGATTGCCCCCTCTTTCATGGAGTTGGATACTTGCCAGTCCAAAGTATTTTACGTCCAGCCAGGTTTTTCCTTCATGACTGGCCATATGTTTGGCTATCGCATATGTAAAGTCCCCATTCTGAATGGCACAGATATGTTGCAAAATCCGTATTTTGAGGGGGCACGTGGTACTGCCAATGTAGGCCTTTCCACAAGAGCATTGTAGCATGTAAACGACATACGAAGATTCACATGTGATGGTCGTTTTGATTTCAAAGTTTTTGCCACCTAGATCTGGGAGATTCTTGATGTTCCGGCCTATTTTGCAGGCTTTGCATCTCATACATTTACTGAAGCCTCTTTTCCTGATATCAAACCAAGATTCTGTTTTTTTCAATTCAAAGTGGCTTCGAACTAAATGGTCGGAAAGGTTTGGCGCTCTTCGATACGAGATCAGAGGACGATTCCCAATACTTTGCCCTATATCTGGATCTTTTTGAATTACGTGCCAGAATTTTATCATGGTCTTTTGTATTCTGTAGCTCTCCTTGCTGAATGTCATTACCATCCGTGGTTGTTCATCCGTATCACTTTTTTGTGTGATTCCCTTTATTGGCTCCTTATCTGTTTTTGCTGTTTCCGTTTTTTGTTCCTTGCTGAGAAGAGTGTCCGCTCTGGTTTTTGTTCTCGCTTTTCTTTCACTTCTATTGAGATCAGTTGTTTTGTAGCCCCTTTGTTTGAAACGTTCTTTAGTTTCCACAAATTTCCTCTCCATTTCAACATCCTCAGAACAATTTCTTCGCATACGAAGTAACTCCCCGTATGGTATGCTTTTCTTTAATTTCTTAGGATGAAAGCTCGATCCGTGCAGGAGGCTGTTGGTGGCCGTTTTCTTCCTATGGACAGTCGTCTGTAATTTATTTTCAGCAATGTATATTTTGGTGTCCAGGAAATCTATCTCTTTTGTGCTCACATTACAAGTAAATTTTAAGCCGACTTGATTATCATTAAGGATTGCAAAAAACTCATAGAATTCTTTTTCTGTACCCTTCCATAAAAGGAACAGGTCATCGATAAATCGAAGCCATAGCGCTACCTTTGACATGTGATGTTCGTTTTCCTCTCTCCAAGCCACTTGTAGATGACACTAAGTCTGAAGTTATCTGCACGATCACCCGCCAGGTAAATGGACGTCTGATCTATGATGTTCGTGTAAATCACGAACAAATATAAGCGATCGTATCATAAAAATGTACATCGCTTAAAGTGCAGTAACAAATTACACACCCTGTTGGATAAAACGCCCACCACACAAAGCAATAGAAATTGCAATCCCAGGCAATGTATAAAGTTTGTAAACTACTAGGTCCAGGATGCACTAGTAAAATGCTTGCATGCCTTGATATAAAAATGAAAATCGAAAAGGGACTAGTGACCAAACACTGCCGTGAACAGGAACTACGGTTCGAAACGCGTAGGAGTTGTCACGTTTGGAAATAAACAACTGCTAAACAACCAAGAAGTGTGCCGCGATTTAATTTTCTTGGTATTGGATTAATTCGAGACACTGCCCTGGTCTCGCCGCAGGCACCCACTGGATTGTGCTCCCGCTGCGACAGGACAAGTTGATTTACGAGGTATATATATATATACACACACACATATATATAAATATGTGTATGTATCTCTCAATATATACACACACACATACATATCTATATTATATATATATATATCTTAATATAAACACACACATACATATATATATATATATATGTATATATATATATATACACACACACACTTAGCGCGTGATTAAACTGTGTATATAAAACATGCCAGAAAACTTGATTGTAATTAATAAGCATGGTGCCTAAGAAAAGAAACAAAATGAAAAATCGTTTCTAAATTGTTTGTAATAACGTGATTGGGAGAGAGTTTTAATTTTTGAGTTTTTACATTGTCAAAATAGTATTATACATAAAATCCGATATATGAAATTATATTATAGAAAACAAGCATTTGCAATGCAATAGGTCTCGCATTTATGCGAGTTTGAGCTATTGACACTGCAAATAACATTGTCTTTTATTTTTGTTTTTAAAATATAAATAAAAGGCATTGTCATTTACAATGCCAACAGCTTAAACTTGCGTAAATGTGAGACCTATTACATTGCAAATGCTTGTTATATATAGGCACAATTGTAGATAAGTTGCAGGAAGGTGAAATTATATCTATAGCAGCTGCATTAAACACCCTAGATAGGCCCCAGAGTTCAGTGGTGGATTGAATTGGAGCTCGTTTTACACAATTAATGTAATGAAAAGGCTCCACTCGATCCATTGCTTCGCACACTGGCATATGCATAAGTGACGTTTTCGTTCATGTACTGCAGAATAAAAAGTCCCCATCGACTGCAAAGACTGTGCTTGCAGACGCCTGTTCCAGTCCCCGTTCTCACTGGAAATACAAACATGCTTTGTCTACGGTGAGTGTTAGAACAACAATTAGGCCGATAAGTTATTTTGTATCTCCTGTTGAACTGCTGATGTTTTTTCTACTTGACTTCTTTTTATAATAAAACGAACCGAGCACCGGAAATATATATTCTAAGTATTTTATAGCAATATTTACAACTGAGGATGCTTCATACTGTGCTTTAAACACTACGCATTGGGTACGTTTGAAAGTGCTGAGTAAATGGCAATTTACCTATTTCCTTTCATTTACGCATGTAAAGTCACACAACAAAGCTGGGAAGGCGGCCTATTGGTCAGGCTGCTGCCTACAGGTCAAGACACCATGATTATAGTCTCACTTTCTCCTCTGCGCTTTGTGTGACCATGGGCAACTCGCTTCATCTCGGGGAGCAGCGGTTTCCTTATCTGCCACTGCTTTGTAGCGCTTAGAAACGGGCTAAACACAAGCATTTCGTGACTAGATAGCAAGCATGATTTATGCACCCCTTAACTATACCCGTTTGGCGCCCTACAAATGATAACATAATGAAATAAACATACCGAATATCGAGCTGGGATCCCAGGAAGGGATCAGCGGGCTGCTTAGACGGTAGACAGTCCGGTGAAAATGCCTCAGAAACAAGGAGTAACTTGCCTCGAGGATCCAGCAATGGGTGTTGGTTTTGAAAGGCTTGAAACTATTCGCCTGGGGCCCCAGGTGGAATGCCTGTCATGCGGGGAGCAGAGGAAGGATTTCAAGGCAAACAAAAACAAGTTCCCGCTTCCCGCCGGGCCGCCGCGCTGCCTGCGACGACCCGGAAGCGGTTGGGCAGCCGGCCAATCGCAGCGCGGCCCCAACCGGAAGTCCCGCCCCCATCGCGGCGCGAGAGAGAAGCCACTGTCCGAGGAGCCCCGAGGGCTCCTGATCGAGTCCCGGTCCCGAGATGGGGGACCGGGTGAAGAGCGGCCGGGCGCATGAAGAAGACGGGGCTCTCATGTGGTGAGAGAGCCCCGCAAAGCTCAACCGCCGCCCGAGAGGCACGCCGAGCACCGCCAGAACAGGTGAGTGTGTTGCGGAGGAGGAGGGGTGAGTGGGGGTGGGGTGTGCGCGTGTGTCTGTTGTAGTGTGTCTGTGCGTGCGTGTGTCTGTCTGTCTGCGCGTGTGTCTGTTAAAGGGGGGGTGCGTGTGTGTGTGTGTGTGTGTATGCAGTGTGTGTATGTGCGCATGCGTGCGGGAGCCTTTCTGTGCATGGGAATAGCAGGGACGGCGACGCGACGTGCGCGCTCACGAGATACAATCGCCAGGAGGACAAGCTCGTCACAGTCTGCTGTCTACATTCCCCAGAATCCCTGAAAAGTGGCGACATAAGTAGTCTCCCTAGACAGCAAAAGCTTCGCTTTTGCTTTCGTCTAGGCGAGACCTAAAAAGACTACTGCGGCATGCGCGCAGGCACAGTTTTCTATGTCTATTACAGTTTTATGCGCGTGTGCACTTTAAAAATGTTTTCCAAAATGGCGCTCGCTGTTGTGAGCAAGGCTGCGAAGGCCACAGAAATGCGTCTAGCGGTAGCTGAATGAAGAGTTGCTTCGAAAGATACCTCATGTGGTGCGGCTCCTTCTCTGGATGCTCCAAGGAGGATTGTGGTGATAAACATCTCTTGCTCATAGGGAATAAACTCTATAGAAGAAGTGTGGCGTGTCACCGGTGGCCTGAATTTGGGGAATGAATTAGACAACTATCATAGTCTGTAGTGTACACAGGTCACAACAAAAGCTTTGAGAGGGTGTTCCTATAATGTTCAGATGTGTGTATAATATTTATACAATGTGGGAAACTATATGTGCGAAGATTATGGAGTTTAAAGAGAAAATGTTACCTCCCCCTTGGTGCTGGGTGCCCAAAGTAGGTGGCTCAGAAAGGCCCATGGGCCTCCTCAATAAAGATTTCCACCTTAGCTGCTTTTCTTTCTACGGAGCTCTGTTGCTTTGTACTTGTGTAAACATGCTATTACTTCCTGTAGGAAAGTAGGATCTGCTTTTATGGCTATTCTTACGTTTTGCCTGGTGCATTGTTGTTCCTGACCAGCTAATCAGGAACCCAGTCTCTGTGCTTCTTCCCTAAATTGTGTATGGTGAATACCTAGGTATACCCCGGATTGGCTACTAGTGAACCCTTATAAGTCCTGAGTATATTGTACTAAGGTACTCAGGGCATAGGTGCACCAGGGGTCCCATGGGCTGAAGCATGTATTATGCCACCCATGAGAGACCACTCAAACAAACTACAGCTCTGCCATTGCAGCCTGTGTACGTTGGGGCTAGCACCACTTACAAGAGATATAAGTTTGCTTATATCTGGGGTCACTTCACTTAAAACCTATAAGGCAGGCCTAAGGCAGGCCTTTCAACCCTGAAGGCAGGGTGCTCGGTTTTGTGAGGGTGCCCCTGCAGGAGCAGGATACCCCTACAACCTTCAGAGTCCATTCTCCGGGGTTGTAAGTGCATCCGCCATTACGATATATAGAGTGGCCATGCGTCATTACGCGATGGCTAACTCTAAAGTGGCTGTAACGAACCCGGTCATGTTTGGTATCAAACATGTTGGAATCAAACCCTGGTGAGGTACGATTCCGTGCACTGTGAAGCTCCTCTGGGAGGCCCTCAGTGCTCCAATACCATTCGTCTAGACCCGGTTAGCACAACATGGCTGCTGCCGATCAGACCCAATTCTGCCCTGCTGCTGCTGAGCCAGGCTCGCACAGGGGAAGGCAGAACAATAGGTTTCCTGTCACAGGGAGGTGTGACCACCTCCCAGACAGGGTTTAGTGTCTTGGCCCAGGGTGGGAGTGCTTGCCAGCGCCACCAAGTCTGCTTGAAGGGCACATGGTGCCCTCCTTGCATAGTCCAATTCAAACCAGCCGCTCAGGCGTGAAACTGGACAAAGCACATGGGAGTGTCCTCTCCACTGTCTCACCCCTCCCCTGGGAGGGAACCCTGAATCGTCCCAACCCTTTCCTTAGGGTACTTAAGGGCTTACCTGTGGGTGGGTCCCTAGATTCGTAGTGGGACAAGGTTCAATTCAAGACACCACTTCATCTTCGACCATCTGGGCACTCTGGGCTTCGCTGAACCTTGCTCTGGGCTCCGAGACTGCAACTGGGAAGACTCCTACTGCTCCTCGTCTCGTCCTGCTCGTCTGCTGCAACGTCTGTTGGCATGCTCCATACAGGAACCTTCCAAGGCCTGTGGGTATCCAAGACACCCAAAGGAATCTCCCTTGAAGTGAAGGAGTCACTTCCCTGCATCTGGAGGCACCGCAACAAAGCTGATCAGTCTATGGAGCCTGGGCTCCCACGGACTCTGAAAGGCTCAGAAACACATGTGGTGGTTCTCCACATCCCTCAAGGCCCACTCTGCCCTCTCACCAAGTTTGAGGTCAGTATCCCTCGTTGGAGCCGTAGGAACCGAATCCCTGTGCACTGTGTCGACTTGCCTTCGCAAAGCCTTGTTGGCTTCCTTCTTCCAAGATCTTCAGGCTCCAAGTAGCCCCAACCTCAAGCATCGCCTGTGCCCAAGATATTTGTCCTCACCACATCACTTGCACCGTGGGCCTTCATCTTTGGTGAGCTGCTCGAGGTCCTCTTGCAACTCCAGTGCCTCCAGTCTGAGGGCTCTCTTGAGGGTCTTCCTTGATTCCAGCAGGCTCCACTGATTGCTCGGGGCCTGCTCTGACTCCCCTGCTGGTGGGGACTCATATGGACCTTGCTCGTCCCAACAGTGCACCCTTTTCGCTTTCTACGTTGGTTGCGGTTGCCAAGGCTTGTTGGTGCTCCCGACGGACACTGAAACCTCAACTCTCAACATCCGACGCGGGACAGCTTACGAATGGCTCCTGGTCTTCCACAGCATCGCCTGGTCTGCACAGCTGTAGCTCCAAGGTCACTTCGGCTCTCCTGCAGCACCCGACATCGGAAGGCATTCATCTTCCAAGTCTCCTGGTCATTCCTGAGTGGCAAAGACTCTGTCCCCTCTGCTTGCAGCTACTTCTCATTCCGAATCCACCTTTGGGTTCAACTGGATACTTTCACCTTCTCCTGCAGCGGCATCTTCCTGAAGTCCTCCATTGGGTTCGACGGCGGTTTCCGGCGCCATTTCACACCTATGCACCCGTCTTCCCTGGTGTAGGTATCCTGGTTCCTAGGGTATCCATGGGTGGGGTGACTATTCAAACTTCTGTCTTCCACTGGGTTTCCCCAGATTCCACTTGGAAGGGTTCTTCTTTAAAATTGCAACCACGACTTACCCATTGACTTGTATGGAGCCCGCGGTCGTGTTCCCACTCTGCACACGGCCTCCGTGAGGTTCTTGGTTACATACGTCAGGTAGTCTTGACTTGAGTCGCGGTTCGCATACCACTATTTTAGTATATGCTTAAGTCTCCCGCTGGCAACCACTGTGTATTTTGAACTACTTACCTGTTTTATCTACAAAGTATTATGTACATCGTGTATATCTCCAGGTAGGAGATATCTGTATGTGTCTTAATAAATATATATTTTTATAACTACACTGTATGTGTCTTATAATAAATATATATTTTTATAACTACACTGTATGTGTCTTATAATAAATATATATTTTTATAACTACACTGTATGTGTCTTATAATAAATATATATTTTTATAACTACACTGTGTGGTTCTTTTTCACTTAATCTATGCCTATAAGATTACGTTCTGGTAAAACAGCTGCTTTACACTCCTTCTGGACTAAGCCCGAAGGCTGCTCTCCAGAGCTACCACTTAAAGAGAGCTTTCTAAGGTTGTCTAACGCCACTAAAATCACCATAAGGGTCGTCTGGATTGGTGCAGGGTGCCCACTTACACAACTGTACACAATATACCAAGCCAGCTTCTCACACCCCCTCCTACCACAGAAGCACCAAGTAAGTACCACTGACCCCAAAATGATTTTTTCAAGGATAATCATGGAGGGCTGATAACCCAAGATACCACAGCACACACTGAGCCTGAAGCTCAACCACAGCACAGGCATAGTGTGAGAATACACCACAGAACACATACACGGAACGCGGAACTACACCCCAGCTTGCAAGGAAAGTGAGACTACACTATAGCACATGTGAAGCGCGAGACTACATGACAACACACTCGGAGTGCAAGGCTACACCACAGCATACATGTACAGTGAGGCTGTAGAACAGCACACGTGGATTGCAAGGCTACACCACAGCACGTATGTGGTGGGAGACCCCAGGACAGCACATGCAAGAGCGCGAGACTATAACACAGCACATATGTGGTGTGCGAGACCCCAGGACAGCACGCACAGAGCACAAGAGGCGACTATTGCAGAACTTTAGAATACACAACAGCACCTGGGGCGTGTGATACTACACAACAGCACACGTGGTGTGGAGTGGGGTGCTACACCACTGCGTGGTCAGAATATCAGACTACACCACATCACACAAGGAGTGCACAACCATACAACTGCACACAGGGAGTACAAGATACAAGAGCAAACCTTAGCACAGGCAGAGCGCCAGATGCGGAAGATATTAATAAATATTTTGATTGAATTCTTGGCGATAATTGTTTTTCAGGTTCTTGTTTCTCTGCTTGTTAATTCATCAATGAAATCACATTATTCAATATTAGTGAAAAGATCCACTCTGAACTATGACTAATGTATTAATTCTTTCTCGTCGCCCTCCTCTGCTGGCCTCGTTATTTTGATATATACACTCATGAATGTGAAGGTCTTGATTCTGAATCATTCCTGCACGCATGAGTGGAGCTTAGGTGCACAAGAAATAGAATTATAGAAGGGTAACAGTGAATCACGGTGATGTTTTTCACCGAGGGGTTCTGAGTAGGGGTGGGCAGAATTTGCATAGTCGTACTACGCAAAGCGCTGTAAAATGGTAAAAAATCTCCACGAACACGCGGAATTGCTTGTTCCGCCCATTCGCGATGCTTTTTTTTCTGTTTGCGAACGTTGTTTGCGTGCTTAGGGGAGATATCTCGTAAACACGCATGTTTAAAGCGCGAACAAGCAAAAAATTCTGCTAAGCCGCGGAATTTTTGGCAATTTCGCGTTCTCCGCGGAACGCCAAATTACCCAAATTTCGCAAGTTCTACGAGTGGAACGGAATTTACCGCCCAGGCTTAGTTCTGAGTGACATAAAATAGACCTTGAGAGTGAAGCTTGAGTTAGCTATGATGTTGTGTATGGCCACAGAACCACCTCCCCCTGTTTTCAAAAGCTAAATCGGGGTGCAGGGGTAATGGGGGAACCCAAACATCCACAGAGTCCTGTCCAAGCAGCCTGAAATTCCTTCAAGCCGTTGCAACTTTGGGGTAAAACTTCTGTTTCCCACTTTATATACATCATGACACTGAAGAACCAGATGTATAATCTGGTATTCACAACAGTGGCGCTCAGGGAAAAGCATACGTAACAAGGTACTCCACAGGTGCCGGTGCTGTGACCCGGAGTCACACAATAAGCATCTGCGGGCACTTCTGTGGACAATCCGCGAGTGCCGTGGACTGTCCGCAGGTATAAGTTCAGGGACAGGAGTAGCGAAAGGGACATTAGAGGTCAGGGTCGCTATGCAATATGCAGCGAAGACCCCAAAACTTGTATATTTGTTGACATTTGCAAATCTTTTACTGGTTTTCGACCTAGAAATGTATACCTGAGAGTCTAGTTCAAAGAGTGTATTGCACAGCACTCAATCCCTCAACCTGTAGGTACAAATGCCCCAGCGCCCCGATATTATATAGGGGCGCGGAGTAATAGGTTCTCCTAGAAGAAAATGAAAACATAAAAATGCAGGCAGTCCGCTGCAGTATGCATCGACATGTTTGGAAATATATGGGTTGCAAAGATGTGCATGCCAACTTCAAGGGACCTTTAGGATTCCTTAACCAATCAGAAATCTGCCCAATTTTTTTTAATTTCCAAAGCAGGCTTTTTAAAAAAAAAAATTACGAATTGTGTGGCAAGTGCCAAACGTTACGAGGATTGTCAGTATAATGCATTATTAAATTGAAAAGTTTTAAGTTTAGTATAGCTTTAATGAACATTCTATATGTTATCATTATTGTGAGATAATTGCCCGTCACTAAAGTTATGGCTCTTCAGCGGATGCTTGTTGGGAGCAGCAAGGGTTTCTTTCAACCACCCTGTCACCTGCATCCTTCCCTGCTTACCACAGACCCCATGGTTACCTAATGTGGCGTGTTCTGTTCATCCAGGGACCACCGTTCTCTTTCAGAGTAGGAGACGTGGCGGCCACAGCCCATCAGATGTATCCTTCACCAGGCTTTCCAACAGACCCCTTGATGGCCCAGTCTCTCCTGAATTTCGGCTGAAGTAGCAGGTTGGACTGGAATCCAAAATGAACCCTGGAATAAATGTTCAAACCAGCCATACA
Source organism: Lissotriton helveticus (assembly GCF_964261635.1). Lineage (NCBI taxonomy): Eukaryota > Metazoa > Chordata > Amphibia > Caudata > Salamandridae > Lissotriton > Lissotriton helveticus. The sequence continues at coordinate 23,600,560 of NC_136073.1, forward strand.
CAGTGCAGGGGGCAGCGGCTAGAAGGGGACCATGGGTGGGGAAACATCCTTTACAACACAACTTTTACCACGCAGTGCCTTTACGACGCAACTTTTACAACGCAAACCATTACAACGCTTTGCGCTGGGGGGGCGCTCTAGGATAGGGAATAGGTTTAATTTACTATCCAACACCTTCCCTACTATCCACGGGGACTGGAGTTGGAATAGCAAATTAAACTATTCACTATCCAGCGCCCCAAAGCACTATGCATTGTAAAGGCATGCGTTGTAAAAACAGCGTTGTAAAGGCATGCGTTGTAATGTCATACATCCCATGGGTGGGGTCTCTGAAACCCAAGTGGATCTGAAAGCAGCCGCAGAGCCTGCAGCCACTGATAAAATGCCAGGGTGGTAGAAAGGCCAACCACACCCTGGGAAGGTCTTCTGACACACCGGCAGCTTGGCGACTTCCAAAATATTACCACCACGTACGCCCGAGCTTTGCACTGGTCGCAGAAACCTTAGCTTATTACAAGCCAGCCTCTGCTTTGCAGGGCTACCTTGGGCTGCAGGGCTTTCGAATAATGGGTGTTACCAGGGTTCACACACAAATGGTCAGGACCCAGTTTTACCTTGGGCTTTGCTGGGTGTGGTCAGGTTGGTTTAATTTTTAAAAACAATGTGTAGTGTGGGTCAGATCTTGATTTGTATTTTTTTTTAACTAAGAGCCAGGTCACTCGTCAGGAGGCCACTGCAGCTTGCACCCCCATTGCCCCTGCCAGCGCTGCCAATGAGCATACAAACACACCAACTAACCATCGCACCCCTACAAGTGTGATATTTTAGACTATTTCAGGCCCCGAAAGCTATAATAATGGCTTGGATCGTAGGTATGTTATTTCTAGCATACATTGAATTAAAAAAAACATCTGTTGTTATGCTCATCTCTAAATAAAACAAACAGCACCACCATGTGGCAAACAGTTATAAGTGCTGTTGTTAGCAATTAATTACCAGTGCTGAGCACTGGAAAACACAGGCTCAAATTAAGTACTGGTGTGGGTTCTACTTCTTGCTGCTGAGAACTGAAGGAAAAAACTCACAGAGCACATTTCTCTGAGGAGGGACATTCTGTAAGTCTCTAAGGAGTGTCCTGGTGTGGAGCTGGAAGGGGTATACGTTGGAATGACCATCATTAAGTCTCTGGAGCTGTCAATGGCTTGTAGGGCGCATGACTGTTTCACAGACGTATGGTCAGGATGGAAGGCACATACACATACATGTGGTTATTGAGCCTAGAGGTCTGTGGTGAGCCGTGCATTGGTTCTGTCCAATATCAAAGTAGGCATACAGGCCTGATGTATCAATCTGCGTCTATGGGGAATGCCTTGATATGCAAGGGCTATATCTTCTAAATGTTCGGGTTGTGAAAAGCCAGGATAGTGTTTGGATGGCCTGACGACCACAGAAAGTGCACAGCATTTGATGCACTTGCCCACCAAGGCCCATTGTGGCTTCCTAAGACAGGAGTGGCGTGCCATCATCACCCGGGCTGAAGATGGGGGGGTTTAGCCTGAGGAGAAGAAGGGTCCCCTAGCCACACACAAGGATGGCACCCATTGTGGCCAATGACAAGAATGGTGGCCACCGAAGGGTGGAGAGTGATATGGAGGCCACCGAAGGGTGGAGAGTGATATGGAGGCCACCGAAGGGTGGAGAGTGATATGGAGGCCACCGAAGGGTGGAGAGTGATATGGAGGCCACTGAAAGGTGGACAGTGATATGGAGGCCACCGAAAGGTGGAGAGTGATAGGGTGGCCACCTGTGACTGAAAAGTGATATGGTGGTCACATTTTGGTTGAAGAGTGATGTGGTGGCCAGCTGAAGTGGACACCTGCGGCTCAAGAGTGATTTAGTGGCCAACTGTGGCTAAAGACTAAAATGGTGGCCACTGAAAAGTGATATGGTGCCCACCTGAGGCTGAAGAGTAAAATTGGTGGCTGCCAAAGAGTGATATGGGTGTCATTAGCGGCTGAAGAGTAAAAGGGTGGCCATCCATGGCTGAAGAGTGATATTGTAGCCACCTGTGCCTGAAGAGTGATATGGTAGCCACCTGTGCCAGAAGAGTAAGATGGTGGCTTTCCGTGGCTGAAATGGTAGCCACCATCGGTAGTGCTATCTGTGGCTGAATATGGTGGCCACCTGTGCCTGAAGAGTGAGATGGTGGCTTTCCGTGGCTGAAATGGTAGCCACCATCGGTAGTGCTATCTGTGGCTGAATACGGTGGTCACCTGTGGCTGGAGAGTGAGAGGGTGGCTTTCCGTGGCTGAAATGGTAGCCACCATCGGTAGTGCTATCTGTGGCTGAATACGGTGGCCACCTGTGCCTGAAGAGTGAGATAGTGGCTTTCCTTGGCTGAAATGGTAGCCACCATCGGTAGTGCTATCTGTGGCTGAATACGGTGGTCACCTGTGGCTGGAGAGTGAGATGGTGGCTTTCCGAGGCTGAAATGGTAGCCACCATCGGTAGTGCTATCTGTGGCTGAATACGGTGGTCACCTGTGGCTGGAGAGTGAGATGGTGGCTTTCCGTGGCTGCAATGGTAGCCACCAGCGGTAGTGCTGTCTGTGGCTGAATACAGTGGCCACCTGTGGCTGGAGAGTGATATTGAACAGCAACAGTGTCCTCTCTACACTCCGACTTGAGCCACAGGGGAGAGCGGATGAATCCACCTGGCTGAGAGCCCATCTCCAGGAAAGGTTTAGTCCAGACCAGGGTGTGATGTGGTGTTCGCCATCTGGTGGGGGCAGCAGTGAATGACAGTGGACTGACCACACTAAGACACCCCTCACTCACCCCTTCCTCATGCCCTGCCCCGGGAGATCGAGGGAGTCCTGGAGAACATCTGCACACTATGGGGCAAATTTACAAGCCACTTGCGCCACGTTTGCGTTACTTTTCCTATGTTACAAAGTGACGCAAAAGTGGCGCAAGGGGCTTGTAAATCTGCCCCTATGTTCACACCATGGACTTTTATTTGACAACCTAAAGCATTCTGGGAGCTGTAGTCCGTTTTCTTTTGTTGCTGTCTTTGAACTTACGCGTCCTTGTATCTATCTATGCTTGTGGTAGACAAGCCCTGGCCTGGATTCACGGCGCCCTGGAATCGCAGTGAGACGCCAGCCCTAACCCCGGGGGTCGCAGTATGGGATAAACCCCCCTTGTAACCCACAGCGCGAGCTTACATTGATCTGCTATAAACTGCTTTTCGTTTCGTATAAGCAGCAGGCTTCGGTGCTTTGACCTATGTATGTATAGGCACCTGCCTGCCCCTCCCCCCGCCCCCAAACTTTATTCGCATCATCCGGGATCTCGAGCTCCGGGTCTGCGAGGCGCAGCGTTTCCACTCCAGCGTTCATTTAAAAAAAAAAAAGTTGCATTCTGGGAACTGTAGTTTTGATGTTCATCCATTGAACAAAGTGGTCAAATGCGTCTGAACACAACGACGTGTCAGTCCTGCAAGTACCACAATGCAAGTCGAGGCGGTGAGAGCAACTCGTATGTAAGAAAGCACGTCACTGCATAATATGCACACCTGACTTTTAATCCATATACCAGCCCCAGGCAAGATCACTATGCTCGCAACAGAGAACTCCCGAAGTAAGGAATTAAGTCAGTTCGAATAAAAAGCTCACAATCGCACTTTCCCTAGTGCTTTGCACCGCCACCGGTGATGTTAATACCCGACCTCTGACCCCATAGCGCCTGGTTAACAGTGAGGGCCTCTAGCGCTTATTAAAACACAAACACGCTGTACCTCGCACCGTGCCTCCGCGGCTGGACCGGAAGTGGCTGCTCCCAGCCTCATCTGACGCTGATTTCCTCTGATTGGGGAGAGAGGCTCACATGAAAGGCACATCCGCGGAGAGATCCGCAAACTAATTACTATTAAATCTCGTTCCCATTACAACGGAGCGGTTCCTCCGCGTTCTGAAAAGAGATGAATTCTTAGCAGACTTCAGACGTGATAAAAAGAGTCATTGATAAAGCTTCAGAAGTTCTCTAGTTAACCACTCTTTGTGCACGATATTAAATCAAAAGGGTTTTTTGGAGGTATGTGCAAAGACGAATCCCTCTAGACAAGAATTATGAGTGAATTAATAATATCAGAAGAAAAAGCTATCCTGAAAAACTATTTAGCGTGTTGCATCTTGGTAGGCAGCAGTGCGTGGAGCGGGAGTGCAAACATAGCTTCAGGCCTACCACTGCTCCCGGACTGTACCGGGGCAAAAACTGCATTTTGATTTCAAATTTGTTAAATTTATTCCTGCTGCTCAGCATAGAAAGCATGATGTAAGAGCCTGTTAGAATGTTCTGCGTGGATGTCGGGCAGTTTGATAAGGGCTGAGTGGCAGGAGGCTGCTCCTGGTGGGGTTGTCCTTTTTATACTTATTCCCATAATCCCGTGTATCATCTGCCCAGGGGTCTACAAGCGCTGGGATGCCTTCGGGTCGCCATGCGCTATATAAATACCACTTCAATTCAATTATACTTGACTTACCATCTTACATGAATAAAGGAGCTTCAAGAAACTACATGGACTACGTAACTTTTATTTACAACATTTTTGGCGACGAGGATGAGATTTAGTAATTTTTGTATTTTGAGGACGAGGATGTTGTAATTTTATAACTTTTTTATAAACAGGTACATTAGAATTTCTGTCACGAGTTTAGCCAAATGTAGTTGTATTGCAGTGATTACAGGTACTTTGAGATAAAAGTTTAGCCAATCCCCCTCTACATAGACTTGCTGGGAAATTAGGTAAAGGATGATTGAAAGAAAGAAGCAGGAAAGAAAGGGGGATACAAGAGAGGTTCTGTAGCAATGAGTCTACTTGGGTTTATAGCCATGTTACAAAGCCGACACCCCACTAGTTAACTTGTGGCAGGAGTTTGACCTGTCAAAATAAACTCCCTTGATAGGTCAAAACCCCTTAGCTTGCTCACAGTGTGGAAATGTTTTACTACACTCTCCAAGTCGGGCAAAATCTGGCAATGCCAGTCTTTGTTAAGTCTATTGAAGTCACCAACTTCATCCGATTCACCACAAAGCATAGTCAAAACTCCCTGAATGCACCCCTCTGGCAATTTCTTATTGTAGGATGCCTTCTGGGTGGAGAGCGCCAGACAGTGGCGGTCAACACTGATTTAGGGTGGTGGCGGGCGGACGGGAGTGCGGAGGGGGAGAAGCGAGCGCAGGGTTCATCATTTTTTTTTAAACGTACCTGGGGTTGCCGGCTGCCTCGCGCTCCTCTGCGTCCACTTCCTGGTCCCAGCAGTCCCTGGGCCAGCATCACAGACTCCCCATCCAATCCCTGCACTGTTTTCAAGTTTGAGAACAGCGTGGGGATTGGCCTGAGCAGGCTGGTTTAATGCTCATTCTGACACAGGGAGTCTGTGCTGTTTCTCCAAGCTGGCTGTGCAATACAGCTGGGTTGGAGAAACCGAAGTGTGCATGTCAGTTTGACCGGCCAAAGAGACATGCGCACTTACAAGTACACTCCTCTTCTCCCTCCTACGGCCTGCCCTGCCCCTCCCTTCACACGCTGGCTCAGCCAGCAGTTTAAAATAAAAAATAAATTAAAATATTGTTTTATTTTTCAGCTGCTGGCTCTGAGCCAGTGGAGCAACGCTCGTCCGCCTTTGCGGAGGGGTCGCCACTGGTGTTGGACCCCTCTACGGTCACCATGTAAAAGGTTAAAATGCCTCTGCGATTTTGCACTTTCTGTAGCTCACAGAGTTATAAAAAAGCTTTGGAAGCTGCAAGTCTTGCAGGTTCGCACATTCCTATAACTTGGCACCTGGCCTTGCATATTTCAGCCTAGAGCACCAGAGAATTCAGCTATAAAATTCTGTGTTATCATGTCACCACAAAATAACTTCAATGGAACCGATTCCAGCAGCGCGAGGAGCTGGGGAGTGCAGCGCCGGAAGTAGAAAAGGCAACAGATTTTTAATCAAGTCCCTGCTCCCCTTTGACGCTCTGTGTGATGTCGGCAGCTGGGTTTGCCGCGTTCAGGCCATGTACAGTGAAGGTGATTGTTTTGCTAGCAGGGGCTATAAGATTGCATATCCGCTCTCCCTGCTCGGGGAACTCGCGAATTCATTTTCCGCAGCCGGCTGATGTAAATGCACTTGTATTGTGCGCCCAAGTGTAAATACTCATCCGGGTGCCAGCAGGAAACCTAGCCGGCCTTTCTCCAGCCCCTTCTAGGCATTGCAGGGTGGGCGCTCTGCGTGGATGAAGCTGGCATGTCTTGCATTATTCTTGGAAGGCGCCCCCGGCTTCATCTGGTGGCCAGGGCCTGGTGCCAGGCAACTCTTGGATAATCAAATAGAGCTTCCCTGTCGCTGCCAGCAGAGGCTCTCAGATGTGGTGCAGGCGATGAAGGTGGAGCAGGGACAGGCTAAACCCCTGTGGCAGGGGATTCATCGGGCCGGAGGCAGGGTTTAGCGCCAGGGTCCACCAGCGTGACCACAGAGGTAGGCCCTAAACATTCCAAAAGGCGGCCATTTTGGATTGGTCAGAGAAATGCAGGCAGATGTATATCTGTACTTGGTGAGCAGGAAATCATGCAAAGTTGTAAATGACAGCAGTTACTGCACCTCTAATGTTAAATATTGAACGGATTTGTTAGCATGAGCTGAAAGCCATTTTGTATTTCTGGCAGTCATTTTGTTTGCCATGTGCTCGCCATGTGCTCTGTCCTACCTTTCTGTTAACTGCTCTTGGAGTCTGCCTAGAGACAAATTATATTTAGCATCTTCTACCTTTGCACATGCCCAGAAGGGCCAAGCTAGTAGAATGCACCTGCTTCTCTAGGATAACTGTCAGGCTATTTTTGCTTCTGCATGGAGAAGTAACTCTACTCCCATTTTGTTGAGCAAGCAGATCTTGCATGTCCATATTAGTCATTTTGCATGCTTACATGAGCCAGGACAACCCCTTGGTCTTATGCTGAGTATGTAACCCTCAGCATATATAAAGCCCCAGTTTTCTGTACTCATTAGACTACCTCATTCAGTTGCTAAGGCTTCTGTGTGACGTAGTCTCACCTCATTTGAGGTTAATAAAAATGCTCTTTTATATTTCAGCTTCTGTGCCAATTTCTTCTATGTTGGTTTAAAAGGACCAAGTATCAGTGGGACCCCTATTTCAGGTTTCAATGTTCTTCACTAATAAAAACCCTGTCCTACTCTCTGTACAGGAGTGTCTGTTCGTGTTTGGAGTGCTGCCCGTGTCTGGAGTACCCCTCTGCGGAGGAGCCTGTCCGTGAAACTAATGCACTGGCCTTGCAACTCTATGGAGCAGCCTGTCCATATCTGGAGTGCACCAGCCCAGTCCCCTCTCCGGAGAAGCTTGTCTGCAGTACACTGCGCCTGTAAGGAGCAGAGAGAGAAAGTCATTCCTTTCCCCTGATCACCCCCATTTATTTGACTGATACTGGTGGTAACTGACTCTGATTGTGCCCTGGGCTCTGCTCCCCAGGCCCCGGCCCAGTGCTCTGTGCGAAAGGTATATGGTAATTAGGTGTCATTAAAATTGGTATGACAATATACCTGTACTCTCTAGTATATGGTAGGGAATGTAGGCTTAGAGGCACAGCAGAGTTAATGTACTCAAGTGTGCACGGCTGTGTCGCCTGCCGTCACTTTTAAAGCCAGTCTTGTTTTGAAAGCTACTTTTAAAATAAAGCTATGTTCAAATTCGACTTTGAAATTAAAGGTACCTCTGAAGTCTTAACCTACCTTATTTTTTTACATACAAGTCACCCCTAAGCTGTACTCTAGGTGCCCCGAGGGTAGGGTGCATTCGAAAAATAAGCAGGGACATTTTAAAACATGCTTTATATGCCCTGGTGAGGGAAAAACTGCCAAACTCCCTTTTCCCCATGGTAGTACATTACCTCCATAAGCTGACATTGGAATACATTAATAAAGTATAACTACTGACAGGAGTGAGCTAAAATATTAATTGAAAGACTTAAAAGAAAAGTTTATGATAAATCAAATAACTTGCAAATGTAAGATTTATTATAACTATTACAGAAAATAAGTTATAGAACTTGCTTTCCTGATGTACCAAAATCCAGCCTTCCAGCAGCCTCTCCTGATTGGCCAGCAATTTACAGGCTGAGGCAGACTGCTCCGATGAGGTGTGACGTGGCCTGCATAGAGACAAAGGACCTCTGGTGGGAGGAGATCTGGAGGTACAGTGCACAAGCCAGGATGGGGGTGAAGTAACCAAACTGGTCTTCAAAGAGGGAATGACAGGACACAGGCTCACCCCCACTTCCTGCACCCTTGGCCAGACAGGAGCCCCAGTAACTGAATTATCAGAGGGGTTGGAAGATAGAGTTGCTCCATTTTGGATTTTGACAAATAGTGCTGTCTGGGACAAGAATATGCCACATTTTGGAGGAAACTGACATACTTCTGGGTGGCACCCTGGACCCCATTGGTAAGGGACGTGACCCTGCTTGTTACCTAAGAACACTGGATAGATATGGGAGCGCTGCACAGCAACTCAGATTCCTGCCTGAAACTACAAGAAGAAGGAGGACTGCCTTGCTGAACCCCTGGCCTGCACCAAGAAGACTGCATTCTTAAGGACTGCACCTGCTGCACACTTTGCTCTTCATCCCATAAGAACTTTGCCTTGCTTTGAGAAGTGAAGGCGTGGACTCTCTGAAAGCAACAGGTTTAAAGAGCTCCACCTGCATCACCTCCATCAAGAGGCACCAGCTAACCACCTTCAGCTGGACTTTAAAGGATTTGGCAAGGTGCATTGTGGGAGACATAATCACAAGGAACAACTCAGAGCTTCTGGAACCTTGTATTTATTTTGTGGACACTTTTGAACCCAAAAGGACCTTCTGGAAGCATCTCCAGGCACGGAGTGATTCCGTCACGAGCATGGCGGCGCCGCGCGGACCCCCCTCCCCCCCAGCGCCACGGCGGAATTACCGCCGCGGCCAAGGGGTTAAAGCTCTCCCTTGGGGGAAGCGACGCCCGGGCTGCACACCCGGACACATCTCTGTACCCATGGTGCAACGGCGTCTTCTGCTACAAGCAAAAGGAACCGAGAGCTATTATTGAAAAATCTTTTTCTTGCTGGCATGCCTGGCTGTCTAGAAATCAACCCCCCCAGGGGGTATGCAGACACAAGTCCCCTCAGCTGCTCCGGTGACGTCCCCACTGATTACAGGCAGGAAATCTCGGCTCCCACCTGACAGAAATGCAGAAAACTGATTGCCTGACCTTTTCCAGCTGGTGTTTGGGTCCCCTTCGCTCTCGAGGTCTTTGAAACGTGCGCTTCAATGCCCCCCCCCCCCCACAGAGAGTGGGGGGGGGGGTGCACCTTCCTTCCCTGGCCTCTCCCCTGGAGCCAGTTGCTCTGCCAGTGTGTCATGGGCCCTAGTGCAAGGAAGGAAATGCCCCCCCCCCCCTGGCTGTTGCTACAATTGCAAACCACAGCAATAAACAGCGTTGAGCGGCTTTCTCAGGCCTATTAAGGACCCCGGTGCCACTGCACCTGCTGCACCAATGGAAGCCACACCCCTGGCTAGCGCACTGTTGGACAGGGCCCTGCGAAATACCCATTCCCCCCCCTGCAGACACGCCGTGTTTCGCAGTCTACGCCCTTTTATTCCATTTATGAAACCTTTATACCTGGAATTCTGAAATATGTAATAGATGTAAATAAACACACAGACCCTCAACTTCACGTGGCCCAGTAAATTCCTGAATGACTGGGAACGCGTCATCACACATACCATACCTAAATTCTACACACACTACGATTTTACCCAAGTAAAATTTGGAAGGCGATATCTGCAAAATGTAAAAGAAGAAATCAAGCCAGTAAATGACAAGACATGGATTTTGGAAAGCCATCGCCAAAATGTGTATATATAACGAACCATTTTATGGGAAGCTCTCAGAATAGGCGATAATCATCACAGCTAATACATTCTGAACAACCTGAGAAATATTACTTCCGCCACGCGTAATGCAGGTCAAAAGGCTAGTATTCCACTGTAATATGACGTTAGAAATTCCACCGGTGGAGTCTCCCGTAGATTGAGTACTTTCTGCTGAAATCAAAGTGTTTTCCATGAACCTACATGGATTTTTAGGTCCGGCTTGACAGAGCAACTGTCACCTGACCTTTTCACCTCCACCAATATTATTCTACTGTTCTTTGCTTCCACACAAATACATATACTATTTACCTGTAATAATTACATTACCATACAACATTCTTTGAAAGCCAGACCTATGTTTAAGAGATGCATTACAACCTGCTGAACCGTGACCTTTGACTGCCCCCTATAGGGAGGGGGTGACCAAAACAGCTCACTGGGCGAAGAGTTTGCGCTGAGATCTGATTGGCTCTTGTTTTAACCCCAACACTGCGAAGTCAGCTCTTGAAGCCTCGATTCCATGAAAACTAATGAATTGGGCGCTAATAACACCTGTTATTCAGCTACCCATGGCAGGGTAGTTGTCTTCACAAACTGAGAGTGCGCACCTTTGACTTGCAATTTTGCCCTATTTTCACAGTTTTGAACAAACAGCTGAAATCTGAGGGCAAGCGGGGAGAGCAAAGACGCAAAATTTGCACAATTCTATAAAAAAGTTGTCAACTTCGAGAGGTTGCAAAGGTTTTCACTCACCCGCTTATGTCGAAATTGTGAGATTTGCCCAAAATTTTTTTACCATCCAGATCCTCTTTTAACATTAAGTAAATGTTTCTAGGCAAGAAGAGCTTCACAGAAAGCACGCCCTCTTTATAAGTGACCTCTTAATTCCATTAGGGCCGGTAACTGTACGGCCGAATAGGTTTTATTTATTTATTTTTACCTATTCCGTTGTCTGTCTACTCCAGCCCCCTTCCACCTCACCGTGCTTACCTGCGCCAGCCGCCACTGGTGCCGGCTCCATTAAATGTAAATGTGGGTGTACTTGTAAAGCGCACTGCGACTCCATGGAGTATCCTGCCGCTGAAGACCGCTGGGGAACCCGTCCTGGTTTTCCCTGTGAGATAGTCCCTTTCTGGGTATCTCCAAGGTGGAACCAGGCATCCCCGGCGTCTGTGGGGGGCCGTTGTAGAGATGAGGTAAGCTTAATGCCCAGAGTTGCCGAGTGTGTTCCCTGGTTAGAGTAGGCACCGAGGCGAGAATTATCGAGTCCGTTTTTGACCCTGGTCCACGACCCTGCTGTGTCGGGAATTGAACCCTGGTCCCGGGCCGTTCTCTGCTTCCGGGTCTGCCGCCTCTAACCAGAGAGCCACACCACTCCACTTTAGAATGAACAGCTTAGTACTTTCACACAGTTTTCCACTCTTCAAAGAAGTGGAAATCTCCTGGTGAAAGCCAGGCCCAAATGTGGAATTACCGGGGAAATTATACCTCAATTGACTGATTCTACCAGTAGTTCGCCATTTCATAGTGGACCCTCGGGGTCCAACTTTAATGAGCGCGATTTGTCCCACCCCGGAGCTGCCAGTACCCCTGTATTGGTAACTTCAGGGGCGGGGAAATCCAGGCCATGCAGGTTTAGCTGTGCTTAGTTTATAAAGTATATACGTGCAGGGGCCCAAAGATTTTCTTAAATGCCTGCCACATGCAGAGGTTCCCTCGCCATTATTTCACCTCACGCCCCTTCTTCCACCACCTACACCTCCTGTCTCTATATCTCATGAATACCGAGGCTGCCTGGTCTTGATTCCACCTCACGCCTCTTTCTACCCCCTACACTTCCTGTCTCTTTATCTCATGAATACCGAGGCTGCCTGGTCTTGATTCCACCTCACGCCTCTTTCTTCCACCCCTACACTTCTTGTCTCTTTATCTCATGAATACCGAGGCTGCCCGGTCTTGATTCCACCTCATGCCTCTTTCTTCCTTCACCCTACGCTTCCTGTCTCTTTATCTCTTGAATACTGAGGCTGCCTGGTCTTGATTCCACCTCATGCCTCTCTCTTCCACCGCCTACACTTCCTGTCTCTTTATCTCATGAATACCGAGGCTGCCTGGTCTTGATTCCACCTCACGCCTCTTTCTTCCACCTCTACACTTCTTGTCTCTTTATCTCATGAATACCGAGGCTGCCCGGTCTTGATTCCACCTCATGCCTCTTTCTTCCTTCACCCTACGCTTCCTGTCTCTTTATCTCTTGAATACTGAGGCTGCCTGGTCTTGATTCCACCTCATGCCTCTCTCTTCCACCGCCTACACTTCCTGTCTCTTTATCTCATGAATACCGAGGCTGCCTGGTCTTGATTCCACCTCATGCCTCTTTCTTCCACCACCCTATACTTCCTGTCTCTTTATCTCATGAATACCGAGGCTGCCTGGTCTTGATTCCACCTCATGCCTCTTTCTTCCACTCCCTACACTTCCTGTCTGTTTATCTCATGAATACCGAGGCTGCCTGGTCTTGATTCCACCTCACGCCTCTTTCTTCCATCCCTACACTTCCTGTCTCTTTATCTTATGAATACCGAGGCTGCCTGGTCTTGATTCCACCTCATGCCTCTTTCTTCCACCCCTACACTTCCTGTCTCTTTATCTCATGAATACCGAGGCTGCCTGGTCTTGATTCCACCTCACGCCTCTTTCTTCCATCACCCTACACTTCCTGTCTCTTTATCTTATGAATACCGAGGCTGCCTGGTCTTGATTCCACCTCATACCTCTTTCCTCCTCCACCCTAAACTTCCTGTCTCTTTATCTCATGAATACCGAGGCTGCCTGGTCTTGATTCCACCTCATACCTCTTTCCTCCTCCACCCTAAACTTCCTGTCTCTTTATCTCATGAATACCGAGGCTGCCTGGTCTTGATTCCACCTCACGCCTCTTTCTTCCATCCCTACACTTCCTGTCTCTTTATCTTATGAATACCGATCTTAATTTAATTTCTCTATAAATCTGACTTTATCAACTAAAGAAAGAAATCTATCATACCTGTTCAGCAACCACAGACAGATTTTGCTTTCTTTGGGACACATCATTGTGATAGTCTATCCTTTTGCTACTGAAAATGTACAAATCCCCACTTCCTGTTCAGGCCTTAAGTTTGGGGTGCAATCTCTCTGCTCAGGGGTGCCGATGGGCACTCAGTACACTTATTGGAGGCACTTTATGTTTCTGTAATCTACATTATAAACCTACACATACTATTAAAGAATTAAAGAGACTTACCTTTGACTTCCAGTGGCACCGTGTCCTGCTCGTCATCGATACCGATGACCACCTCGCACCGGTAGGTGCCCGAGTCGCTGAAGCGTGCGGTGGAGATCACCAAGGTGGCATTGTAGCGGTCCCGCGGATAGCCTGGCAGGGCCACCCGGCCCTCGAACCCTCGAGCCACCTTTACCACATTGTCCTTGGCCACCAGGATGGGCACTTCCTTGGGCCGAGCCTGGGCATCCCATTGCACCTTGGTCCACTTGATGCGTGGTGGGTCGGGAGCATCGTTCGGGCCAAGGGACTGAGACGTGTCCAGCAGGAAAATGCAGGGCAGCGTCACCTCCTCGGCCAGTCCGACCTCCACCGGGTCGTGTTGGACCTTGTTGAAATGGATCCTCCTGGCATTGTCTTGAGAACCTGCGGGAACAAAGGGACTCAATTTAGAACCATGCAGTGATGTCAAGAAAACAAGAGTTTACTACTTGTAGTTAGTGTGTGTCTCATTTATCTAGACTCTGGAAGGAAGGCCTGGCCACAACTAAATCCTCAAGCCAGACTATGACAGCTCCAAACGTGTGCCACTCTACAACTTCAACATGCAAGGCTCCATGACCCCCAATCTCATCCCGGCATCCTGCAGTGTGCAGTTGTTTTGAACATTTTTGCCAGGGCTGATCCCACAGGCATCAGGAGTTGACTTGTAACAAACTCCAAGTTTTCAAATTTTACAGACAAAAAACTGTGTAGTTTCCCATCTGTATTTATTTGTGAATATAGGAATTAGGTTGCTTCTTGAATGCTTCTAAATGCTGCCAGTCATAACTGCCAGGCTAAAGGCTGTCCTTAAAGACAGGTACTGGAGTTAAGAAATAGGTAAAGTTTCTTAATAAGGATTAGAACATTAGAACGTGCAGCGCTCCATTGAAAACACTGGAGTGCTCCGGGCTTCTACGGGCCGTTAAAAGCCTGCAGAGCAACATTCCAATGTTGTTTTTGTTCACAGCTGTTGATGTGAACAAAGGCCTCTCGGAGCCGGGCTTCGTAGCGGGCTATACCGGCTATTAAAGGCCCGCTGAATCGTTAAAGGCCAGAGCCAATGGCGAGGGACTTTAACGAGATAGCGGGACTTTAATAGCCGGTATAGCTAGGGCAGAATGTTCTAACAAATTAAACAAAGGGTTATCGAAGCTCGAGGGGATATAAATCCCCTCGAGCTTCGAGAAGCCTTTGAAGAACATTAGAATGTTGCTCTGCGGGCCTTTACCGGCCCGTAGAAGTAGGGAGCACTCCATTGTCTGCAATGGAGCTCCCAACATTCCAATGTTCTAATATTTGTTAGAACATTCTGCTCTCTAGTGGCAGAATGTTCTAATAGCCTTATAGCCCTCTGTAGCTGGGCTCTACCAGTCATTAAAGTCCTGCTCCCTTGTTAAAGGCCCTCGCCTCCGGCTTGGGCCTTTAACACTGGTACGGGCCTTTCATGGCCGGTATATCCCGCTACGGCGGGCTATAAGGCTATATTAGAACATTGGAATGTTGAGAGCTCCATTGAAGACAGTTCAGTAGCTCTGGGCTTATAATGGTTGGTATAAGCCCAGAGCTTCAACACTACAGTGTTTGTCTTCATGTTTCTCCCTTCTTAATTTTGAACAGCCTTATAGCCCTTCTGCCTAGGGCTGTACCGGTTGTTAAAGGCCCTCTCTTTCGTTATAGGCCAATGCCTGAGGCTCGAGCCTATAACGTAGGTTCAGGGCCTTTAACAACAGGTATAGCCCTCGGCAGCGGGCAATATTAAATGGCTGCAAATGTGCACAAGTTTGATAAAAAAAAATGTGCATGAGTACTTTAAGTTTGGGTGAAATTTGAATTACACAGGTGTAATTCAGATAATATTGGAAATTTCACATTGTGCTTATCACACAAAATTCCTGACAATGCCATTACGCCCTTTTGCATAGTTACACGTCAGTTGCAAAAATATTTATATAGTTCGCACCATTTGTGGTAAAAATTTGCCATGAACACACAGGAGCAACAGAATGCGAGTAGCTGTTATTCGCGGTCCTTTTTTTGGGACTTTTTTTCAGTGCAAAATGCATTCTTGTGTCAAAAATTATTGAGAGGATGCAGTTTGCGCAAAAATATATAGATAAACGGCACTCTTGCATTTTGCATAATTATATGTAATTTCAGATACATTTGCACACCCCTACATGTCATTTTAGTGTATTTATTCATTATCTATCAGTATTCATATCACTGAAACCTGTCAGGCAAACAAGTATGAATGAACAGTTATCGGTTTAATAAATGTTCAGTTCAGGAAGGACCTCGAAACCTGGCTCTTCGAATGACCCCAGCACTTAGACGGATCTGCTCCCCACCTCCCCCCAGCGCCTTGAAGCCCTCACTGGTGATTTGTTGCACTTTACCAACCCTTGATTGATCGATAAATGTGGAAATGTACTAGTTACAGCAAAAAAAAAAAATCACAAAACTCAGAACAGATATGGATAAGCACAGATACAATTTGTGATAAATAAATATGGCCAAATACAGATAGAAATGTAAATATAATAATTACCATAAAAAGGGGAGCCCCCGTTGCAACCCACCCTTAGACGCCCTACAACCTCCTGTTTGCTTGTGAACTGAGAGTAAGAGAGTAAAGAATGGGAAAGTTACAAAGCACAGCAGGGTGTGGAAGTTCTGTGCCCTCCCTGCTCCTGCCAGAGCTCTTATGACCCCTTCAGACATTTCAAAAGAAATAACTAGATCCTAAAACATACAGAAGTGGCAGGGAAGGAGGAAGGTGCAGAGGGAAATGGCCCTCATTGCAAGAACTGCATCATTAACAACAAAACATGTAAATAAAAGCTCCTCAAGGTTCCTAGAGGGCCACGCCCACGGAGGGACACCACACCTTGTTTATGAAGCAGTATCTGCCCTCTGCTTCATGATGCAATAGCGCCCTCTAGTGGACGCCCACCTTGTCTGCACCAGTGGGGCAAATAGGTATGATAAAACCCCACTTTATTTATTAATTTAATGCGATTTTATATAGCGCGAACATTACCCGAAGGTGTCAGAGCGCTTTACATAAGAACCAGTTGCGATACATACATAAGGACTTAGGATTACTTGAGTTACATAACAGAAAAAATTGCAAATGTACAAGTTGTAAAGTCACACAAGGAAGAGATAGAAACGGAAAATAATTGCAAATGTACAAGTTGTAAAGTCACTCAAGGAAGAGATACAAATGGATATACTCTAAGAGTCACATAGGAATGGTAGAGAGTATAAAGGTCTACTACATATACTAGTGATTAGAGTTAGCTCTATACACATATATATGCACATAGTAGATTTTCTCTGGTCAAGACCCCAAAAAAAAACCAAAAAAAAAAACCAGGAGAGCAGAGTTCCATTAAGTGGGGTCGGAGGGGGGACGCAGTCACAGCATCAAGGGAGGGCAGTAGAATGTCTGTTGTTTCGCAAGATGGTGGACCAAGAACAATCATTGAGAAAGGCAGAAGCCAAGGTTTCATTCGTTAACGCATGCCAGGTTAGCTCATAGAGTTAAGCACACTGAAGGGAGCCAGCGGAAGAGGACAGAGAAGGGCGCAATTATAAAGTAGTCCCTCATGCAGCTTAGTGTGAGTACTCCTATGGAGGCGGAAGGATACCGCCAAACAGCCAATAACATTTGGTTGCGATGGTCACAGCTCATTTGTGATTGACAAAGGCTGCAGCCTATGGCTGTAATGTGCTGGTTGATGGAAGCCTATGGCTGACAGGGACGAGTGCTACTCTATTTATATTGGTAGCAATAGGTCTGTTTGACAGCTGTGCTCTCATAAACCCGACCTCAAAATCTGGGTAGGGGTCAGAACCAGGGAGGGGGGCGGTCCACACCCTATCTATAGTCGGGTATGTGTAGCTCAGCTGGGTCACACCAGCAGCTGTGGCCGGCATGGCTCGCGGGGGGGAGGATGGTTGGTCATAATAAACACACAAAAAACGTACCTTTAGGCCGGGTCCTGCGTCTTCTCTGTTCCTGGTCTCCTGCCTCCGACAGGAACAGGAAGCATGCAGCCAAGCTCCCTCCTCTAAGCCAATCACAACGCTGCAATGCAGTAGTGATTAGTCTGAGCGCCGTGACACAGAGCTTAGCCAGGGGCTGGAGGGGTGGGAATGTTCTCCAGCCTGCATAGAGAAGGGGAAAGTGCGCATGACTGCTTTGGGTGGCCGAGAGTGCCGACCAAACAGTCATTGCACACTCAGGACGGGGTGCACCACTCCTCCCCTGCTCTGCTCCGTTAGCAAAGCAGCCCTGCCGACCAGCCTGCCTGCAAAAGAAACATAACATGGTAATAACTAATTTTATGTTTTTGCTTCTCGCACTGTGAGAAAGCAGTGGGGCAACGCTCCTGCGCCATAGCAGCTGGGCTGCCGCTGCACACCAGTGAGGCTTGCAAGAGAGAATCTGCCCCACCGCTGTCCACGTCCTTACTTTTCCCTCCTCTTCCTTTCACACCCCAAGAACCTCTGCTAATAGAATATTCTTTTTAACCAGCACACCACAAAAATACTGCAGGCACCTCTCCTGCATCCCCAGGTCAGGCTGACTCATCTGTAGCCGGAGTGGAGGTAATGAGGCGCCTGCGGTGCCGTGTCGCGGACTTCAACAAGGTCCGTCCGACCAGATGCCCCCGGCTGCGGTCGGCCATTTTATCCATCAGCAGGGACGGAGGGGAGGCAGGGCAGAGGCTGTAAGAGATTCATCATCGCCGGCTTCGACATCATCCCCACCTTCGCTTCCAAGGCCCGCTTTACTCCTGCAAGCCTTTAATAAATATAGATCTGCGGCGAGAAGCCAATTACTCAGCCGGCAGCCGCTCTTAATCTCGAGAATGCATCATCTCCCCACTGAGAGGCCAAATGAAAAGGCCCTCATGTGCCCGTGAAGCGGCAATAGCGCCGGAGCCGGAGACGTTTCCAGGAGTACCGGTGTGTAGCGGCTAAGCAGGCCGAGTATAACAATTGGGCCCGGGATAAGGCACTTCAATGCCTCGTCAGGGGTAGTAAGCGCTATATAAATGAAATTAAAATACAATACAGTGCAGGAGGTAGCTCCCTGGCCGGGCCACAGATTCACCCCTTCATGACGGGAAACATCCTTTACCACGAAACTTTTACAACGCAGTACCATTACCATGCAGGTTTTACAACGCAAGTCGTTACAAAGACTTGCGCTGGAGGGCGCTGTAGGATAGGGAATAGTTTAATTTGCTATCCAACTCCTTCCCTACTATCCACGGGGACTGGAGTTGGAATAGTAAATTAAACTATTCACTATCCAGCGCCCCCCAACGCAAGTCGTTGTAACAACTTGCGTTGTAAAACCTGCGTGGTAACAGTACGCGTTGTAAAAGCACGGGTTTTACCGTCATACATCCCTTCATGACATCAGTGTAAAAACTTTTTTTTAACTTGATCCCACAGCCTCTGGGTGCTTCATCACCAGCAACGGTTGTACCTTGGTGGGCTTACCCGGCACACACAAGCTGTTTTTATAGATATATGAAGGGTCACAAATATTTAAAATTGCATTAAATGTTTGAAAATACTTTATGTTTTATTCGCTCCTCTACCCCTCTGAAACAAGATGGGGTGGGGTTATGGTTGTTTTAGGACAACACCCTCATCACTAAAGTACTGTCAACATGTTTCAGCCCTATTGTGCAATAAGTGTCACATGGCATTCATCAGGATTCTCCTCGCCTAAATTGGCTGGTCTATTCTTAACAATGTTATGCTATATTGATTTGTATAGCGCACTAAAGCCCCAAGAGGCTGTCCAGGCGCTTAGCGGTGTCTGGTGTATCGGAATACCCTTCATACATCCATAAAAACAGCTCGCGAGCTTTAGGTGAGCCCTCAGAGCAAAATTAATTGCTGGCGAAGGATCTCCCCAAAAGGAGGCATTCTTGAGGCCCTGTTTACAACACCCAACCACAAAGGGACTGTTACCAGTCACTGCAGGTCCATCAGCAACCTACTCCCTGTATGCAAAGTCTGTGGCTGTTGTCTGCCCCAACAAAGCTTACAGTTGACTACAGAGACTTCTGGACACACCAGCATGGCTTCCAGTAAAGAACTCCTGCTGTGTCACCTACAAGTTTGTAAACGTCTCTGCTTCCTCCCTCCCCTGGCTCCCCATGCCTATGCACAGTGGCAGAAATATACTGGACTTCAGAAATCTCATGTAAAAAATGGATTACAAACACAACTCACCTCTGGGACACACAGGTGAGTAACAATGGGAGCCTTAAAGTAGTTTTAGGGTTATGTAGGGAAAGGAATAGGGTTAACAAAGGGGTAAAAAAAGACTATGCAGTAAGAGTTGTAGTTAAGTTTAGAGTTCAGGACAGTGTTATATTTAAGTTAGGTAATGCACAACTTAAAAGGGAGCGTTCAGGATTATAGCTGGACAGCGGGGAATTGGTGAGGGGAAAGCAGGGGATTGGTGAGGGGGAAAGCGGGGGATTGGTGAGGGGGAAAGCGGGGGATAGGTGAGGGGGAAGCGGGGGATTGGTGAGGGGGAAGCGGGGGATTGGTGAGGGGGAAAGCGGGGGATTCGTGAGGGGGAAAGCGGGGGATTGGTGAGGGGGAAAGCGGGGGATCGATGAGGGGGAAAGCGGGGGATTGATGAGGGGGAAAGCGGGGGATTGGTGAGGGGGAAAGCGGGGGATTGGTGAGGGACAAAGCGGGGGATTGGTGAGGGACAAAGCGGGGGATTGGTGAGGGGGAAAGCGGGGGATTGGTGAGGGGGAAAGCGGGGGATTGGTGAGGGGGAAGCGGGGGATTGGTGAGGGGGAAGCGGGGGATTGGTGAGGGGGAAGCGGGGGATTGGTGAGGGGGAAGCGGGGGATTGGTGAGGGGGAAAGCGGGGGATTGGTGAGGGGGAAAGCGGGGGATTGGTGAGGGGGAAAGCAGGGGATTGGTGAGGGGAAAACGGGGGATTGGTGAGGGTTCCCCTCATCTTTTTTTCAAATTTCTTTTTTATAGTTTTATATAGCGCAAACTAGGCCCGAGTCATCGGCTATCAGAGGGCTTTACATGAGCACCAGTTTTGTTACAGATGGACACATTCATTTTTGTTAGGCGCGGGTAGATTAAGTGTTTTGCCCAGAACCACAGGATGTTGAGCGTCGTTGCTGAGACTCGAACCCGGTTCCCCGGCTTCAACATCAACTGCTCTAGCCGTAAGGCAACATCCTCTCATCCTCAGCCTCTTAAAGAAGAAAAATGAAATAACTATTAAGAGTTGCTTCTGACATGCATCTTCATGAAATTAATCTTCTAAGAGTATATGATACGCAGAAAAAAAATACTTTGGACTCAAAACAGCCATAAAGACACCAACCAGCCGTTTTTCAGAAACACAAAACACCTTTTCAGGTTTCTCCTGCGCAGTGATTGTGAAATCTCTTGGATGAAAAAAAGGAGCTTAGAACTCTACAAATACTTACCTTCGCTTGCCATTCGTTGATTCCAACTTCGCTCTAATTTACATGCTTCTGATTGGTCAGCACGTCATCTGCTTTCACTTTGCACGTCTTCCTGCTCTGCTTTGCCCATCCATGCCATATCGTGACTGCTTCCGGTCACTGGCCACAGTCCTTCCACTGGCTACTTTCTCTGAAGGTACTTTTTTCCCCCCTTGCTTTCGAGCACCCCAAACAAGTGCATTTGCTATTGGTGGCTTTGCCAATGCTTGTCATGTTATTGTTTCAATGTGCGTTTACTGCAGGGCCCACGTCATAAATGGCCACACAATATCGACTTCTCACCTCCTGTTTGTCACAAGCGGTGTCCACGGAGCGCCTCTAACCTGGTGAACAGACTGCAGTGGGTTGAGGCTTACACAGTCAAATGTATGAAACATTTTTAACGTCTCCCGTAGCTCTAATTATCTCCCCAACTGACCCTGTTTCACCTCATATTATGATCAAGATCGCCCCAGTCCTCCTCAAAAGTCTAACTGCTCTTCTTAACCCGTTCGCTGCTGCCGTCGGCCGTTGGACGTCGCGCAAGCTACCTCCCTGGTGCTGTGCACGTTCAACGGCCTACGCGGCCGCACCCGTTTCTTCGAACGTTCAGCACTGGCGCTGAACGTTCGAAGCAGCAAACAGGTTAATCTTTAAAAAATGCCGCTTTTCCAACCATCTGGAAGGCACCAAGGGTCAAACCTATCCCGAAAAAGCCTTCTATTGACCGGAAAGAACTTAACAACTATCGACCAATCTCTCTTCTCCCCTATTTTGGAAAAGTTTTAGAGTCCTTGGTCAATAAACAAATTACAACCTTTCTGGAGGAAAGCAAATTACTGGACCCTTCTCGATCGGGGTTCAGGGCTGCCCACAGCACTGAAACATCACTGATAGCGGTAGCTGACAGTATAAGACTAGCCCAAGATAACGGAAAGTCAGCTATGCTTGTCCTACTTGATCTGTCAGCAGCGTTTGATACCATCTCCCACAGTACGCTGATTCACCGACTGAGGGAAAAAGGATCAGATGGAAGGCCCTAAACTGGTTCAGGAGCGACTTAACAGGTCGAACCTCGCGGGTCCAAATGGGCACCTTTCGTTTCTCAAAGTCGGATGGTAGATAAAGGAGTCCTATATAAGAAACAACAATTGGAGAGAGGGTCTCAGGGCATGTTTAAAGACCATATCATAGACACAGCACCCGATTCGCAAATCATGTAACAACAAGATAAAGGAGTCCCCCAGGGATCTATCCTCAGTCCCACTCTTTTTAATCTTTATGTGGCCCCCCTTGCAAAGGTGATCAGATCCTATGGGTTCGACACAGTGTCGTTTGCAGACACTGACCCATCCAACACCAAGCTCAGATTCATAAACTGCATGGCCCACCTCAGTACCTGGATGCAAACTAATCACCTTCAGTTAAACGCAAGCAAAACGGAGATTATTCATTTCGGGAAGGCCAATGAGCACCGGTCCAACGACTGGTGGCCTCAGAATCTTAGCCCCTGTCCTTCCCCCAGATATGTAGTTTGTAACCTGGGAATGATAATTGACAACAAATTGTCCATGAGAGACCATGTTAATCAGATAACATTCATCTGCTATGGATTAATGCGGAGCCTACGCAAGGTTTTCCAATGGATCCCATCGGAATCCAGAAAACCTCTTGTGCGGGGTCTTATAATCAGTCGGCTCGATTACGGGAATGCTCTCATGGCCTCCATTAACGAAACTTCAGGTACTACAAAACACTGCCCCAGACTTGTTCTAAATCTACCGTCGCGATCTCCGTCGGACCCAAGTCTGAGAGCCCTCCACTGGCTTCCCATTAGGAAACAAATTTGTTTTAAGATCATCACCCTGATTCATAGAATCATCTCTGGGAAAGGGCCTAGTTACTTATCAAAATACTTATCAAAAAAACTTAAATGATACCAGCCCAGTAGAACTCTGAGATCAGGAACCAAGGGGGAACATCCTTTACAACGCAACTTTTACCCCGCACTACCATTACAACGCAACCATTACAACGCAAGTCATTACAACGGCTTGCGCTGGAGGGCGCTGTAGGATAGGGAATAGCTTAATTTTCTATCTAACACCTTCCCTACTAACCACGGGGACTGGAGTTGGAATAGAAAATTAAACTATTCACTATCCAGCGCCCCCCAACGCAAGTCGTTGTAACGACTTGTGTTGTAAAAACTGCGTTGTAATGGCATGCGTGGTAAAAGCATGTGTTGTGATGTCATACAACCGGAACCAAGTATCTCTCAACTCCACTCAGGATACGTACTTCCAGGTATGGTGGGAAATCCTTCTCACATCTTGTACCAGCTCAGTGGAACGCTCCCCCTTGTATCTACGCATGTTCTCGGACCATCGCCAGTTTCGAAGAATGCTAAAAACCTGGCGGCTATTCTGAACGCCTTTTCTCTCCCGCTGTTGTTTTAACTACTTTCCAAGGTTTTGGCTGGCGCTGTGAGACCCTTGGGTGATATGTGCGCTTAATAAAGTCCTGTAACCTAACATAAATAGTTATCGTATGATCCATTCGCCTGAGCATCGCGCCATGTTAGTAAGGGACTGCGTGTTTGGTAAGGTGCTTCGAGGCGCGTCCTGCCGGGCTCCCGGGCACATGTGCGCCACCCCCTGGTAACCTCTGCACCAGGTACATCTTCCCTCTTCGCCATGCTTTCAGGGGCAGCCTGGCACCGTTCACCTTGGCAGAGACATAGCGCTGGCTCTGGGAGCCTCAGAAACCCATAAGGTTTTCTCCAGTTTCTCCAGCTATTGATTTATTGATCACCCACAGACGCACCGTGGATGTATTGCAGTAATGTTAGCACATTTCGCATTACAGGGCGAGAGCCGTATCCGGCTGGCAGTACAAGCGGACACTTGCTCCGTGTATTACAAGCCCCAGTGACGTCAGACAACTTCAGGTCACTCTGTGGTCTTTCCAAGCACATCGTATTTTCTGTTATGTTTCGTTGTGCTGAGTGCAAGTGTCATGGATTGGAGTAAGCGGAGACAACGCATGCAGGCAGCACCGCACCGATGCAGGTAGCACCGCACCGATGCAGGTAGCACCGCACCGATGCAGGCAGCACCGCACCGATGCAGGCAGCACCGCACCGATGCAGGTAGCACCGCACCGAGGCAGGTAGCACCGCACCGATGCAGGTAGCACCGCACGATGCGGGCAGCACCGCAGCGATGCGGGCAGCACCGCAGCGATGCGGGCAGCACCGCACCGATGCAGGCAGCACCGCACCGATGCAGGCAGCACCGCACCGATGCAGGCAGCACCGCACCGATGCAGGCAGCACCGCACCGATGCAGGCAGCACCGCACCGATGCAGGCAGCACCGCACCGATGCAGGTAGCACCGCACCGATGCAGGCAGCACCGCACCGATGCAGGCAGCACCGCACAGATGCAGGTAGCACCGCACCGACGCAGGCAGCACCGCACCGACGCAGGCAGCATCGCACCGATGCAGGTAGCACCGCACCGATGCAGGTAGCACCGCACCGATGCAGGTAGCACCGCACCGATGCAGGTAGCACCGCACCGATGCAGGCAGCACCGCACCGATGCAGGCAGCACCGCACCGATGCAGGTAGCACCGCACCGATGCAGGTAGCACCGCACCGATGCAGGTAGCACCGCACCGATGCAGGTAGCACCGCACCGATGCAGGTAGCACCGCACAGATGCAGGTAGCACCGCACAGATGCAGGTAGCACCGCACTGCACCGATGCAGGTAGCACTGCACCGATGCAGGCAGCACTGCACAGCTGCAGGCAGCAACGCACAGATGCAGGCAGCAACGCACAGATGCAGGCAGCAACGCACAGATGCAGGCAGCAACGCACAGATGCAGGCAGCAACGCACAGATGCAGGCAGCACCGCACCGTACAGATGCAGGTAGCACGGCACAGAGGCAGGCAACACTGCTCAGATGCAGGCAGCACGGCACAGATGCAGGTAGCACGGCACAGAGGCAGGTAGCACGGCACAGATGCAGGTAGCACGGCACAGATGCAGGTAGCACGGCACAGATGCAGGTAGCACGGCACAGATGCAGGTAGCACGGCACAGATGCAGGTAGCACGGCACTGATGCAGGTAGCACGGCACAGATGCAGGTAGCACGGCACAGAGGCAGGCAACACTGCTCAGATGCAGGCAGCACGGCATGTGATGTATTCCTATAGGTTCTGTATCGATCCCCCTATTCCTGACCCTGTTCTGGTTAACAAACTAACAAGTTAACTAGCAGCCATCCCATGAGGCAGAAAACCCCCATGATGCAGGAACCGTTATCTGATAAAGCCACACTACGGCACAGGAACGTGTTATCTGATTAGGTCATAACGCTTGCCATCTAATTAGACAAGCGATATTCCTCCAGCCCCTGATAAGGCATACGGAGTTCTCAAAACAAATCAAACCTATGACAGACCTGGGAAAAACCCTGCGGCCATTGTTTTGATTTCACCGAGAACTTCAGCAAAAGAATGTGCTAACGACCTGGTCGTATGACATCCTTATTGACGTATCTATGTCCATCCTTACGTCAATCTCGGCACCTTAAAGGTATAAATATTACCGATATTGCCCTATGCATACACACGCGGTGGTGACGAGATCGGAGCAGCCAGACTTGCCGAAGCCCAGAGCAGAGCAGACCCCGCTGGCGCAGCCCCGCCTTCCTGACGCGCTGAGAACGAGAAGCTGCCTATTTCTCCTGCCGAGAAATCCAGCTCCGGCGCTTCCGGGTAGCCCTCGCAGGCAGCCTGGAATATCGAGACCAGAGACGAGAGAAATCCCTTCTTGTCTATCCAGGGAGGTTCAACTCCTCCTTGCCTATTCGAGAAAGTTTCTAGTGAACTCTGAGCTAGCTGGCAAACCCAAAACTTTAAGTCTAATATCGACAGTAGTAGACCTAGTTAACGTCTGGTCTAGGCCTATACTATTGAAGGTATTATTCCAATGCGCAGAGCCTATTGGGATAATAGGAACTACACTACAGGCACAGATGCAGGTAGCACGGCACAGATGCAGGTAGCACGGCACAGATGCAGGTAGCACGGCACAGATGCAGGTAGCACGGCACAGATGCAGGCAACACTGCTCAGATGCAGGCAGCACTGCTCAGATGCAGGTAGCACGGCACAGATGCAGGCAACACTGCTCAGATGC
Source organism: Lissotriton helveticus (assembly GCF_964261635.1). Lineage (NCBI taxonomy): Eukaryota > Metazoa > Chordata > Amphibia > Caudata > Salamandridae > Lissotriton > Lissotriton helveticus. The sequence continues at coordinate 23,626,573 of NC_136073.1, forward strand.
AGGCAGCACGGCACAGATGCAGGTAGCACGGCACAGATGCTGGTAGCACGGCACAGATGCAGGCAACACTGCTCAGATGCAGGTAGCACGGCACAGATGCAGGTAGCACGGCACAGATGCAGGTAGCACGGCACAGATGCAGGTAGCACGGCACAGATGCAGGCAGCACGGCACAGATGCAGGTAGCACGGCACAGATGCAGGTAGCACGGCACAGATGCAGGTAGCACGGCACAGATGCAGGCAACACTGCTCAGATGCAGGTAGCACGGCACAGATGCAGGTAGCACGGCACAGATGCAGGTAGCACGGCACAGATGCAGGTAGCACGGCACAGATGCAGGCAACACTGCTCAGATGCAGGTAGCACCGCACAGATGCAGGTAGCACGGCACAGATGCAGGTAGCACGGCACAGATGCAGGTAGCACGGCACAGATGCAGGTAGCACGGCACTGATGCAGGTAGCACGGCACAGATGCAGGTAGCACGGCACAGATGCAGGTAGCACGGCACAGATGCAGGCAACACTGCTCAGATGCAGGTAGCACGGCACAGATGCAGGTAGCACGGCACAGATGCAGGTAGCACGGCACAGATGCAGGTAGCACGGCACAGATGCAGGCAGCACGGCACAGATGCAGGCAGCACGGCACAGATGCAGGTAGCACGGCACAGATGCAGGCAACACTGCTCAGATGCAGGTAGCACGGCACAGATGCAGGTAGCACGGCACAGATGCAGGTAGCACGGCACAGATGCAGGTAGCACGGCACAGATGCAGGCAACACTGCTCAGATGCAGGTAGCACCGCACCGATGCAGGTAGCACGGCACAGATGCAGGCAACACTGCTCAGATTCAGGTAGCACGGCACAGATGCAGGTAGCATGGCACAGATGCAGGTAGCACGGCACAGATGCAGGCAACACTGCTCAGATGCAGGTAGCACGGCACAGATGCAGGTAGCACGGCACAGATGCAGGCAACACTGCTCAGATGCAGGTAGCACGGCACAGATGCAGGTAGCATGGCACAGATGCAGGTAGCACGGCACAGATGCAGGTAGCACGGCACAGATGCAGGTAGCACGGCACAGATGCAGGCAACACTGCTCAGATGCAGGTAGCACCGCACCGATGCAGGTAGCACGGCACAGATGCAGGCAACACTGCTCAGATGCAGGTAGCACGGCACAGATGCAGGTAGCACGGCACAGATGCAGGTAGCACGGCACAGATGCAGGCAACACTGCTCAGATGCAGGTAGCACGGCACAGATGCAGGTAGCACGGCACAGATGCAGGTAGCACGGCACAGATGCAGGCAACACTGCTCAGATGCAGGTAGCACCGCACCGATGCAGGTAGCACCGCACCGATGCAGGTAGCACCGCACCGATGCAGGTAGCACGGCACAGATGCAGGCAACACTGCTCAGATGCAGGTAGCACGGCACAGATGCAGGTAGCACGGCACAGATGCAGGTAGCACGGCACAGATGCAGGTAGCACGGCACAGATGCAGGTAGCACGGCACAGATGCAGGTAGCACGGCACAGATGCAGGTAGCACGGCACAGATGCAGGTAGCACGGCACAGATGCAGGCAACACTGCTCAGATGCAGGTAGCACGGCACAGATGCAGGTAGCACGGCACAGATGCAGGTAGCACGGCACAGATGCAGGTAGCACGGCACCGATGCAGGTAGCACCGCACCGATGCAGGTAGCACCGCACCGATGCAGGTAACACTGCTCAGATGCAGGTAGCACGGCACAGATGCAGGTAGCACGGCACAGATGCAGGTAGCACGGCACAGATGCAGGTAGCACGGCACAGATGCAGGTAGCACGGCACCGATGCAGGTAGCACCGCACCGATGCAGGTAGCACGGCACAGATGCAGGCAACACTGCTCAGATGCAGGTAGCACGGCACAGATGCAGGTAGCACGGCACAGATGCAGGTAGCACGGCACAGATGCAGGCAACACTGCTCAGATGCAGGTAGCACGGCACAGATGCAGGTAGCACGGCACAGATGCAGGTAGTACGGCACAGATGCAGGCAACACTGCTCAGATGCAGGTAGCACGGCACAGATGCAGGTAGCACCGCACCGATGCAGGTAGCACCGCACCGATGCAGGTAGCACGGCAGAGATGCAGGCAACACTGCTCAGATGCAGGTAGCACGGCACTGATGCAGGTAGCACGGCACAGATGCAGGTAGCACGGCACAGATGCAGGTAGCACGGCACAGATGCAGGTAGCACGGCACAGATGCAGGTAGCACGGCACAGATGCAGGTAGCACGGCACAGATGCAGGTAGCACGGCACAGATGCAGGTAGCACGGCACAGATGCAGGCAACACTGCTCAGATGCAGGTAGCACGGCACAGATGCAGGTAGCACGGCACAGATGCAGGTAGCACGGCACAGATGCAGGTAGCACGGCACCGATGCAGGTAGCACCGCACCGATGCAGGTAGCACCGCACCGATGCAGGTAGCACGGCACAGATGCAGGCAACACTGCTCAGATGCAGGCAGCACGGCACAGATGCAGGTAGCACGGCACAGATGCAGGTAGCACGGCTCAGATGCAGGTAGCACGGCACAGATGCAGGTAGCACAGCACAGATGCAGGTAGCACGGCACAGATGCAGGTAGCACGGCACAGATGCAGGTAGCACGGCACAGATGCAGGCAACACTGCTCAGATGCAGGTAGCACGGCACAGATGCAGGTAGCACGGCACAGATGCAGGTAGCACGGCACAGATGCAGGTAGCACGGCACAGATGCAGGTAGCACGGCACTGATGCAGGTAGCACGGCACAGATGCAGGTAGCACGGCACAGATGCAGGTAGCACGGCACAGATGCAGGTAGCACGGCACAGATGCAGGCAGCACCGCTCAGATGCAGGTAGCACCGCACCGATGCAGGTAGCACGGCACAGATGCAGGTAGCACGGCACTGATGCAGGTAGCACGGCACTGATGCAGGTAGCACGGCACAGATGCAGGTAGCACGGCACAGATGCAGGTAGCACGGCACAGATGCAGGTAGCACGGCACAGATGCAGGCAACACTGCACAGATGCAGTCAACACTGCTCAGATGCAGGTAGCACGGCACAGATGCAGGTAGCACCGCACCGATGCAGGTAGCACGGCACAGATGCAGGTAGCACGGCACAGATGCAGGTAGCACGGCACAGATGCAGGTAGCACGGCACAGATGCAGGTAGCACGGCACAGATGCAGGCAACACTGCTCAGATGCAGGCAGCACGGCACAGATGCAGGTAGCACGGCACCGATGCAGGTAGCACGGCACAGATGCAGGTAGCACGGCACAGATGCAGGTAGCACGGCACAGATGCAGGTAGCACGGCACAGATGCAGGTAGCACGGCACAGATGCAGGTAGCACGGCACAGATGCAGGCAACACTGCTCAGATGCAGGCAGCACGGCACAGATGCAGGTAGCACCGCACCGATGCAGGTAGCACGGCACAGATGCAGGTAGCGCGGCACAGATGCAGGTAGCACGGCACAGATGCAGGTAGCACGGCACAGATGCAGGTAGCACGGCACAGATGCAGGCAACACTGCACAGATGCAGTCAACACTGCTCAGATGCAGGTAGCACGGCACAGATGCAGGTAGCACCGCACCGATGCAGGTAGCACGGCACAGATGCAGGTAGCACGGCACAGATGCAGGTAGCACGGCACAGATGCAGGTAGCACGGCACAGATGCAGGCAACACTGCTCAGATGCAGGCAGCACGGCACAGATGCAGGTAGCACGGCACAGATGCAGGCAGCACGGCACTGATGCAGGTAGCACGGCACAGATGCAGGTAGCACGGCACAGATGCAGGTAGCACGGCACAGATGCAGGTAGCACGGCACAGAGGCAGGCAACACTGCACAGATGCAGGTAGCACGGCACAGATGCAGGTAGCACGGCACCGATGCAGGTAGCACGGCACAGATGCAGGTAGCACGGCACAGATGCAGGTAGCACGGCACAGATGCAGGTAGCACGGCACAGATGCAGGCAACACTGCTCAGATGCAGGCAGCACGGCACAGATGCAGGTAGCACCGCACCGATGCAGGTAGCACGGCACAGATGCAGGTAGCACGGCACAGATGTAGGTAGCAAGGCACAGATGCAGGCAACACTGCTCAGATGCAGGCAGCACGGCACAGATGCAGGTAGCACCGCACCGATGCAGGTAGCACGGCACAGATGCAGGTAGCACGGCACAGATGTAGGTAGCAAGGCACAGATGCAGTCCAGCTTCACCTTTAGAACAAAACTTTTTGTTATCCCTTTTCTTCTTCCACACTCCAGCCACATCTTTGCTTCTCTGTCCTTCCTCCCTCATATCTCCATCACAATCTCTCCCCCCAATGTTTTCTGGCTTATCTCCTCCCTCTTCTTTTATCTCCTCTTCCAACCCAGCACAACAAGCACTGGCAAAGCCAATAGGTTTCACCTATGCAAAATGTATTGGCCTTGTCAATGTTTTTTACGTGTTGCAACATGGCGTACAGAAATTGACAAAGCCAATATATATCACATGCGCGAAACCTATTGACTTTGTCAATGCTTGTTTAAATTGGCAATTGAAATCCCTCTTCCGAGTCCCAAGCGCCTGGAGGCGGCTCAATTTACAGCGCTGCATTATACAAGAGGTTTATTAATTCATGGAGGCATTCTTCCCTGCAGGCTGGGCCTCCCTGGGGATGGTAGATATCAGCGAATGGCAGCGACAAATGTCCCAGCATCCCCCGGGGCAGAAAAAGGCGCGAGCACCACCATCACTGGCTGCTGAAGCATCCTGGGAGTGAATAATTAATGCTTGAGCACTGCAGCTGAAGCCAACACCACCCAGGGTCATTATCTTCACAATCAGAAAGGAGCAGGTTATCACCTTAAGTCCTGTCGTCATACATTACACTGAAATGAACTTGCATTAAACCCAGAAACATGTCTGGCTCTCCACCTGACCCGTCCCACTGGGCGCCCCCTCCTTTTCGGTAAAGGCCGCTGTACCCAGTGCCAAGCTATTGTGCCACCCATCACCAGGGTACGAAGGTTATGTTCCCCAGTGCCAAGCTATTGTGCCACCCATCGCCACAGGAGACCGGTTATGTACCCCAGTGCCAAGCTATAGAGCCACCCATCGCCACAGGAGACCGGTTATGTACCCCAGTGCCAAGCTATAGAGCCACCCATCGCCACAGGAGACCGGTTATGTACCCAGCTCCAAGCTATTCTGCCACCCATCACCACAGGAGACAGATTATGTACCCCAGTGCCAAGCTACTGTGCCATCTATACCACAGGAGACAGGTTATGTGCCCCAGTGCCAAGCTATTGTGCCTTCCATACCACAGGAGACAGGTTATGTGCCCCAGTGCCAAGCTATTGTGCCACCCATCGCCGCAGGAGACCGGTTATGTACCCAGCTCCAAGCTATTGTGCCACCCATCGCCACAGGAGACCGGTTATGTGCCCCAGTGCCAAGCTATTGTGCCAGTCATCACCAAGGTAAACGTCTGTATCCCTGCACCAATCCACAGTGTTTCCATCACAACAGGAGATGTATTCTGTATCCTGTCCCAAGCTATTGTGCCTTCATAACCTTAGGAGAGTGCAATTGTATGCCTGTGCCACTCCAGCGCGCCTTCACCACCAGACGGTACGGGCTTTGTCCCCCTGTAATAATCTATTGTGTCTTCAACCTTTGTTCGTCTTAAGTTGGCAGTGTATGCCCAGACGTGGGTCCCTTGCTCACATTGCCACTGGATTCAAGAAAGCCTGGCTGATGACGGCTGATTAGCCAGAAACCGGTCCCAGGATGCTTGTTTCCGGTCCAGGGAGGACCGGGCTTGGCAGTTCGGGCTGGACTGTTCCCAGGGTCAGACTGATTTGCATATAGCCATGTGTGAACTGGGGTGGCAAAGTGAGCTGAAGAACAATGATGATGGATTCAACCCAGATCTGTGAGTGGGGGTGAGTGTCTGAAAAGTTTTAGCGCTCCGTCCATCATCTCTTTGTGTTTGCTTTCTTCCATCACTAGAAACAGGTGCGCGGTCCAAGAGCGTAACCCTTGTTCACCGCTCAGTATAGGACCATGGCTCTGTATAACTGTGCCAAGCTAGAGCGCCTTAAGCACCTTCGGGGACAGGGTCTGTATGCCGGTGCCAATCTCTTGTGCCACCCATCACCACAGAAAACTGCTTCTGTATTCCTGTGCTAAACTGTTGTGCCCTCCATCACCAGAGGAGACATGTTGTGTATCACAGTGAGTAACAGTGGTACCCCCATCAGTACAGGAGGCCGGCCCTGTATTCCTGTGACACACTACGGATTAACTATGTAAACCAGCATTGTTGGTACACAAACCAGGAAAACAAGCATTTGCAATGCAATAGGTCTCGCATTACTGATTGTTTGAGGTATTGGCGTTGCAAATATTAATGCAACGCCAATAGCTCGTACTTTCAGTAATGCGAGAGCTAGTACATTGTAAATGCTTGCGTAGTGAGCCAGGAACCAGCATCGTATGTTTCAGTGCAGTACCGCAAGCTGCTCCTAGAGGTCCCTAGTGAGCAAGGCACCAGCACTGAATGTCTTGGTGCAGTACCGCAAGCTGTTCCTAGAGGTCCCTAGAGAGCAAGGCACCAGCACTGCAGGTCTTGGGGCAGTACCACAAGCTGTTCCTAGAGGTCCCTAGAGAGCAAGGCACCAGCACTGCATGTCTAGGTGCAGTACCACAAGCTGTTCCTAGAGGTCCCTAGTGAGCAAGGCACCAGCATTGCATGGGCTGCAAAGTTGGAGTTATTGGCATTATAAATTGTAATGTTTTTTTACTTAGCCATGTTGTAGGGTGCAGTACCATATGTGGCCAAAAGGGGACCTCATTTCTGACAAAAGAATTATTAAATTAATTTTGGATTAGGTTGTACTCTGTGTGGGGCTGATGAAGGGAAATGTATAGATGGTCTCATATAAATGTGAGATGTTCTAGTGAGTGAAGTACCCACTGCCAGCCTAGCTTAGGACCAAGTGTGTGCCCTGCCTGAAGCCTTTTAAGAAAATAGTGCCTAGCTTGAGGCTGTAATAACACCTAGGGAGTAACAACACATGTAACGGGGAGGGACCTCGTGGGAGGTTACAAGAAGAGACAAGGCCGTACTAAGAAGGGACTATTAAGCCTATTGACTAAAGAAAAGCCACCATTTGCATAGGACAGGGACAGGAGCCAATTAAAAAGATGGGCGGAAAGTGGGAGGAGCTTTATGCCCACATCCTGACTACAGCATGTCTCGAAGAGACAGCGCAAGCGCTGCCTAGGCGATACCAAACAACAGTAACGGTCAGTGGTACTGCGGCCTTGCTTCTCTATGAACCACAGTGGCAATATCTGATAACGGTCAGCAGTACTGTGTCCTTGCTTCACTATAAAGCACCCTGGCGCCATCTAGTGACAGTCAGTGGTACTGCAGCATTACTTCTCTATACAGTACACTAGCGCCATCTGATAACGATCAGAGGTACTGTAGCCTCGCTTCTCTATGAACCACATGGGCGCCATCTAGTAGCGGTCAGCGGTACTGCGTACTTGCTTCTCTGTAAACCACAGTAGCGCCATCTAGTAACAGTCAGCGGTACTTCGGCCTTGCTTCTCTGTAAACCATAGTGGCGCCATCTAGTAACAGTCAGCGGCACTACAGCCTCGCTTATCTATACACCACCGTGGTACCATCTAGTAACTGTAAGTGGTACTGCAACCTTGTTTCTTCCGTTTATAGCAAATACTATATATGCTTGATAAGTCAATTCCTTGACAAGTCACCTTTGTTCTCGAGCTGTGCCTATGAATCACCGCTGGTCTCTTGACATAGAAATTCTGCGCTGTGCCAGTCGCCTACGGCCTGGCCATATTACTGAAAGACTTTGCAGTTTCTGAAAATCCCCTGTGTGCTGGCCCTTAATTATGATGGCCTTGGATGCCTGCAGTCGCCATTTGCGCATCTCCAGGGGTGAAGCATTCAATCCCCTGTCAATCACCCGAGCACGTGCCGCCCTGGGGCAGAGGCACCGTCCCTGCTCCAGTTCCCTACACAGCCATACCCCCCCCCGAAACCCCTCCAACATATTTTCTCTTTTCAATTATCTAATGCATAAAATATAAAAAGGACATGCTGATAATATGACCACGGAACAGATAAAGCCACAATTTTCTCTGGTGCCAATACCGCCATCCAGCTGGGATAAATTTATGAATCCTGCCTGCAGCGATAAGGGCGCATACATTAGAGAGAGTCGTAAACATCGCGTCCTCGCGCACTGAATAATTACAGCGCGGTTCAATACAGCAGAAAACAAACAGGAGACGACGCAGCTGAGGGTGGCCACAGCCAAGCGAATCAAGGTCCCTGAGCAAGGCCATTGCCATGGCAGCACCCTGGCGCCCCGCCATACCGGCCCGTGATCACCGCCATCAAGCATCCGGGTGTCCGGGCACTACTCCATGCCCACCCAGGCACACCCCCATCACTGAACACGAGCCAAAGCACTCAACACACTAGTCAAGGCACTCCGCCATGCTGGCCCATGTACACCACCATCGAAGTTTTCTGGTGCCCGGGCACTCCACCATACCCAACCAAGCACACGCTCATCGCTGGTACCCAGGCATTCCACCATTTTCCACAACAGGAGAAGGACACGTTGGATGCAGGGAGGCCGCTATACTTTTAAGAGATCCCCCAATTACTTCTGAGGCATTAATCATAAGGCGATGCCCTGACCCAGTCGATATCCAGTCACGACTGTAAGTAGACCTAAAAACAGGCTCCTTTCACGTTGTCTGAGATTATCACATATATTTTTATAAGACGGTGGCTCCAACGAAGGTCCTTGTACCTTGAGTACCTCTCCCGTTGAAAACTGTCCTGAAGAAGGTGTACATCGTTTCAAGCACCGAAACACAGCGTCGACTTTGTTTTCTGTTAATCTTTAATGTTTTAATGTAATGAAATGTTTTTTTAAAAAATGTTTTTAATTCTGTGATTTGTAATAAACTGAGAATATGTTTTATATATAGGCCTATGATTTGGTGTTCATTAATGTGCGTTTACTGACGCACTGACTCTTTGTAAATTTAAATGTTTTAAAAATATCGCAGTGCTATTTTTGGGTTGCGCTAAGATTTAGCCACACATGTGTTGGATATTTGGGACTCTTTTGTGTACTTGTTCATTCCACCATACCCACCCAGACACTCGCCCGTCGCTGGTAAACAGACACTCCACCATGCCAACCCAGGCACACCCCCATCGCTGGTACCCAGGCACTCCACCAAACCCACCCAGGCACATCCCCATCGCTGGTACCCAGGCACTCCACCAAACCCACCCAGGCACATCCCCATCGCTGGTACCCTTGCCTGGGTGCAGCAATAAAAAATGCTGCACCTTAGTAAGCTGGCCCAGGTTTAGGAAGCAGTAGGAAGAACTGGTGAGCCCAAGGAAAGCTTCAGGTCGTTCTGTTCCAAGATACATTCGAGGCCATCAGAGGAGATGTTTTTTGGTAGACGGCGTTGTGCAGAATGGTGATAAATTTAAGGATACATTTCCTACCAGTTAGCAGCCAGCGAAGTGCCTTCGAAACCAGATGAAAGTGCTGAGAGGACCAGCAGCCAGACGGGCTGCAGCATTTTGCAGTAAGAGGAGGTATTGAGCCCTTTTGGCAGCTGAGGCTAAATAAATTGAATTTCTGTAATCCCGCCTGGAAGGGATAAAAGTTGACAACTGGCAGATGGAGCTGAGAATCCAGACATGGAAGAATTTTTTCAGGATCCTGAGATAAAAAAAACAGCTGTTAGCGACCTTAGTGGCCTGAAAATCAAGAGAGCGGAGGTCCAGAAAGAATCCTGGATTTCTTATGATATTGGTAGGTTCTCAGATGTTGGCCCACTGATCCAATTTTGAGGGTGTAAGTAAACCCTCAGATTTGTGGGGTTCAGTTAAAAAAAAGTTAGAGAACATCCACCAACAGGTGATGCAGGGAAGTAATTCACCTTGGCTTGAGTTTCGCAGAAAGAGGGACATCTTTTGGCGCAAGAGACGGTGAACATAATCTGTGCATCGTCTGCGTTCCTGGAAAATTGATGCCATTGGTAATGGTCTTGTTTTGCTCCGGAGTTTCACATACAAGTTAAGCAGCAGCCGGAAGATGGTGGATCCTTAGGCAGATGTGGGAGTTAAAGAAAGTAAATCGATTTTTACCTATGACCTCTAACCTTCACAATATTGTGGTAGTTGATGGTCTGGACACTATATTATTGCAGGACGACATTCTGTTACGTGATTGTGACACACACCCTCTCCATCCTGGAATCCAACTTCCTCGTCGCCACAGCAACGCATCATTATGGTTACGCCATCGCTGCTATCAGTGCCCCGGCCCTACGTCCTCACTGCCGCAGAGCCTCCGCTACCACCTCTCTGGCACGGAAAACAACCTTTAGAACGCGATCATTACACCGCAGTACATTTACATCTAGGTCATTACAACGCAAGTCGTTACAACGACTTGTGCTGATGGCGCTATACACTAAGGAATAGTATGATTTACTATTCCAACACTTTCCCGACTGTTACGTAGGCTTTAGTTGGAATAGTAAGTCATACTATTCCTAAGTCTAGTACCCTCCAGCGCAAGTCGTTGTAACGACTTGCGTTGCAATAAATGCGATGTAACGTACCGCGTTGTAAATCATCGCATTGTAACATCACATATTCCTCTGGCACACTTGTCATGGCCACCCAGGCCCACAACATCACCCTCTGGCACCATGCCACTTTGAAGCAGTCTTTCTTTGACTTCTGTGGACCAACGCAGCGCTTGAGTCCCTATAAGGGAAGTGTTAGGTATGTGCGCCAGGATCTTTGTGAACTTAATATGGTCGACTTCAACAAAAAAGGAGATCACAACTCACAAAATAGTGAACGTGCTTCAGTGACTTGGAAAAAGGGTAAAAAAATTGTAGGATGAAACTTTTTAGGTCTCGTGACCTTAAATGCGCGCAAGCGCATTGAGGAACGAGAATTCAAATGCTCAAAATCCTCATGAAACCACCAGCTTTTTGCTGGCGTTTTCATGAAGTTCACGTGGCCACAGGCACGCGCTTTTGGGCCATAAACTAGCATTTCTCCTCCCCCTCCCCAGCCAGCTTCCCCCAGGCCGTAGCAGCACTCCTCCCACACCAGCACCTCCCCTCTCTCTCCCCGCAAACACAGCCTTGCCCTAGCAGCACTCCTCCCACACCAGCACCTCCCCCCTCCCACACCAGCACCTCCCCTCTCTCTCCCCCAAACACAGCCTTGCCCTAGTAGCACTCCTCCCACACCAGCACCTCCCCGCAAACACAGCCTTGCCCTAGCAGCACTCCTCCTCCTACACCAGCACCTCCCCCCTCCCACACCAGCACCTCCCCTCTCTTACACCAGCACCTCCCCCCTCCCACACCAGCACCTCCCCTCTCTCTCCCCGCAAACACAGCCTTTCTACGTACATGTATTCCACGTCCCAGCGCTCCTTTTCTCCCCCTTCCTTGTCCCAGCTTGCTTTCTTAGCCTTCCCTTCCTCCTGCTCCAGCTTGCTTTGCTCCACCTCTCCCTCGAGCACGTTTTCGACACATCTTTGTCTTTTTTTAACATTATTTTAACATTAAATAATGGCGGCCGCGCATCTTGTTGTTGATGCAGCACTTACAAAGTTAAACAAGCATTGGTCAACTTGAGCGTGTCCTGCAACAGTGCAGTTAAGGAGCCGCGAATAGTTGCGAACATATAATGCTGCGCCACGTGGCCTTATTTTACTTATGATCTGGCCGCGTACTCCTCGCCCTTGTCGGCGTGAGCGTCCGTAATACCCTCCACACGCAACGGAGTTTGAAAAAGTTGTGTGTGGAAGTGCCACCAATCATGTTTGTTAATTGCTCGCTCGGAAAGGAGTGTCCGCCCCTGTGTAGCGTGTTCTATCTCATGGTGAGAGGGTCAAATCCCAACAGGGCTCACTTAACCTTTCATCTTTCCAATATCGATACATTGGGTTGGGTAACAACAGCGATGCTTTACGGCATGCGAATGACTTCATATGGTCAATCGTTCAAGTCAAGCACACATGGGGGGCAGTGACCCAGAGGTGGTAGATGATAGGTTTGTGCAGGCAGCCAATAGCCTCACCCACGCCCGGTGTTACGACAAGCGGCCCATTGCAAGTTACCGAAACTTAAGTAGTCACACCCCCTCCATGGGCGCAGCTTTGGCAAAGCTGTTGCAAGATCCACAAAGCCGACACCAAGGAGAACCAGAACGGCGCTTCTTTCGACTAAAGCCCGCCCACATGGTTTCCCCTTTCACGTGTAGCTGGCGGGTGCAACCAGGCTGTCTTCCAGGCGGGCCAGGAGAACACGCCTATCTTCAAGAGATCGGTGGCGGGTGACGCGTCTTAGGCCGCTCTCCCGAAGTGCATTGAGCTGTGCTGTGTCGCGTTTGGCCATGCACATGTCGCTTTCCCGTAGTAGCCACAGCACTTTGTGGTTTCTTAAGGGCATAAGTCTCGTCTAACTTCATGCAGTACAAGGACCACATTCAATGTGGTAATGTTTTGTTCCCAAGTCCCGCCTCCGAGGTTTGTGTCTAGCAGAGGAGATGGGGTGAAACTCAACACGGATTGCCCAGCCTCTCCCTCCCCCCCTCCCCCGCCCCCCCAAAAAGGGGGACAATGGCGGTGGCGGACATTCTGCATCCCGGTGCTAAATGTCACCACCCCCTTCCTTGACCCAGCTTGCTTTCTTAGCCTTCCCTTCCTGCTGCTCGGTGTACCCTCTCCCCCAGCTCTTGTCGCTTCCTCCCCCCACCTCTCCCTCGAGCACGTTTTCAGCTCCTGTCGCTTCCTCCCCCCACCTCTCCCTCGAGCACGTTTTCGACACATCTTTGTCTTTTTTTTAACATTATTTTAACATTAAATAATGGCGGCCGCGCATCTTGTTGTTGATGCAGCACTTACAAAGTTAAACAAGCATTGGAAAGATTCGAAATCTATTGGCTTTGTTAATGTTTTTTTGTGGTGTGACGGGAAGAGCAAGCAGGACGGGGAGGGAGTTAACATGGGTCAAGCAACAACGAGGCAGGGTGTCACAGCGTAAAGAAAATATACGCCTACAGCACTAGCATGATGTATGTGTGGCAACCCTAACCGGAGCTGAACTGTGTCAGAGCGTGTGACAGCGTTGAAGGCTGTGTTAGGCTGGCAGGGCATTTAGGTTATGTAAAGAGAAATGTGTTCGCAAAAAGTTCCTTCATGGAAGAGGGAGATGCCTGGGCATGTTTAAAATGTGAGCAGAGCAAAGCTGAGAAGAGGAAAAACAAGCATTGGAAATGCAATAGGTCTCGCAATTACGCGAGTCTGAACTATTAGCATTGTAAATGATAATGCCCTTTATTTTTGCGTTCTGGTTTTTAGAACATAAATAAAAGGCTTTGTCATTTACAAGGCCTATAGCTTAAATTTGCGTTAAAACGAGACCTATTGCATTGCAAATGCTTGTTATGTTTTATATTGAAAACCTGAAACAGACTGTTCTATTGGAAACTAAGAAAACTACTGTTGGGGTTTTCACTCAGGGGACACAAAGAGAAACAGGTTCAGCAAACTACAACAGAGTACTCAAATCAGACTGGAGAACATAGAAAAACAGCTCTTGGCAGCTGGGGCACAAGAGAATGCAGACAATTCCACTTCCGGGTCAGGGTCAGCAGAGAAAGAGGAGCAGTCACACTGTTTCTGCATCCTGTAAATAGAGTAAGAACTAGGGAAGTTGTGCCTGTCACATTTCTTTGTGTTGCAGCCTTTTGCTCATTTCATCATTGGCTTTGTGTCTCCTACCTTTCTTATTCTTGGTTCCTTTCCCTGGTTCAGAATACCTGTTCCTTTTCCCTACTACACAGACTTCTGATGCTTGCGACCTGTGTCCTTACGGAGTAGATCCTGAATTATTGTGCTGCATGGGGGGGGTCTGCATGTGCCCGTTCATTTGGAACCCCAGGGCATTTCCAGGAGACCGCATCACCTACACTTTTGAAGGACCTGGAACACCAAGTCTCAGACGGCAACCAAATCCACAGACATCACTTATACGACTGTCGCGACATATCTCCGGCGACCAAAGACTGGAGATGTGTCGTATGTTTTCGACCTTTGCTTACCCCGCTGTTCTCCTCCTTGGATTTTCACATTATATTTCGAACTCTGGTGACATCAAAGAGACAGTGGGATTACCCAGTTAAAGTTAAAGTTCGGAAATTTGTATAGCGCACTACTCACCCAGAGGGTCTCAAGGCGCTTGAGGGAGGGGGGGCGTGCTTTACTTGTCGAATAACCAAGTTTTTAGTTGCTTTCTGAAGGAGAGGTGGTTCTGAGTAAGGCGGAGGTGGGTGGGGAGAGAATTCCAGGTCTTGGCCACTAAGTAGGAGAAGGATCTTCCTCCCATGGTGGATCTATGGATGCGCGCAATTGCGGCGAGGGCTTGATTGGACGATCGTAGTTGGCGGGAGGGGGTGTAGAAGGACAGTCGCTTGTTGAGGCATTCGGGTCCTAGGTCGTAGATGGCTTTGTGTGCGTGGGTGAGGAGACGGAACGTTATTCTCTTGTTGACGGGGAGCCAATGGAGGTCTTTCAGGTGAACGGAGATGTGAGCTTGTCGAGGGATGTCCAATATAAGTCTGGCTGAGGCGTTTTGGATGCGTTGGAGCTTTTTCTGTAGTTTGGCTGTGGTTCCGGCGTAAAGGGTGTTTCCGTAATCCAGTCGGCTGATGACCAGTGCGTGGGTGACCGACTTTCTTGTTTCGGTGGGGATCCAACGAAAGATTTTTTTGAGCATGCGTAGGATGTTGAAGCATGATGAGGAGACGGCATTGGCTTGTCTGTTCATCGAGAGGGAGGAGTCCAGGATGAAGCCCAGGTTACGTGCGTGATTCGTAGGTATGGGTGCGGTTCCCAGGGCCGGTGGCCACCATGAGTCGTCCCAGGCGGAGGGGGATGACCCTAGGATGAGGACTTCTGTTTTGTCCGAGTTTAGTTTTAAACGGCTGATCTTCATCCACTCGGCTACTTCTTTCATTCCTTCGTGTAGGTTGGTTTTGGCGGTGTTTGGGTCTTTGGTGAGGGAGAGGATCAGCTGGGTGTCGTCTGCGTAAGAGATGATGTTGAGGTTGTGCTGGCGCGCTATGGATGCGAGGGGACTCATGTATACGTTGAAGAGGGTGGGACTGAGTGATGATCCTTGTGGTACGCCGCAGATGACTTCGGTGGCCTCTGATCTAAAAGGAGGGAGGCGGACTCTTTGGGTTCTTCCGGCGAGGAACGAGACGATCCAATCCAATGCTTTTCCTTGTATTCCGACGTTGCTGAGGCGTTGTATGAGGGTGCTATGGCAGACTGTGTCGAAGGCTGCGGAGAGGTCGAGTAGGATGAGGGCAGCTGTTTCTCCGTTGTCCAGTAGAGTTCGAATGTCGTCTGTTGCTGCGATGAGGGCGGTTTCGGTGCTGTGTTTGGCTCGGAAGCCGGACTGTGAGGGGTCGAGGGATTTGTTGGATTCAAGGAAGGCGGCGAGCTGACTATTGACGGCTTTCTCAATGACTTTGGCAGGGAATGGGAGGAGCGAGATGGGGCGGTAGTTCTTAAGTTCAGTGGGGTCTGCTGTGGGTTTCTTCAGAAGGGCGCTGAGTTCGGCATGTTTCCAGCTTTCCAGGAAGGTAGCGGAGTTGAGGGAACAGTTGATGACATCGCGGAGATGGGGTGCGATGATGGAGTCTGCTTTGTTGAAAATGTGGTGGGGACATGGGTCGGTTGGCGATCCTGAGTGGATGGAGTTCATCAGGCGGATGGTGTCTTCGGTGGTGATTGTGTTCCAGGTACAAATGTTGTTAGAGTGCGGTTTTGGTTCGGAGGTGGGTGGAGTGGACTGGTCTTTGGACTGGTTATGAAAGCTGTTATGTATGTCGGCGATTTTGTTGTGGAAGAATGAGGATAGAGAGTCGCAGAGGTCTTGGGAGGGAGTGATGTCGTTCGTGCCGGCGGTGTGGTTTGTAAATTCTTTGACGATGTTGAATAGTTCCTTGCTGTTTTGGGTGTTGTTGTCAAGTCGATTCTTGAATGCTGATTTCTTGGGGGATCGGAACAGTTGGTGGTGTTTGCGGGTGGCGTTCTTGAAGGTGGCCAGGTTGTCAGTGGTTGGGTTTTTTCTCCAGGCTTTCTCTAGCGTGCGACAGAGCTTCTTGGATTTCTTGAGGTCATCGTTGAACCAGGGTTTTTTTTTGCTACCTTGCTTGATTAGATGGTTTTTCAAGGGTGCTAGTTCGTCGGTGCTGTGGGTGATCCATTGTGTGAGGTTGGTGGCTGCTTGGTTTGGGTTTGATGATTTGGCAGGAGGGTTTTGGTGAAGCGATGTGAAAAGCTGGTCGGTGGTGATTTTGTTCCAGTTTCTTCGAGGAATGGGTTGTTGGGGGTTGTGGGTCGTGGTCTTTTTGTAGTTGAAGTGAACGCAGCTGTGGTCCGTCCAATGGAGAGCAGTGGTGTGTTCGAAGGAGATGTGCTTGCTGGAAGTGAAGATAGGGTCGAGCGTGTGTCCGGCAGAGTGGGTGGGGGTGTTAACAAGTTGTTTGAGTCCGAGATTGGCGAGGTTGTCCAGGAGGGTGGTGGTGTTGTTGTCGTTGTTCTTTTCCAGGTGGAAGTTGAGGTCTCCCAGTAGTATGTAGTTCTCAGAGGGGAGGGCATGTGGGCTGATGAAGTCAGTGATGTCTTCGCAGAATTGTGTGCGGGGTCCTGGTGGTCTGTAGATGAGGGTGCCTCTGAGTGTGGTTTTAGGGTCGGTGTGGATCTGGAAGTGAAGGTGTTCGGCGGCTGCGAGGTTATCGTCGGAACTGGTCGTGATGCGGATGGTGTTTTTTATGGACGATGGCGATGCCTCCTCCTGTTTGGTTGATGCGATCTTTTCGGATGATCTTGTAGGCGTCTGGGATGGCTATGGCGATGTCGGGCGCTGATGAGGCGTTCATCCAGGTTTCTGTAAGGAAGGCGACGTCCGGAGATGTAGTGTCGAGTAGGTTCCAGAGTTCAATGGAGTGTCTGTGGACCGAGCGGGTGTTGAGCAGGATGCACTTTAGGTGGTTAGTGTCGCAGCTCTGTTTGGAGTTTGTGGATTTGGAGTGTGATCTGATGCAGAGGAACTTGCAGGTGTGGCAGGTGAAGGGTCCATGGGTGTGTCCTGGGGCAGCATGGTAGCATTGTGGTGTGCGGCCGGCGTTAAGGGCAAAGAGGGTTGCGGCATCGTATGTTATGCGGGTGGAATGGATTTTGCGGGGACCAGGGGGTCTTGCGCTGGGCGCAGTCCAGGCGCGGACGGGCGTAGACGGGCTTACCTTTGGCGCACCTTCGGCGCGCATGGGGCGCGTCCGTTGCGCGTGAACGCTGCGCGCAATAGCATCTGACATAAGCGGATGTTGGAGGGGGTTGGGGCGAGGGAGGGGCAGCTGGGAGGCGTGAGCGGGGTGGAGGGCCGGGCTGGGAGGCAAAATCAACAACAACAAAATGGTAGCGATTAAACAATGAAAGCACAGCTCAATAGTAAAGCGCTACGATAAAATTACATTCAGGCACATAGATAATTGCAGTAGCAGTGTAAGCAGAAGCGCAGTTGTTTCCAAAAGGTGAAGAGCAGTTTGCCAGTATAGCGCTACGATACCAGTATCGGGGCAGGGCAGGGAGCAGCGTGAGGAGCGGCCGCTTCTGTGGAGCACAGGGCGGTCACATCGGATCCATTCTCCTCACCCCTTAGTGGGACCAGAGTTCCCAAATGGCACAAGATGGTAAGTGATTCAAGACATGAAGCTGGGACAGGCTAGAGGGTTTGTGGGGCACTTGGCCGCACTTTGAGTTTGATCCACTGTTGGCTTGGTTACCATCCCTCTGCCACCCGGGCACCTGCCGGGATGGCACTTGGAGCTAAGTAGGGCGACAAGCCGTCCCGGATTTGCAGGGACAGTCCTGGTGTTTCATCAGCTGTCCTGGCAGATTTAATCAAATTTGTCTTGTGTCCCAGTTTTTATAGAGTGTCAACTAAAAGACAGAGGGAGGCATGTTTTTGAAAGCAGTGTGAATTAGCAAATGTGATAAGAAAGCAATTTAATTTACACGTATGATACTGGGCTAAAAATTGCATTTTATGTATTTTCATAGTACCTATACTGCAATCCTGTGACTGCTCGCGGCGCACGCAGTGGGCCCCTTAAGAGGGCGGCCCCCAAGTGCCGCTACAGGCACCTCTCCGCGCCTTGTCTCGGGGACCCCCTCCTCTGGGAGTCCTCCCCCTTGGGTCTGGTGCCTCTTTGGCGTCATTTCCGGTCTACGGTGGGCTGGGGACAGGTATTTCTACTTGCCCCACCCACTGGCCATCCTCTTTGTCCCCCACTGGACATAATTTCACCCTCCCAACCGCTTAACCTGCGTGAGGGCTGGGCTAATGTATTAATGTATTCTTTTGTGTTGCAGGTGGAGTTACAGGGCGATCTGGAGGTTGATCGGTACGAGGGGTACCCTTTCAGGAGCGCAATAAGGGTGCATGATGCCAAAATCCCAGGAGTCTTTACGGCAGGATCCTGGTTGAGAACTACGGCGCCCCACTAGTCCCTCAGGCGCAAGTAAGCCTGAGCAACCGGGGGCCCGCCTGGTTACGCTCCGCCCCTAAAAAGGCGTGAGTAAAAGGTATGGACTGGTGGTCCATGATATGTGAGGGGTATAACCCCCACAAAATGGTAGCACCGATTGGGTTGGCCATGGTGCAGTTGGCTCATCAGGTGGGCAGGGCAGCTTAGGTAAGTCACCGCTGACTGCCCTTGGATCGCCCGTAAGTTAACCCACCAAGGTGGCATACTCCTTGTATGTAATAAACCCGCAGCAAACTTTTCCCAACTAAAACTTGTGTGGACTGTACTATTTTGCGCTGTGCGATTATTTACTGTTAAGCGGGGGTTGAGCGCTGGCATTCTGTGGCGCTCAATGAATGTAATATTACAGTCCTCCTTCTATTTTGGGGAAATGTCCCAGTTTTTGGTTTTTAAAATCTGGTAACCCTAGACTAGAGCTAAGGTATCAGAGATGTTTCTGGGCAGCAGCCAGCTCAGGAGCCATCGCTGGGGCTTCCGGCCAGCGTCAGCATCTGGCTGATAACCAGTGTGGTTCATAGGAGACGGTGACCCGGAAGTGCTCTTGTATGAGCGGCTCTCAGGACACATGAGCCGACGAGAGCAAGAAACCAAAGCAAGCGAGAAAAAAACAGGTTCTGGGATGAAGTGCAACAAGCACAGGTCATGCTAAAAAGACTGCCCATCTCCCTTCAGCCCCAATTTTTTAACCCCTTCGGTGCTCGTGACGAGACCAGCTTGTCATGAGTCACGGTGGAGCTGTGCTCATGACGAGCTGGTCTCGACATAACGGCGCCGCTCCGCCCATGCGTGGTGTGGCTCACTGGTTAGAGGCGGCAGACCCGGAAGCAGAGAACGGCCCGGGACCAGGGTTCAATTCCCGACGCGGCAGGGTCGTGGACCAGGGTCAGCGGACTCGACAGTTCTCGCCTCGGTGCCTACTCTAACCAGGGATCACACTCGGCAACTCTGGGCATTAAGCTTGCCTCATCTCTACAACGGCCCCCCACAGACACCGGGGATGCCTAGTTTCACCTTGGAGATACCCAGAAGAGACCATCTCACAGGGAAAGCCAGGACGGGTTCCCCAGCGTCTCCAGCGCCGGGACGCTTACGGGCAGCCGTGCGCTTTACAAGTCCAACCCATTTACATTTACATGCGTGATTAATTCCCCGCTTGTGCGGGCGAATTAATAAGTGGGCAGGGTCGTGACGAGACCAGCTCGTCATGAGCACAGCTACACCGTGACTCATGACGAGCTGGTCTCGTCACGAGCACCGCGGCGCCGCGCTCGCCCCCCCACACTGTGGGAGAATTACCCCCGCAGCGAAGGGGTTAAATTATGTATTTGTGTGACCCCAATCTCTCCACCTTTTCTTAATATGTAATCTTGAGTCAATATGTAAATTGTTAATCTGTAACTCACACCATGAGTAACTGTTGCATATAAAAGTAGCGATACCTACTACCATGTTACTCTTTTTCCTTAAGTCATTTACTTCGCTCTATTGTAAAGCGCTCTGATATCTCTGGGTAAAGTACCGGCTATATATAAAAACGCATTAATAAATAAAGAAATAAGTCCAACGTGACCCTGTGTGGAGCAGGAAACGCCGCCTCGTGATGCTAATGCGCTCTCCGCTAACCTGTCACTCAGGGTGCAAGGCTGTCTCTTGACGTTAACGCACCCTCTGATGACCTGTCACTCAGGGAAACTCGAGATGCCATCTCCTGACGTCACTGCGCCTGGACGTGTCATTTCTTGATGTTAATTTGCCTCCTACTGTCCAGAAGCAGTCAAGGACTCTTTTGTTATTCGGGGAGGCTGTCTACCACAGTTAATATGAGTTAAGAGGGCTGCTGTCACTTCCTGTTTGCCACAGGCACCTCCGCGGAACCCAGGGAGTGCGACTGCGAGTCAAGGTGTGAGACTAACACTAGATCAGTGAGTCTGTGCTCGAAGAAATGAAACTTACAATAACACGAAACAAGTGAGACTATGCAGCAGGGTGTGAGACTAACACTAGATGAGTGAGTATGTACTCCAAGGAGAGAAACTTCAATGAGTGAGAGTGTGCAGCAAGGTGTGAGACTAACACTAGATGAGTGAGTATGTGCACCAACAAGTGAAACATACAATAAAACCGAACAAGTGTGACTGTGCAGCAAGGTGTGAGAATAAAACTAGTTGATAGAGTCTTTGCTCCAAGGAGTGAAACTTCAATGAGTGAGACTGAATGAATGAATGAAATGGGTCTTATAAGGCGCGACTTAGGCCAAGGGCATCAAGGCGCCATACAGAACAACGAGGACAAAACAGACATACCGCAGAAGTCTTTCAGCAACAAGAACAAACATAGAACAGAAGTCTTTAAGCACCAAGAACAGGGTCTACGAATAAACATCCCTACAGAGCCAGGTTTACAGTTTTTTACAGAACAGCCTAGGCAAGGGTTGAGAGGCCAGTTCAGGAGGAAGGGAGTTCCAGAGTCGGGGGGCGCCAGGGTGGAAAAGGCTCTGCCTCCCCATCTGGCCCTTGAGAATCTCGGAATCGTAAGAAGATGATGAGAGGAAGATCGTAGCACTCTGCTTGGGTGGTAAGGCTGAAGAAGGGAGCTGACACCTTTAGAGCCGTAGCCATGGAAGGCCCCGTGGGCCAGACAGAGGAGTTTAAAGGAGATTCTGGCCTGGACAGGAAGCCAGTGGAGGTCTTTCCGGGCCTGAGAGATTGAGGCGAGCCGGGGGAGGTCCAAGACCATCCTAGCTGCCGCGTTCTGGACCATTTGGAGGCGATGGACCGCAGATTTATTTATACCTCCATATAAAGCATTACAGTAGTCTAGTCTTGAAGAGACTAGAGCAACTGTTGCTTGTTTCCGGGCCGCCAGGGAGAGGTAAGGTGCAATTTTTCAGAGGGTCCTGACGATACCGCAACAGGTAGATACGGTCCTATTGACTTGAAGGTCAAAGGAGAGAGTGGTATCAAACAGGACCCCCAGATTTCTGGCCGAATGGGAAGGGAACGGACAGTCTCCAAGGGACGGTGGCCACCAATCATTAGATCAGAGGTCCTGTCTCCCCCCCAAAGATCAGGACTTCCGTTTTGTCTCCGTTTAGTTTGAAGAAGTTTCGAATCATCCGCTGGGAGATTGCTTCCATACATGATCTAAACTTGGAGGCAGACTCAGCCACTGGCTGGGAAAGGGAGACCAGAATTTGGGTGTCGTCAGCGTATGACAACACCTCGAAGCCAAAAGATCTTACAACTGAGGCCAAGGGGGACACATATATGTTGAACAACAGGGGGCTCAAGGCAGACCCCTGTGGGACCCCACATTGCAGAGGCCTAGAGGCTGACAGAAGACTGTGCAGCAAGGTGTGAGACTAACACTAGATGAGTGAGTCTGTGCTCCAAGGAGTGAAATTTCAATGAGTGAGACTGTGCAGCAAGGTGTGAGACTAACACTAGAGGAGCGAGTCTGCCCTCAAAGAAGTAAATCTTACACTGAGTATTGTAATTGCATTTATATTGCGCCTACTACCCCATACGAGGCGTCAATGCGCTTTTTCGGTGAGTAGCGTGCTACTCCTCCAGGACCCATAGAGGGTTAGTGTTGAATTAGTGCAGTGAAATATGAAAGTAATTTGAGTGTTGGATAGGTGAGTCAGTTATTTGGATTCAGAAGGATAGCGGAGGGAAAAAGGTTTGCATTTATATAGCGTTTGTTATCCCCGATGGGGTGTTGAAGTGCTTTTTTGGCAAGTAGCACACTACTCCGGAACCCATAAAAGGATTAGTGGTAGATTAGTATAGTGAAATATGAAAGTAATGTGAGCGGTGGATATTAGTCACTTATTTGGATTCAGAAGGACGGCGGAGGGATAGAAAAGGTTTGTGTATATATATTTATATATATATATATATATATATATATATATAAATGGAATGAGAAGTGAGAAATAAAAAGAATATTGCCACTGGAATTGTCCTGGTGGTCCGGTTCCCTTCAGTTCGCAGAAAGTTGTAATATATATCTATCTATATCTATATCTATCTATATATATATATCTATATATCTATATCTATATATATATATATATATTCAGGTTCACAGCGCGTAGCCACCGCTACGCAGATGCACTCTCCTCCGGTAGGTAATAGACCACTCCAGTCACCTTTTGCGCTTTCCAAAAGTGTTTATTAATTCAATTGCTGCATGTGAAATACGGGCAAGGGAAAAAACCCCAACGCGTTTCGGCGAAGCTCTCGCCTTGGGGCGATAGCTTCGCCGAAACGCGTTGTTTTTTTTCCCCTTGCACGTATTTCACATGCAGCAATTGAATTAAACACTTTTGGAAAGCACAAAAGGTGACTGGAGTGGTCTATTACCTACCGGAGGAGAGTGCATCTGCGTAGCGGTGGCTACGCGCTGTGAACCTGAATCTAGCTCTACAGGGTTACCTCGGCCCCTGTGATGCACCGCTGTCTTGGTGTCCCGGTGGCTACGCGGAGGATGTGAACTTAAATAAATATATATATATATATATATATATCGCTTGTTACCCCTGATGGGGTGTTGAAGCGCATTTTCCGGTGAGTAGCACACTACTCCGGATCCCATAAAGTATTAGGGGTGAATTAGTATAGTGAAATATGAAATTTGAGACGTGGACATGTTAGTCTGTTATTTTGATTAAAAGGGGTAGTGGAGGGATAGAAGAGTGAAGGATTTAGATCTATTTATTTATTTTTGAGGTCCTAGCAGTAGTAGGGGGCTTGGGATGAGTAAAATGGGATGTGGAGGGGAAGAGTCAGAGGGAAGAGTTTAGAAAGGTTTGTTTTGGGGGATCGGTATAGTAAAAGAGGTGTTGGATGGTGCAAGGAGGGGTAGAGTAGGGGAGAGTCTAGGAAGGGCTATTTTGGGGATCTTAGTAGCGGTATGGGGTTTGGGATGAATGAGAGAGTGGATGTAGAGGATATATTGATAGATGTATAGGGTGAGAAATAGGGTAGTGAATTGCAAAGAGTAGTGGAAAGAAGTTTGAGATGAGTCAGAAAGTTGGGGTAGAAGATATATTGAGAGCGGTATAGGGTGAGAAATAGGGTAGTGTATTGGATATGCTGAATTCGAAGAAAGTAATTAATATATAGATCCATAAGTACATGGAAATTATATAGATGCGTAAAGGAAGTAAGAATATGAAGATACAAGATATTGATAGAGGTATAGGGTGAGAAACAGGGTAGTGCATTGAATATGCATTTTTTGGGGGAAAAGGTAATAAATATATAGATCCAATACATGGAAGGTATATAGATGCATAAAGGGAGTAAGTATATGCAGATTAAAGATGCATTAGATAAACTCTAGTTTTCAAGTGTTGTACTTAAAAATGTACTTTATTGTTTTTATTTTTAAATCACAATTATTCTACATTTATACAAAGCAATACAGATATATAAGTAACTATCTATAGTACAAATACATTCTCATATACAGAGGGATATGCAGTATATTTCTGTTTGCGTATGCTGCTTATGTGGGGAAGAGCCAATTCTTGAGTAGTTTTCTGAAGATAAGGTGGTTGTCCGTGGATCTTATGTTGGGGGGGGGCGAAAGGATGGGCCCCTGTGGTGAGTGTTCGGCGGCTCTTCCTAAACCTCCTTACTTTACTCCCTGCCAGGGTGAAGCGCACACACATTTACAGCCCCGCATCCCAGATGAGAGCTCAGCGGGGAGGACGCGCGGGGAGGACGCGAGGGGGGAGGACGCGAGGGGGGGGCGTGAAGGGCTCGCTCTATAAATCTCGCTGTGATAAGCGCCCTGTTAAAGCAGATAGCTCTGTGCTGTCTGCCCCTCCATCAATCTACCGGGCCCGGCCCACACCCGCCTCCTCCCAGCAGCCCCCGCGGCAGCCGGCTCATGAGCCGCTGCGTCTGAGGAGCCTCCTTCACACCAGGCAAAGTGTGTCTGAGTGAAGGTGGAAATGTGCACTATGAAGGACGCACTTCCAGTGACACGTCATTGAGAGAGACACTCCCACGCCACTGCTCATGTCATAGTGTTTGAGTACTGACTGATATTGTGCGATCCAAATCCTATTGTGTTTTTGATTTTTGTGTGACTGCCATCTTTTGTTTTATTTTACTTTTTCATCTATCTCGTTTGTATCTGTGATGTGTAAGTATGCCAATTTCCTCGTGTAACGTACTTGGTTCTATTGTGAAGCACTCTGACACCTTTGGGTAAAGTATGCGCTATATAAAATTGCATTAAATAAAATTTTAAAAATTAAAACTAGCTTCCTGAAATCGACCATCTGTTGTTGTCATACTGTTCAGCGTCGATCTTTGTCACTGATGTTGTAATGTTCTGTACTCCTACTTTGAAAGTGTCAGAACCCCATGTAGGTAACATTGTCACTGATGTCCTAACGCCCTGTACTCCTACCGTATATATTTCACAATGTCACCTAGTGAACTTCGTCACCGATGTCGTGGCGCCCTTCACTCCTACCTTGTACAAGACTCAAGGCCTTGCAACAATGTTGTTCATGTCCCAACGCCACGTAGCAATCTTTGTCATTGATGCCACAATGTCGTGTGCTACCGTATGTTGCGACTCCTTCTGCCACTGTCATCTACACATGACAACAACATGTAGAAATGTATGCTCTTAACTGCATATAATCCTATATTACTGCGCTGTACATCTCACAGTTCAATCTTATAGGCGCTGCAAAACCCTGCAGCATTATCGTACGGCCTCTGATAATACTTGTAATGCCCTACTAATCGTATGAAGCTGGCTCTGTATATGATACAAGCCACTTGGTGGTTATACCGTGCCGAGAGTCCAAGGGTTTCCCAGAAGTGTACAGGGCTCATTGTAAAACCCAAAGTGCCCTATCAGTGGTAGTGTGGGTGAGCAGCCTTAGGCCTAACACAGAGGAGTTTAACCCCTTCGCTGTGGCGGCTATTCCGCCGCAGCGCTAAGGGGGAGGCAGGGCCGCGCGGCGCTCCCGTGCTCGTGATGGAACCGCTCCGTTACGAGCCTCGGGTGCGCTGTGCTTATGACGGAACGGTTCCATCACGGCCCTGCCCGCTCTTTAGAACGTCAGCGCAGGCGCGGATTTCGCGCTGCGCAGGCGCGGCGAGCGGGCCGTGACGGAACCGTTCCGTCACCAGCACAGCCCACCCGAGGCTCGTGACGGAATGGTTCCGTCACGAGCATGGGAGGGGTTAAGACATTTATTGCACACACATGACCAATAATGGACACACGACTCTGGAAGGAGATTTTAGAAAAATATACTTTGTTTGTACTTTAGTTTAAGGCCAAGATCTTTGTAATAAGGTAACTAGGTTTTAAATTAAAAATAATTTTCACTTTGAAAAATCAATACAAACTTTTCAACACAATCCAATGTTATCCTGTCGGGAAAATAATACTGCGGTTAAACAGGAAAGTATTGTACTTGCAACCCCAGTCTTCTGAGCCAGAAGTCAGCAAGGGCCAAGGGTCAGGCAAATACCAAAACTGTATCACCAGCGGCACAGGGAGGGCCAAGTGCAGAGGTCAAAATGGGAGTTCGGCCCAATGAAGACAGGGGGTGCCTGGAGCCACACTGCTTGCAGGAATGTAGATTGGTTGCAGGGGCCAATATTTAGGGGTTAGGTTAAGCACGGGGGTGCAAAGTAGCACCAATCATACACCACCAGCGGCACAGGGGGGGGGGGGCGGGCGGGTGCATGGTGCAGTTTTAACGCGGGCCCCCAATGCTTTTAAATGAGGACACTCTTGTCGGCAAAGATGCAGCATGCGTGGCACTGGAGGTTGGAGGAGGAAGACCACCAACAGAGGAGCTAAGCAGAGATATAGGGGCACCATCTGCAGAGCTCACCAAGGCCTTGGGGCTTCGGGTGCACGGGTGCCTTTCAGCATCAGAGTCTTCTTACTGGAGCCGGTCGGGGGGAGCCTCTGGATTCACACTGCAGGCGCCGTCCTGGAGGTCAGTAGCGGTCAACCAACACTAGACATGAGGGCAGGATCGCCAGGGAGTCCTCATTGCACAAGTGAGTCACTCAGACCCGGGCCGTGGGCGCCGGGTGCAGAGTGGGCAGCAGAAGCAGATCTGCCTGGATCTGGTTTCTTTGGAGAAGGTTTCTTCTTCGACAGGACCACTGTCCATGTGATACTGGGGTCTTTCTCGAAGGAAACAGTCCTCCCAGGATTTTCAGAGGTCGCTGGCTGCAAGACAGGTTGCAGGTTCACAGAAGCTGGGGACAGGCCGGTAGGACTGGGGCCAAGGCAGTCGTTGGCTTCAGTCTTCGCTGCATGGTCGTCTTCTTTCTTCTTTGGTCGTTGCAGATCTAGTTTCCAGGTGTGAGGAAGTCACCTAAATACTAGATTTAGGGGCGTTTTAGGGGAGTACCAGGTAGAACCAAAGGACACCTTAACTGGGCTGACCATACCCTTTATTATAGCACCCTCCTGTGGGAGTGGAGACTAGACCTAGCCCTGATTGGAGGGTTGCCCGATCTTCAAGATGGCAGGGACTGAAAGCTGTGCTTCACCTCGCCTCCCCCACCTTAGGGGTGGAGATGGCAGAGGTGGGCACACCTCCTATTCTTCTAAAGTTTTCCCATTGGTTTTCCCGCTCAAAGTGGGGGTGTAAACCGGGGGCTGCCATCTGCTGCTAGCAGCAGAGGCGGGGGGACGGATTATAAAGGCAGCAGGCCTTTGTAGCTTCCCCTCCGAGCATTAGCCCATCCTGGGGGAGGAGGTGTGACACCTCTGCCCAGGATATGCATTGTTTCTGGTCCCAGAGAGCTGAGGCTGTCCCCACCCATGTCTGGTGGTGGCTGGCAGCCTACAGATGGTCAGAGACCACACCACGTTTGGCAGGTTTTAAGGAGTTCCCTCCGAGGTCCCCTTTGGGTACACGGTTTCATAAATCCCACACTGGCATCAGTGTGGGTTTATTAAGAGGAGTTGTTTGGTACCAAACACTCCTGTGTTCAATGAAGCCAGCATGGTGCTGGGGAACTCGAGTTGTCAAGTTTCCAGGCCATGTATTCTCTACGGCTTCCCTGGCACTTACAATAATAGGAAATGTACCCAATTATTGCAGGGGCGTATCTGCTCATGCCGATATGCCCACACCTGTGGTGTAGTGCACACTGTCTTAGGGCTGTAAGGCCTGCTAGAGGGGCGACTTAGCTACACCCTCAGGCAGTGCTGGTTGGCATGGCACCCAGGTAGGGTGCCATGTTGACTGTCTGTTTCTATCTCACAGACGCATGCAGGCTGCAAAGGCAGTGACATGGTCCTAGCGAGAGGGGTCCCAAGGGACCCTCTTCAGCTCCCAGGCCCTAGGAACTCAGAGTACCACCTACTAGGGACTTACAGAGAGCAGAAATACCAATTGGGGTTATGTTTTTAGGGAAGAAGAACTGGCACAGGGGACCTGTGCACTACAATCGAAACCACATCAAAACTAGGCCTGTGCGGTAAATTCCGTTCCGCTCACGGAATTTGGGTAATTACACGTTCCGCGGAGAACGCGAAATAGCCCAAAATTCTGCGTTCCACGACTTCCCAAAATGTTTTTCTTGTTCGCGTTCTCAAAATGCGTGTTCGCAAGATATTTCCCCCCGAGCACACAAACAGCGATTGCGAACAGTAAAAAAGCATCGCGAACAAGCAATTCCCTGTGTTCCTGGAATTTCTGGGTGTTCGCAGAGATTTTTTACCGTTTCGCGGAGATTTGCGTAACACGATTACGCAAATTCTGCCCATCCCTAATCAAAACCAGGCAAAACGTGGGGGTAGCCATGTCAAAAGACGCACTTTCTCACACTAATATGTTGAACAAGTGTCAGCATCTGACACCTGTGAGAGCTGTCGAAGGAGTTTGTAGATTCTCACATCAATCATAGCTGATGTGATAATAGTCTTTATTGCTGTCCTGGGCATGTAATAATGTCCTCCCGTGGAACTCGCGACACAGCGCTCTGTCATAATAACTTGTACGTGTCACAAAGCCCCGCATCAATCATTGGCGGATGTCATACGGGAGTATGGCATTAGTGCCTTGGGCCTGTGGTTTAGTCCTCGCGTGGGACCGGTGAGGGAGTGTTCTGTAATAACTACGGTGGAGTGTCGCCGCCCTGTGTACCAGCCTCCCACTCATGCCCACCAGTTGTGCCTCGAACACATCATTGTTTGTGTCTGCGGATGTCACAACGCCCTGCACATCCTACAAGACGCAACAAAGCGGTTTGCATAACTCCCAATGAGCGATGTCAGACACGGATTAATGTCGCAGAGTCATAAAACACTTTCCCACAGGGGTTATTCTGTAAATTATTGATGGCTCTGGATTCCACTTTTAAGATTTTAGGGAAAGTGTGCAAAAAACTGCACAAAACTTGAGTGGTTCAAATTGGGAAAACAGGTAACATTAAAGAATGCAGCACATTTTAAAACTAAATTTTAAGAAACCACAAATACTTTTTTTTTAATGGGAAAATAAAGTATGCTACTGTGCTTCTTGTTTAACCTCTTCCATGTTCGTGACGGAACCGTTCCGTCACGAGCCACGGGTGGGCTGTGCTGGTGACGGAACGGTTCAGTCACGGCCCTGCCGCCGCGCCTGCGCAGCGCGACTTCCGCGCCTGCGCTGACGTTCTAAAGAACGGGCGGGCCGTGACGGAACGGTTCTGTCACAAGCACATCTCACCCGCGAGCCGTGACGGAGTGGTTCCGTCCCAAGCACGGAACCGCCACATGGCCGCCCCACCCCCTTAGCGCTGCGGCGGAATAGCCACCGCAGCGAAGGGGTTAAATAATTAAGTAAACCTAAAAAGTGGCTTTTAAAACATTTAAGTTAATTGGCTGGTGTCTGCTGCGGGGGTTAGTGGGGTAAAATGGGCGCTGGTACGCTACTGCGTGGCAAACAAGCATTGCATGTCTTTTTTAATGTACTTTTTAAGAAGTCTGATATGTAATGATGGTTTTGGGGGGCCGTTGGTTGGCGTGGCAGTGAATGTAACCGTGGCGGGTGGGCAGGTCTCTGACACCGAGCACTGTGAGGGGGTAAAGTATCCGTGCATGTGTGTATAATCTATGTATCTCTTAATCTAGGAGTGTGTAGGGTGTTTTTTGCAGGTTTGTCAATGTGCTTCTGTGTTTCTGTTTCTGCTTGTGTGTTTGTGCTCTTAGCACGTGTAACGTGCGTGGCACGTGGCTTTGCCATTTGCTCTGTTGCATTGCCTTGCACACGTGCTCGCGCGCCGGATCAGGATACGTTGTGTCTAACGGCATTGTGAGCCAGATAGACCACTTCAATTGAATGGTGTGTGCGCGTGTGTACGCACGCACGCACATGTACGTGTCTGCATGCACGCGCACCCGCGCGCTTGTGGGTCGAGAAGAAACCGCAGGTGGCCTCCGCCCGCGCATTCATGGTTGCAGAATCCATCTTTTAAAAGTTGAGGTTAACAGCCTGTTGGAGCCGGCCGGCCGGGGTTGCGCAGTAAAGGTTTCTGTTTTTAATGTCATATTTGTGCCTTTCTATGTTTGAAGTGTTAGGAGCTCACATGGGCCTGAGGGCGCCTTGCAGGCCGTGGCCTGGTCTGGTGGCCTGGCCTCAGGCACGCGCTCGATGCTCTGCCCCAGATATTAATACAGGGGGTCTGTCTGGTCAGACGGAAAGCAGGGGCGACTCTAGGCTCATGGCGGCCCTGGGCAGGGAGCGTAGGTGGGGGGCCCAGGAAGAGGGGGTCCGGCGGGGCGGAGCGCGGAGGCCAGTGAAGAGGGGGGTCAGAGTGTTTAGAAGTGGAACAGAGCCCGAGGCCACCAAATCCCTGCCAGGGGCCGCCAAGCAAATATGTATCCATCCTCAGAGGATTATTATATTAAGGCTATATATTGGCGTGGCGGCCCCTGGGGTTTGGCGGCCCTGTGCAGGTGCACAGCTTGCACATGCCTAAGGCCGCCCCTGCGGAAGGCTGGGCACACACAGGCCCCACCACTAGAGCCTCCAGACATATGGAAGAAGTGTACCAGAACCACGTGGTGTCGCCCATATGATCAGGGACACAAAAACGTCGAACTTAGCCCTTTAAAAGTTGCTCCTTAGATGTTTGTGAATGGAGAGGCTGGTGCAAAGCGCTAGGAAACCCTTCCTGGTGTGATGTGCGCTATACAACTGCACATAACATAAAATAACTAGTGATTACCCCGAATGTGCAGTTAAGGGCAAGACCTCCTTTACTCACCTTCATCCACAGACCCCCAGGAAGCTGCCAACTTTGAAAAACATTCCTTTTCGCCCCACAATTTCTGGACACCTAGACTGAAGCGTTCCCGCAGTGCCAGGGAGAGGTTCCAAGGGTTCCCCGCACGGGCCACCAGCCAGGGTGCCACTGACCTGAGGGTTGAAAAGCCAGCGTCTAAGGCCCAACGGAGAATACTGGTGGCAGCTCCTTGTTCTACTCTTGGGGGACGGAGCGCTAAGAGGCGCTATAAGAGCCCGGGTGGGACCCAAACCCCGTGCTTACCTTGGACAGGCCAACCAGGGACCTGTTCCAAGAGAGAAGCCTCTGAGGTCTGAGGGGCCTGGAGAGAAGAAGAGAGGCATGCTGGACTTTGCCCCAGCCCTGCTAGCCTGGCAGTGCCCTGCTGTAAAGTCCCCCCAGGTGCCCCTACAGGTCTGTACTACTCTGGAGACTGGCTGAGCGGACAGGGGCATTAATGCAAAGCTTGGCCTAACATTCTCAAATGTTTAACCCCTTCCATGCTGATGACGGCCCCCGGCCGTCATGCACCACGGTGGGCGTGTGCTGATGACGGCTGGGGGCCGCCATGATCCCGCCCACTCTTCAAAACGGTCGCACAGGCGCAGAATCGCGGCCGCGCCCAAGGGGTTAAGGAAAACAAGAAGCGCATTACATTACGACGGAGGCCTCGTTTCATTTCATGTATCGACCGTGTGTTCCATTTCATTTCACGTATTGATTAAAGCATTGGCTCTCCCACCTCTCATTATGCCCACGCGGTAAAGAGCGAATGAAGGGCCTTGAGAGGAGATGCTAAGAAGAGGTGCCTGGAAGTGGCGTTAGGCGCTATGAACTGTTGTGGGAGGGGATGCGGCTCAAGAAATGTTTATCGCTAACGGTGGAAGATTCCATCACCACGTATGAGGGATGTTTGCCTTGCTGGTATGATCTGGTGGTTCCGCCGCCATTTTGAGTGGCGCTGCCCTTTGACCTCTGACAGCAGCCTGAACGTAATATTGTCTATAGGTTCCTCCATCTTTGAACCCATTAGAAGTTAGGCACTGCTTGTGGTCACTATGGTTATACTCACTGGAAGCCTTTAGGTGTGTTCTGCATCTGGCAAACAATCCGGCTCTTGAATCTGAATGCATAATACAAGAGAAGCAATCTCAAATTCTATACTTCTCTGTATGCCACTGTTAGAATCACCCTAAGGAAGGTTCAACACCGAAACGCGTTGGTGATAATTGTGTCTAACACCAGTACTTCTATCAAAACACTTAAAATTGACATTTAATTGTAGTGTTGTATTAATCTTTCTACTGGCACTGTCCGATATGATGTTATCTTTGTCTATCTCCTAGAGTGGTCATATTTATACGGTGAATGATTCTTAAACAAAAAAAAAAAGGTTTCTTTTGCGGACATACGACATCAATCCTGTATATAGAAAAGTCTTTTTAACTCCTCCCATGCGCCCGCGATTTTGCGGAAGTGCGGCACTTCTGCAAAACGAGCGGGCCCGCGTCGGCCATTGGCCGACGGCAGCACCAGCGAGGTAGCATTCCGATGGCAGCATGGAAGGGGTTAATACTGTTTGAAATCAATTGCAAATCATGTGAAAAAAAGAAAAATATTAAATCTTAGATATTGTTAAATTAAAAATTAAAAAAATATATATATTTTTGATCAAATACAAGTGTGAATCACAATTCTTTGCACAGATATCTATGATATAGCTGCAGCACATAGGTATAAGTAGCGCTTCTGCCCAGTGCTAACTCCTTTTTTCAACATAGAACAATCCGAACATGCCACTCTCTACTGGTAGGTTAATCACACATGTGTAGCAGAGGCGTAACACAGGCCTCCGCAGTCCCTGCCATGCGGGGGCCCCCATGCTCCAGGGGCCCCCCACTGCACATTACTCTGGCGGGAAATCTCATGATTTAGTCCGGAGGGGGCCCCTCCATGTGCCTTGCAGGGGGGGCCCTCAAGTTTTGTTACGCAAGTGATGGGTAGAGTTATACCAGAGGAGGGCAAGCTTTAGTTTATAGGTATATAAGTACCCGTGCTTCTGTACCTGTGTCCCGGCACCACCCTAATACACCAAGCCCTCTTTGTGGGGGATGAGGGTCTGAGGCCTTGGTGAAGGCTGTGCCCATCTGTGGCAGGAGCAGAGCAATATGCAATGCAAGTTTTTTTTTGCATAAGCCAGTCTTTCCCACTCGCCTCCTGTGCTAACATTGCTGCTTTTGACTATATAAGATGACCCCAAGTTACATGGGTGGTACATAAAGTTACTGAGACATCTGTTCCTCACACCGGCCCTGGATGTTAGAAAGGGTCTTTAACTCCTAGGGTCGGGGGTCCCTAGTGAAAGTGTGTCTGCAGGTGAGTGAGGCAGTAGTCGAATTTCACGTCTACATAGTCAAAGCTTACTCGCTGGTGATGACGGAAGGCTGCACGAGCAAACACACGGAAGGCGTTAAAACGGATGTCAACAAATAATAAGGGATAATACTGACACGATGGGAGAGAAAACTTAACAAAAGACAAGGAACTATTTGGGGAGTCCAGGACGGAATTACAACCGGTTAAAAGATAACACTAACCATACCGACGAAACAGCCCTGAGGAAGTTGTGGCCACCTGCCATGGGCAGCGAAACACGTGTTGGCTAAAACAAAGAACTAAACAAGAACATATGAGAATAAGCCTAAAAAATACAAAGAAGGGCAAGAATTGTTGATATATGTTATTTATGTAATACATGTGGACATTAGCGTGTGCTGGGGAAACCAATTTTTTGTACGAACAGGGTGATTTTGGTCATCAACTGGAGAGTGGGTGATCTCTCCACCTCAAAGCACCCCACATAAATAAGTTCACGACAACTTTCAAGTGTTCTTCTGTAGAGCGCCACAGAACCATCTACAAACCTCACCCATGCTAGCGTATCATGTCCACGAAGTAGAAGGGGTAAATAAATCACCCGATCGGCTATAAGTTAGAGTAAATAGGGATTGGAAAACATGTACGTGTACACAAGTATAATGCATCCACAGCCACTTTTACCACCCAACCTCCATCACTCACCAGCTGCAAATTCAGTTCCTCCGTGAGGTTCAAGCTAACCCATCACCCTGCTGTGTCTCAATGAAGACTTTTGGTTGAGTTCTCCGCTCATCGGTTGTAAGTTCTTACAACGAACTCCGTTGTAACGCATGCCTTTACCACGCATGCGTTACAACGGAATGGTATTTCCACGCTTATCCTTCTCCACGTATTTTTCCGTGGTGACGTCGTACGTCGTAAAGAGGAAGCGGAAGTTTCTTTCCGTTTCCTCTTATACGACGCCGATTGCCTGTACATCTCGACTTCAGGTTAGGTTTTTTTTATTGGGGGGGAGCCCCCCCAACCACCACTTTTTTAATTGTACCCTTAACCACACATGCCTTTACTACGTACCTCGTAGTAAACGTATGCGTGGTAAAGGCTTTCGTTGTAACCAAGCATGTGTTGTAATGCATGCTTGGTTAAGGTTTTCGTGGAAACGGCCGCGTTGTAGTGGCCGTTTCCCCTGCTCATCCCCCGCTGTGCTGTCCTCCTGGTGGTTTGTGTTGGAAATAAACCCTTATGCTAGTTGATGAAGCAGAGTAGGTTTCCTCGCCTATCTTGGTGTGTGACTGCTAACCCTTGTACTTTTGTGTGCTCATCTGCTGTAGTAAAGGAAGGAGAGGTCTTGTGAATGCAGGCAGGGACCTCTTGAGGTTGTAGTTACTGAACTGGGGCAAGGAGTAACTTTCTGGAGGTAACACCCCATGTGTAGTTACACCTTCAAAGATTCGCTTTCACAAATTCCTCCAGCAGCATCTCAATTTCCTTGTTTATCACTGTAGAAAAGGGGGACCGCACTTAACCCCTTCGCTGCTGCCGTCGGCCGTTGGACGTCACGCGAGCTACCTCCCTGGTGCTGCGCACGTCCAACGGCCGACGCGGCCGCACCAGTTTCTTCGAAAGTTCAGCACTGGCGCTGAACGTTTGAAGCAGGAAACGGGATAAGTCACATACCCAAGCCGGGACTCCAGTCGGGCTGAATGGCTGAAACCAAATACCTCTTTTGATGAAGACATTTTGTGGACTGTCGAACATGGCGTCCATCTTTGAACGTGCATCCATTCAGAACCCCTGCTTGGACATGTGATAAGAAGTCAAGGTTGCAGCCTTGCCAGTCTCTGCAGTGATCATTTGTGATAAACAAGAGCAAAGGCTGCCATTCACCCAGTGCAAAAGGCCTTGAGAGTCTCCAGTGTCTTTGAAATTGCACAACAGAAGGCAAACCGTGAACAATCCACCTCCTAACTGTTGCCTTAGTAACTGCCTACTGTCGGACTCTACCTCAAAAAGAGGCGAAGCATGTGCTTTGTGGGTGTAAGTGGCTTGGAGCGCTCAATATAAAAATGCAAATCCTCCTAGAAATCCAATTTGTGGATTATTCTTTGCAAATTAAGGCGTGAGGCATAGCAAAAATCACTGCCAGCTTATCAGCCTTTGTGAAGTAGGGTGGAGGGGCACTTTATGCGCACACGCTATCTTAATTCCAATACTCTGTTTCACGCGGCTTGTCAGCCAATAGTTTGCTGCAAAATGGCTCTGTTCTGCTGTCAGTATTAGTTAACAGTTTTCTGCTATACTCTGCTAACAGAAAGCTGCAAACGTTCACTAAAAGAGTATCGTCACAATTTGCTGACTGGTAACTACGATACCTTGCTGACATTGCGTTGCCGATCCTTGTTAAAACTTAAACCCTTACTAGAGCAAAAATGTGCTGATACGGACTTTCAACTGTGCCACGTCAGTTTCAGGTACCTCAGTCAGTGCATTTTTTTATGCTTATTTCACAAAAAGAAAGTCAATATCACAGGTACCATCATGGACATACAAACAGGACTGGATGACCAGTTATCACTTGCAATGGGAAACGTAGTATCTTTGTAAACCGGTGGAAGAGGAGCAGTGGGTGAATATAGCCTTATAGCCTGCCGAAGAGGGCTATACGAGCCATGAAAGGCCCGCTCCAACGTTAAAGGCCCGAGCCGAAAGTGAGGGCCTTTAACAAGGGAGCGGGACTTTAATGGCTGCTATAGCCCAGCTACGAAGGGCTATAACGCTATAAGAACATTCTGCCACTTGTGGGCAGAATGTTCTAACAAATTAAACAAAGGCCTCTCGAGCCAGAGGGGATTCAAATCCCCTAGAGCTCCAAGAGACCTTTGTTGAAACAACATTGAAATGTTGCTCTGCAGGCTTTTACCGGCCCATAGAAGCACGGAGCACTCCATTGTATTCAATGGAGCGCTCCACATTCCAATGTTCTAATAGTGTGTAAACCTTGGCCTTACAAGACATCACAAGGTAGTGTGGTGAAATGGGGTTCATTGGGGCACCCATGCTTGAAGAGCTCGGATTTTAGCATTCCTTCAGCACCCCTAAGTGTTAAAAACAGCCACGAACAACTACTAGAGAATCCTAGAAACTATACCATTTCTTGAATGAGAGAAAGCCTGAAAAAACTGCATTTCTTTAACAGGCCACAAAAAAACACACTACAAATTGGCAAGTTTAATTGCAAATGGCTTTTAAAATCATTATCTAATCAAGAGTTAATAAAGTGAAAATGATTAGAGAGCGAGAGGCTGGCCTTTCCAGGCTGCAGTGATTAATGAAGAGGCTGCTTTCGGAAGGATGCTGGTGGAGAGCTGACCTTTCGCTGGCCGCTGTGTGTTATGTATCATTAAAGGCCCTCAAGGAAGCGTCTGTAGGGCACTGCTGCTCATATGGGGGAAACGGATGTTAATTACAAAGAATATGCGATGCGTGTTCACATGCAGGAGGCAGGACCTCGTGCCAGCTCCCCCGGGACAGTTTTCCTGTCCAGCTTACCTACAGTCCACTACCCTCTGCTGCCTGCCTGCCTACCACTACCCTCTGCTGCCTGCCTGCCTACCACTACCCTCTGCTGCCTGTCTGCCTACCACTACCCTCTGCTGCCTGTCTGCCTGCTTCCCTCTGTTTGTGCCTACTCTGCTCATTTCTTGCTCTGTTTTGCCTTTTCTGCTCGTTTTTTGTCCTCCGTTTTGACTTTTCTACTCATTTTTCAGTCCTCCCTTTATACTTTTCCTGCTCATTTTTCTGCCTCTGTTTGGCCTTTTCTGCACATTTTTCTGTCCTCTGTTTTGTCTTCTTCTGCTCTGTTTTGCCTTTTCTGCTTGTTTTTCTGTCCTCCGTTTTGACTTTTCCTGCTCATTTATCTGTCCTCTGTTTTGTCTTCTTCTGCTCTGTTTTGCCTTTTCTACTCCTTTTTCAGTCCTCCCTTTTTCCTTTTCCTGCTCATTTATCTGTCCTCTGTTTTGTCTTCTTCTGCTCTGTTTTGCCTTTTCTATTCGTTTTTCTGCCCCGTTTTCCCCTTTTTAGTTCATTTCTTCCCGCCATTTCCTCAAGACCTGGCTTTTCGATGGAGACGTCGCACCCCAGTGCCCAGATACCCCCAGGGGTGACAAATCTGTTCTCTAAAAATCTTTATTGATTCATGCAAGGAGGGAGTCAGTCCTAGAAGGGCTGCTCAAGGGTTTAGAGTCTTGGGGCAAACTCAATCCAAGATGGCGTCGCCCCACCATGATCCCTGAGGCCTAGGGACACTTCCTGTTTTAAGAATGACAGGCTTCTACAACACCAATAAATAAAATCACTACGCCAGTGCCTAGATTCATGTTCCCAACACCACAGTTAGTACTAACTCATTATTTTGATATTTTTACTTGTACACACTTTGTAGAGAAAGGTTTCACCTCAGTATTACCACTTTGACAGCCAAATACAGAAATGAGCAATAGACAGGTGACCAGTCAACCTTTGCAAAGGACCTTCCACTGTGGAACAACACATGTTGCTGTGCTTTTAGTAATGTTTGATCTGCATGCGCTAGAAGTGATTTTTTTTGCCAAAATCTGCAGATTATGCGGCAGGTGACTAATTAAATAGTAAATACAGCAAATCCATAATTATGCAGAAAATGCAGCAACCACAAAATCAAATAATTCCAGTGACCCTGGTTATATCACAAAAGGCCATTTCTTTCGCTTTCGTAGTTTTATATAGCGCAAACTTGACCCGAAGGTATCAGAGTGCTTTACATGAGCAGCAGCTGTGTTACACAAAGACAAATTCGTATTTTTTTGTTAGGAACAGGGAGATTAACCCCTTCCGTGCAGGGCTGTTTTTCCTGCTGTGCTGGGGGGCGGGGGAGCGCGTACGGCGCTCCGGTGCTCATGACGAGGTCAGCTCGTCAAGAGCGACGACGCTCCAGTGTTCATGATGAGCTGAGCTCGTCATGGCCACACCCGTTCCAATGGAACGCTCAGCACAGCAGGGGAATCAGCCCAGCATGCGAGCGTTCCACGGAACGGGCGCGGTCATGACGAGCTCAGCTCGTCATGGGCACCCGAGGGCCGTAGCTCATGACGAGCTGACCTCGTCATGAGCACTCAAGGGGTTAAGTGAGTTGCCCAGAATCACAGTATGTTGAGCGTCATTGCCAAAACTCGAACCAGGTTCCCCAGATTTGAGATCTACCACCCTAGCCGTTAAGCTACATCCTCTCCCCACAATGACAGTGAAAGCCCGTCAGGGCTGGATCCGAGTCAGTCCTCACGAGTCGCTCTAACCCCACAATCTGATACTATTGGGTCATGTTCGTGCTTTATAAAATACTTTAACCCCTTCCATGCTGACGACGGCCTCCGTCAGTCATGCAACACGGCGGGCGTGTGCTGATGACGGCTGGGGGCCGTCATGATCCCGCCCACTCTTTAGAAGTGCCGCAAAGGCGCAGAATTGCGGCCGCGCCCAAGGTGTTAAATAAATACATTTTGCCAGTCGTTACTTCCCCGGTTTGCAGGTAGGAGCCTCAGTGACTGTTTCCCGCCTTCCCCTGGCACCTTCCTGTTGTCTCCCCCCTATTCTGGTCTGTTATGATTGTTCTGAAATGCGTTGTTTGTGGGGTTCTTGACCCCCCTCCCCCTTCCGCCAGAGCAAAGAAGGGGGAATAAAGGCTCTGAATAAATGAACAGTTGTTCTGCTTTCAACGAGAATTCCCTGTCCTATTTTCTAAAGCTACACTCCAATTTTCTCGCCCACATGCAGTTTCGAAATCTATATTTTTTTGTCAGCTGGAAAATATGAACAAAGCCTTTTGCTACAGTTCGGTGCCACTGGGGCTCGGTTCCTCTAAGGCTCAGCGCCGCAGAACCAGCACAGACCATTCTGGGTCCTCTGGAGCTGCACCAATGAAGGGATGCCAGGGGCATTTGGAAAACAGCCAGGTGTGGTGTCTGGGCTGTGCAGAAACCTGCAAAATGCATTCCCTGGACAAGTATGAAAACTGGCAAACCCTGCCTGTTCCATTTGGGTTAGACATGGGATTGTGGAGTGGGGTGGTTAGATATGGGATTGTGGAGTGGGGTGGTTAGATATGGGATTGTGGAGTGGGGTGGTTAGATATGGGATTGTGGAGTGGGGTGGTTAGATATGGGATTGTGGAGTGGGGTGGTTAGATATGGGATTGTGGGGTGGTTAGATATGGGATTGTGGAGTGGGGTGGTTAGATATGGGATTGTAGAGTGGGGTGGTTAGATATGGGATTGTGGAGTGGGGTGGTTAGATATGGGATTGTAGAGTGGGGTGGTTGGATATGGGATTGTGGAGTGGGGTGGTTAGATATGGGATTGTGGAGTAGGGTGGTTAGATATGGGATTGTGGAGTAGGGTGGTTAGATATGGGATTGTGGAGTAGGGTGGTTAGATATGGGATTGTGGGGTGGTTAGATATGGCATTGTGGAGTGGGGTGGTTAGATATGGGATTGTGGAGTGGGGTGGTTAGATATGGCATTGTGGAGTGGGGTGGTTAGATATGGCATTGTGGAGTGGGATGGTTAGATATGGGATTGTGGAGGAGTGGGGTGGTTAGATATGGGATTGTGGAGTGGGGTGGTTAGATATGGGATTGTGGAGTGGGGTGGTTAGATATGGGATTGTGGAGTGGGATGGTTAGATATGGGATTGTGGAGGAGTGGGGTGGTTAGATATGGGATTGTGGAGTGGGGTGGTTAGATATGGGATTGTGGAGTGGGGTGGTTAGATATGGGATTGTGGAGTAGGGTGGTTAGATATGGCATTGTGGAGTGGGGTGGTTAGATATGGCATTGTGGAGTGGGGTGGTTAGATATGGGACTTTGGAGTGGGGTGGTTAGATATGGCATTGTGGAGTGGGGTGGTTAGGTATGGGAATGTGGAGTGGGGTGGTTAGATATGGGATTGTGGAGTGGGGTGGTTAGATATGGGATTGTGGAGTGGGGTGGTTAGATATGGGATTGTGGAGTGGGGTGGTTAGATATGGGATTGTGGAGTGGGGTGGTTAGATATGGGATTGTGGAGTGGGGTGGTTAGATATGGGATTGTGGAGTGGGGTGGTTAGGTATGGCATTGTGGAGTGGGGTGGTTAGATATGGCATTGTGGAGTGGGGTGGTTAGATATGGGAATGTGGAGTGGGGTGTTTAGATATGGGATTGTGGAGTGGGGTGGTTAGATATGGGATTGTGGAGTGGGGTGGTTAGATATGGGATTGTGGAGGAGTGGGGTGGTTAGATATGGGATTGTGGAGTGGGGTGGTTAGATATGGGATTGTGGAGTAGGGTGGTTAGATATGGGATTGTGGAGTAGGGTGGTTAGATATGGGATTGTGGAGTAGGGTGGTTAGATATGGGATTGTGGAGTGGGGTGGTTAGACATGGGATTGTGGAGTGGGGTGTTTAGACATGGGATTGTGGAGGAGTGGGGTGGTTAGATATGGGATTGTGGAGGAGTGGGGTGGTTAGATATGGGATTGTGGAGTGGGGTGGTTAGATATGGGATTGTGGAGTGGGGTGGTTAGATATGGGATTGTGGAGTGGGGTGGTTAGATATGGGATTGTGGAGTAGGGTGGTTAGATATGGCATTGTGGAGTGGGATGGTTAGATATGGGATTGTGGAGTGGGATGGTTAGATATGGGATTGTGGAGGAGTGGGGTGGTTAGATATGGGATTGTGGAGTGGGGTGGTTAGATATGGGATTGTGGAGTGGGGTGGTTAGATATGGGATTGTGGAGTGGGATGGTTAGATATGGGATTGTGGAGGAGTGGGGTGGTTAGATATGGGATTGTGGAGTGGGATGGTTAGATATGGGATTGTGGAGTGGGGTGGTTAGATATGGGATTGTGGAGTGGGATGGTTAGATATGGGATTGTGGAGTGGGATGGTTAGATATGGGATTGTGGAGGAGTGGGGTGGTTAGATATGGGATTGTGGAGTGGGATGGTTAGATATGGGATTGTGGAGGAGTGGGGTGGTTAGATATGGGATTGTGGAGTGAGGTGGTTAGACATGGGATTGTGGAGTGGGGTGGTTAGACATGGGATTGTGGAGTGGGGTGGTTAGATATGGGATTGTGGGGTGGTTAGATATGGGATTGTGGAGTGGGGTGGTTAGATATGGGATTGTGGAGTGGGGTGGTTAGATATGGGATTGTGGAGTAGGGTGGTTAGATATGGCATTGTGGAGTGGGGTGGTTAGATATGGCATTGTGGAGTGGGGTGGTTAGATATGGCATTGTGGAGTGGGGTGGTTAGATATGGGATTGTGGAGTGGGGTGGTTAGATATGGGATTGTGGAGGAGTGGGATGGTTAGATATGGGATTGTGGAGTGGGGTGGTTAGATATGGGATTGTGGAGTAGGGTGGTTAGATATGGGATTGTGGAGTAGGGTGGTTAGATATGGGATTGTGGAGTAGGGTGGTTAGATATGGGATTGTGGAGTGGGGTAGTTAGA
The DNA here is from genome assembly GCF_964261635.1 of Lissotriton helveticus. Lineage (NCBI taxonomy): Eukaryota > Metazoa > Chordata > Amphibia > Caudata > Salamandridae > Lissotriton > Lissotriton helveticus. The sequence goes on from NC_136073.1 coordinate 23,668,580, forward strand.
TATGGCATTGTGGAGTGGGGTGGTTAGATATGGGATTGTGGAGTGGGGTGGTTAGATATGGGATTGTGGAGTGGGATGGTTAGATATGGGATTGTGGAGTGGGATGGTTAGATATGGCATTGTGGAGTGGGGTGGTTGGATATGGGATTGTGGAGTGGGGTGGTTAGATATGGGATTGTGGAGTGGGGTGTTTAGATATGGCATTGTGGAGTGGGGTGGTTAGATATGGCATTGTGGAGTGGGGTGGTTAGATATGGGATTTTATGGTGGGGTGGTTAGATATGGGATTGTGGAGTGGGGTGGTTAGATATGGGATTGTGGAGTGGGGTGGTTAGATATGGGATTGTGGAGGGGGGTGGTTAGATATGGGATTGTGGAGTGGGGTGCTTAGATATGGGATTGTGGGGTGGTTAGATATGGGATTGTGGGGTGGTTAGATATGGGATTGTGGAGTGGGGTGGTTAGATATGGGATTGTGGGGTGGTTAGATATGGGATTGTGGGGTGGTTAGATATGGGATTGTGGAGTGGGGTGGTTAGATATGCGATTGTGGAGTGGGGTGTTTAGATATGGGATTGTGGAGTGGGGTGGTTAGATATGGGATTGTGGAGTGGGGTGTTTAGACATGGGATTGTGGAGTGGGGTGCTTATCCCCACAATTCAGAGTGTATGTCATGCAGTAGTTACAATTCCAAGAGGGTTCTTAAAACTGGAAGGTTTCCTCCAAACATGCTCAAAGACAACTCGTACCCAAAAAGCAGTCACAGCAGTGTCTCGCTGGAGCGGGCAACCCCACCACCCTGGAACAAGGTTGAAGTGGCGTAGAAATGGGACCAGGCACCAAAATAAAAACGCCCCTACTCAGTTAACCCTTTACGTCCTCCCGTCGGCCAACGGACGAAGGGAGCACTACCTGGCTGGTGCTGCGAACGACCGCTGTCCGTCGCAGCCCCGCCCGTTTCTTCGAACATTCTGCACTGGCGCGGAACGTTCGAAGCAGCTAACATGTTAACGAATCAGATTGCTGAAAAGAGAAGCCCATGTTTGCAAATTAGGGCAGTTTTGAACTTGTAAAGGCACACTGTCCAAGTGTTTTGCATGGTATGGAAGACCGCATTGATTTGAGCTTGCAGCAGGCAATGTTTGTTTCAATATCAGGGAAATCGACAGTAAACCTGTACAAGCAGTACATAAAACAGACCCACAAACAGCGAAAAATGCACACTCTGAGCTGTCAGACCAACCTATTAGGAACTGCCTGACAGAACCATACTATACAGAAGGATATAGTATTGCCCTATAGACCAGTCTCGGATGAGATCCTTTTGAACTCTTACAAACTATTTACTTTCATTACTCTGGGTCAGGGCCGGACTGGGAATCACAACCGGCCCTGGCAAAGTACTCGGCCGGCTCCCCCTCCCCACTCGGGGGGTTGGAGGTGCCACCGAGCTCTTTGCGGGGGCAGGTTTTCTGCCGATTTTGGTACAGGGCCGATTTTGCAGCTATGCTATGCTCCAAAAATGGCCCTGTGACAAAAACGGCCCCCAGTGGTCCAAAAACAGCCCCCCCACCCGTGCGGTGCACAGGGGGATTGCCAGGTGCCCGCTATGGCCAGTCCGGCCCTGCTCTGGGTATTTCTGAAGCACAGCCCTACTCCCCAAATCATAAGCTGCTGTGTGCAACCACGCGGTGGCAGCCCATGACCCCCTTACTGAAAGACACATGACTGACTCTCCCCAGCCCGAAGGGCCTTATCCAAGGGATTGAGTTTTGCGAAATCTTCCTGCAGCCAAGATGGACTGTGTACTTCTCTCTAAGATGTAAAAGACATTTCTCTTTAAATAAAATCTGAGAGAGGTTTGACTACAGGGAGCATCTCTGCCACCAGTGCAATGCATTCTGGGATATGTTGCAAAGCCCCTTAAGGGTACCCAATGATGCCAGTCTAAATTATGCCAACCAGAAGCCCTGAATGCCAGGTCCCTCTTGTTCCTCTGTGGTTGGCCTTTGGCCAGGGTCCTGGGCACCCTTTGGGGTGCAGCGGAAGAGGAGGCAGACAGGGCCGGACTGGGGCCGGACTGGGACCCGAAACCGGCCATGGCAAACTGCTTGGACGGCCCACACTTCAGGGGGGAGTGGGTGTGCCCAAGCTGTTTGCTAGGGCCAGTTGCTGACAATTTTGTTACAGCAGGGTTGATATTGCCGGCCCCCGGTAACAAAAACGGCCTCCAGGGGCCCAAAACAGGCCTCCCAACTTGGCGGCCCACTGGGGAAATGCCCGGTACCCGCCACGGCCAGTCCGGCCCTGGAAGCTGGGTGTGTGCCAGGGCCCAGGGCGCATCTGCCTACTACCCTTCTGACCCGGCACACATCGGGAGAGGCCTTCACTGAGTGCCGGTCATTGAAAGGACCTAAGCAGCCGGATGAAACTTTTATAAGGCGGATCAAGCTACTTCCAGCGGGCCACGCATCATCACCCGACACCGGCAATTTAAGACTTTTTGGGGGTATTTTCGAAAAATATAATTGACTCAGAAAGAGACTTACCTAGCACAGTGATGGAGAAGAGTGCAGGGACGACCAGGAGCTGCCAGGCGACGCAAACTCGCATATTCATCATTCTGAACCTGGAAAGAGAAAGAGATGATGTTTTAGAACCTGACCTGCTTTTCTGTGACACAGACTGATCTCTGACAACTTGTGTAACTCAGCTATGGGCAGGACCATTGACAGGCTGCAGGGGAGGATCAAAGGATGCGGCAGGGTTTACTAAATGATGCAGCAAGAAAATGCAAATCATGTGGCATATTAGAACATTGGAATGTCGGGAGCTCCATTGAAAACAATGGGGTGCTCCGGGCTTCTAATGGCTGGTGTAAGCCTGGAGCTCCAACATTCCAATGTTTATTTGTTCACAGCTCTGGCTGTGAACAAAGGCTTCAAGGAGCCGGAGGGGATTCCAATCCCCTCGCGCTCCCATAAGGCTTCGTTCTTTTTTGTTAGAACATTCTGCCCTCTAGTGGCAGAATGTTCTTATAGCCTTATAGCCCTTCGTAGCTGGGCTATACCGGCTATTAAAGTCCCTCTCCCTTGTTAAAGGCCCTCGCCTTCGGCTCGGGCCTTTAACGCTGGAGAGGGCCTTTAACAGCCGATATAGCCCTCTACGGCGGGCTATAAGGCTATAATGTGGCACATTTTGTGATGGTATCACTTCATTCGTTTGTATTTTTTTTTACACAGTTTCACTATCTGGGCTACGGTTTCATCTCATTAGAACTAGTCTGACACCCAAATTCAGCAATAAGCAACAGAAAGGTGACCAGTCAACCATTACGAAGAGCCTTCTACTGCACCACGAGTTGCCACGTTTTTAGTAACCTACGATCTGTGTGAGTTATAAACAAAATTTTGGGGAGTTACATTTTCGAGAGTTCTAAGTTCTTTAGTTCTAGAAGCTTTGAATATGCTGCGGTGGTGGTGGCAATAAAGGAATATTGCATAATATTAGCCTCTGTGTCTTTAATAAAATCCAGATTTTCTACCCATCAAGGCTGAGGAAAATCTACATTATGCAGCAGATGATGGATTGTGTGGCAAATGGGGTAAATCCTTAATTATGGGGAAAATTCCACTGCCCCTAAATACAGCAATGCTTTGTCAGGCTTCACTGGAGGGATCTCGGATGACCACATAACTATTGGTTTTAGAAAGTTCCTTGCGGAGCAGAAACCACGCCTGGAAGGGGGGGGGGGGGGCGTGCACTTCCCAAAAAAAGAAAAGATTATTCACATCAGGCGGAGGAAATTAGCTACTAAATCGTATCACTTTAACATTTAAAATAAGTAGTTACTGAGACAGATCAGTACAAATACAAATTCTAAAATCCGGATTTATCAGGACCGGGAGCCGGGTGCTTGGATGTGGGCGTGGACGCTATGGATTTACTTTGAAAGGAATACTGATTGACATCCCCCCAAGACTTATCATTCGCCCAAAAACGGGGACGAGTAGTCATTGAATCGATTTGGCACAAGGACATTGTACCAGTATTAGATGGACATTGCCTTCTCTTTTTTGGACAAAACACGATCGACAATTGATTGAGGAATAACCTGGACGACTTGTTCTATCTAATTGTGTATTAAAGGAAGTTTCAAGGATTACGGTTGCTAGGAGCACTTTTAAAGAAAAGGAGAAAAAGTATTTTTGGGAAGTGAAGAAACAGCTGTTATTTGATTCTCTGGAGATTGACACACTAGCCCTGATGATGTCCCAGTTGGGGACGAAACGCGTTGGCTGTTAATTTGTTAATCTTGGTTCTCATGTAAATTTATGTGATATCATCTGGAAGCTGACTGGACTGAATATATCAGAATAAAAGAAAAAAACAGAAGTTGATCTTCGTTTGTGTTGATTACACACAATATGAACATTTGAAACTGCATGAATAATTGTGTTTTTGGACTAACATACTCCCTTCAATTGAGGGTTTTAAATTGTAAAATATACATTGTGCTAAAAACATACGGGTAGGTGTAGAAGTGATATATGATTTCTGTAAATTAGTTTAAAAAAGGTTTGTGAGGCTGTGCTCCAAGAACTAAAACTTACTGTGGGTGAGACTGAGCGCTAAGGTGTGAGACAAACACCAAATGAGTGAGACTGTAGCCAGGAGTGAGACTGACACCAAATGGATAAAGACTGCAGGAAAGTGTGAGATGGTGAACAGATGTGTGAGGTTGTGAAACTCAGTGAGACTGTGCAGCAAAGTGTGAGACAGACTCCAGATAAGTGAGACTATGAAGTTAACAGTGAAACTGACAAGTAAGTGAGACTGCAGTAAATTGTGAAACACTCCACAAATGGATGTGGTTGGCTACAGAGGTGAAACATACGAGTGTGTGTGTGCTTCAAGGCATGAGACTCACACCCAAAAGGCGAGCCTCTGTAGGAAGCCGGCTCTTTGTACAGCGTACCAAAAAGTGGTATACTGTGCAAAGAGTCCAGGTATCCCTCGTGAGTGGATGGGGCTTGCTCTAGCAATCTCAAGGTGCTCTCTTAGAGGGTAGTGTGGTCGAGCAGCCTGAGGCTTTTAGGCTCAACAGAGAGGAGTGTTAGACATCTGCAATACGGGAAACAACTTTTACAATGCAACTTTTACAACGCACTACCATTACAACGAAACTTTTACAACGCAACATCCATTACAACGCATGCCATTACAACGCATGACACTACAATGCACACCACTACAACGCATGTCTTTACAAGGCAGTCATTACAACCCATAACATTACAACGCATAACATTACCATCCAACACTTACCCTACTGTTGCACCCCCTGGAGTTAGAATAGTAATTTTTACCCTTACACTATCCAACACTTACCCTACTGTTGCACCCCCTGGAGTTACAATAGTAAATTTTACCCCCACACTATCCAATACTTACCAAACATGCAATGTAATGTTATGCATTGTAATGGTATGCGTTGTAAAGGTATTATGCGTTGTAAATGTAGTTTTTTAATTTTCGTTGTAATGGCATGCGTTGTAATGGAATGCGTTGTAATGGATGTTGCGTTGTAATGGATGTTGCGTTGTACAAAATGTGTTGTAAAGGTATATGTTGTAAAAGTGTGCGTTGTAGTGACATATATCCCTGCAATACACACACACACATAGTCAATAAATGATGCTGACACTCAAGGAGGAGAGCACCCCCAATAAGGAAAAGTAACAGGTTTCTTTATATACATTTTGAACCCAAAAACTTCTTTATCAACTAAGTACGTTTTTGTAATAGACTTTTTACAGTTTTAGCACGGTTAACCGACAGTGTGGTTTTACGAGTAATGCTTTCCTATGGAATAAAGAACATTTTCAGCATACATATACTTGCAAGATGTTTCTGTGACTCTTTTTGGCCGAGAGGTGGTAGAGAGACAAGGACCAAAGTCCCACCAGCAGACCGGTTGTATCTGCTCAGGTGAGTTCGGGTGCAGAGGTGCTGGACGGGTTATGAGCCTTGTGGGTTTATTAATACAAGATGTTTGATACCAAACGTCCTGGGTTTCAGTGAAGCCTTTGTGTAACTGGAGAACTCGTAATTACCAGTGTCTAGCACATGTACCTAAAATGGCTTCCCTGCTCACTTGTAATATCTAGGAATCGACGTAGAGATCACAGGGGCATATCTGCTCATGCAGATATGCCCAAACGTGTATTATAATGCACCCTGCCTTAGTACTGTAAGGTCAGCTGTAGGGGTGACTTACCTAGACTGCATGCAGTGTCTGCAGACATGGCAGGCAGGAAGTGTGCCATGTCACGCAGGCTACAATCGCAGTTTGCATGAGTGTGATGACGGTCCCTTAGGCTTGCATAATACATGCTGCAGCCCTTAGGGAGCCTCTTTAGTACACATGCCCCCAGTACCAGGGGAAGTACCATTTACTAGGGACTTATAGGGGTGCTAAAGGTATTTCCAATTGGGGGAAAAATGGTATAGTTTTAGGGAAACAGCTTTGGCACTGGGGACCTGGTTAGCAGGAACTCTGTGCACTTCTGTCAACATTGCATCATTAACCAGGCATAAAATGTTGGTGACCATGGCTAAAAGAGTGCAACAACAACAGTGGATGGACAGAACGCAAAACAATGTCATACATTCACCCCAGTACAGAGATCTGGGCCTAAATCCATCGTTTTTCTGCACTCCACACCACCCCAGTTCAGACATGGCCATATGCAAATCAGTCTTGACCCTGTGCCTCATGGGAACAGTCCCGCCCGAACTGCCAAGCCATGTCTTTCCTGGACCGGAATCAAGCATCCTAGGACCGGTTTCTGGCTATCAGCCGTCTTCAGCCAGGCTAGCTTGAATCCAGTGGTGTGGAGAGCCTGGGACTCACGTCTGAGCATACCCAGCCCACTCGCGGTGACAAATGAAAAACCAACAGTTGATGGACAGAATGCAGAACAATGTCATACATTCACCCCAGTACAGAGATCTGGGCCTAAATCCATCGTTTTTGTTGCACTCCACACCACCCCAGTTCAGACATGGTCATATGCAAATCAGCCTTGACCCTGTGCCTCATGGGAACAGTCCAGCCCGAACTGCCAAACCATGTCTTTCCTGACCGGAATCAATCATCCAAGGACCGGTTTCTGTCTATCAGCCGTCATCAGCCTGGATAGCTTGACTCCAGTGGTGTGGAGAGCCCGAGACTCACGTCTGAGCATGCATGGCAAAAAGAGCACTTTCCTACAGCCTGTACTTGTTGTCCTTTGCAGTCCATGTCCCCATACAACCCCCACCCACCCTCCTGTGTACAGGCCTCAGGTGGGCGAGGCTTTACAGGTGTTCGCGCCTGCTGTCCACCTCTGGACGCTTCTCCGTGCTGCCCAGGGCACATTTCTGTGTCTGAGGAGCTGGAGTCAGTCACTCGGGCAGCTTATTGTAATACATATTCTAACATGCATGAGGCTTTTTTAACCCGTTTGCTGCTTCGAACGTTCAGCGCCAGTGCTGCACGTTCGAAGAAACGGGTGCGGCCGCGTCGGCCGTGCGCAGCACCAGGGAGGTAGCTTGCGCGACATCCAACGGCCGACGGCAGCAGCGATAGGGTTAATGGCAAATAAAGCTATACCTTATAAAACAGGTAGGCGTCCTTTTCAATTTGCATATCTCTTCGTTTATTGGTGCGCCTGGAGTCTTCCGTTGCAGATTAGTTTGGTTTTAAATGGTGCAATAGCGGAGCTGCTGCGCTCTAATGATATTTTGACAGCTTTTGTAATGCGTGTTACATTTTATAGTGAATGGAGGCGCGAAACTGAGGTTAATCCATGTGTCAGCGTCTTATAAAGCCAGTAGCGCAAGAATCGGAATTTTTGAAAGTAATAGAATCTGCCAGGAGCCGGCGGCAATCTCTTGCCAGCACAAAGAAAGCAAATATATTCTCACAATACATAACCTCTTCTACTTAATGCTAATCTAATAAGCATTACGCTGCAGTGAAACTCTCCTAAGGCGTTTATTTTTATAACGTGCCCAAGATCACACAGTAGACTGAACACGTGACCTTGCACTAAGTAGTGCTGTGTGTGCCTTTATTGATACCAGATGCAAGGGCAGCTTAACACCTTGCATGTGTGGCGAATTTTTGCGCTGTGCGGGCGTTTTTAAAAGTGGGTGGGATTCAGACGGCCCCGGGCCGTCCTCCGCACACGCCCACCGTGACGCATGACGGCCAGGGCCCGTCATGAGCATGCAAAGGGTTAAGTGGTTAGCCACGTTGAGGCGTTCCACCTTCAAGGCATTCTGCATGACCCGCAGGGCCGTCTTTTGCAAGGACTCAGCCTTCATCCTTGTAAAACTGAAAATATACTCACAAAGAGACCCCCCTCACCTGTACAGTGGCCGCAGAGCTCTCCACCCGTCCCTACAAGAGAACATGTGTGGGTGGACTGTCCTCTTCCGTACAGGCTGTGGAGTCCCGTGCAGGCTGTGGAGTCTGTCCGGGCAAAGATAAGAACCACACAAGACCATGTGGTACAAAACTACGCCGCCAGACTGATCCTGAACCAACCTACATGGCAACCGGCCGCTCCACTGCTTATGAAACTTCACTGGCTCCCTGTGGCCCAGCGCTGCTCCTTAAAAACAGGTTGCACGATTTTCAAATCTCTACACTGCAAAAGCCCCAAATTCATCGACAAACTTATCATGAAGCATGTCCCGTCCCGCAATTTGCGCTCAGCTCACCTGGGCCTCCTACAGACACCTTCTTTTAAACGCAAGCGTTCTGGTGGCTGCAGATTTGCTACATTGGCTCCTCGCCTGTGGAATGCCTTCCCCCTGGAGATCCGGATCTGTCCTGACCTCATGTCATTTAGGAAAGCTTTAAAGACCTGGCTCTATAAACAAGCATATCAATAACTCGCCCGCAAAATAATACCTCCAGTCTCGTCTTCTGTCTTCACAGCGCCAGGAAACCAATCGGTGTCAGTGCGCTTAATAAATCATTTTTAACATAACATGTGGGGTACTGGAATACAGGAGGCAGCACAGAACTGGGCCTCCCCAGCAGATGATGACAGATTGCACCAACCAAGAGACAGAACCAGCGCACAGCACATGCAGGGCACGGACAGCACGAACTAGGAACATAACGCCCGACCTAGAACTGGAACCAGATCTCCCCCAGAGAACGAGCGCACCAACGCATGCACCGCGATATCTCACTGTTTGCCCCGTTCTGTGCATAGACGAGCAGTCTCCGATGCACACCTACCACGCTAAAACTCCCAGATGGGCAATAATGCATTCACAAACCTGTCCTGCCAATTTCATAGCTGTGAAATATGCTTTTTAAGAAAAATTTCCAAAATTACGCTATTCTGCCCTGTCGACAGGGGTGAGAGGAACTCGCAGAGTTTCACTCTGTGCAATTCTGTGGTTTTACATAAAAACTCAGCGAGATTCCACAGAGTTCCACCAACGGGCAGAGAATATGCATGTCACGCGTTTTACTCTGCAATTTAGCACTCGTTGTGCGAGCAGTGCTGAAGAATCAGCGCAAACGCCATCACGAAGTACGCACGGTCACGTGACCATTCGAGTGGATTTTGCCGAAGCTCGGGTTGAAAATCTCTTCGAGCAGCAGCAAATCTACTCGAACAGCAGCCCTCTGACTGCGACCACTCGTGTTAGAAAAGCACGCTAGGGGACGTTAAACCTCGCTCATCGGCTCGCATTTTCTGGAGCCTTGTAGGGGAAAAAAATCCGCCAGGTGACAATTGGTGGAATTTGGCTGGAACTCTGCATTACAAGAGTAATGCGGAGTCACTAAATTCTGCCAATTCCACGGGTGCAATGAAACATTCTGCCCACCCCTGGTCAGATAGTTAACCTCTTCGAGGCTCAGTGGAACGCTCAGGTGCGGGGAGAATTTCCCTCCCGTGCTGAGCGTTCCACGGGAGGTAATGCACCTGTGACGAGCTGAGCTCGTCATGAGCACCGGAGCGCCGTAGCTCATCATGAGCATGCAGGCGCTGTGCGCGCCCCCCTCCCCCCCAGCGCAGCGGGGGAATAACCCCCGCAGCAAAGGGGTTAATTACACACCGATGATAAGGAGTCCTAGAGGAGGACTTTGGGAATAAAACATCTTTTTCCCTCCCATGCACTAGTTCCGCACAACTGAGCGTTGGGCCCATGTTTATTCGACTTCAGCACAGTCCCGACAAGAGGATGGAGAAAAGGTAGGCGGGAACAGAAATGCCCACATCCTACACATTCCCTGCCCTATATTAACACACGAGTGCACAAAACTCTAATCTGCGCATGAAAATGAGTCCGCCGTGGCCCAATCCCTGTAAGTGACATAGCACTCCTACCCTCCACCCAAGGGTTGTGATGAGAGACCCCTGAATCTCTCCTATCTCGTAGATATCCATTGGACTTGGTCTAAAAGGGGCCCTTGATGTTTTGGCGTGGGGGTCTTGAAGTTTTGGTGTGGGGGTCATGAAGGCTTGGCGTGGGGGTCATGAAGGCTTGGCGTGGGGGTCCTGAAGGCTTGGTGTGGGGGTCCTGAAGGCTTGGTGTGGGGGTCCTGAAGGCTTGGCGTGGGGGTCCTGAAGGCTTGATGTGGGGGTCCTGAAGGCTTGGTGTGGGGGTCCTGAAGGCTTGGTGTGGGGGTCTTGAAGGCTTGGTGTGGGGGTCTTGAAGGCTTGGTGTGGGGGTCCTGAAGGCTTGATGTGGGGGTCCTGAAGGCTTGGTGTGGGGGTCCTGAAGGCTTGGTGTGGGGGTCCTGAAGGCTTGATGTGGGGGTCCTGAAGGCTTGATGTGGGGGTCCTGAATGCTTGGTGTGGGGCCCCTGACGGCTTGGTGGGGGTCCTGAAGGCTTGGTGTGGGGGTCCTGAAGGCTTGGTGTGGGGGTCTTGAAGGCTTGGTGTGGGGGTCTTGAAGGCTTGGTGTGGGGGTCCTGAAGGCTTGGTGTGGGGGTCCTGAAGGCTTGGTGTGGGGGTCCTGAAGGCTTGGTGTGGGGGTCATGAAGGCTTGGTGTGGGGGTCCTGAAGGTTTGGTGTGGGGGTCCTGAAGGTTTGGTGTGGGGGTCCTGAAGGCTTGGTGTGGGGGTCCTGAAGGCTTGGTGTGGGGGTCAATAACTTCCCTTCTCCATCCATACTTTATTTTTAACCATGTCAGATTATCCAATGGGCAATAAGTCGTCCCCCCCGCCCCCCCCCTCCCAGAAAGACACCGGATGAATGGGTGGAGGTGGACCTCATTAGTCACCTGCCTCTTATACGGCTGTCGAGGTGCACGCGGAGAAACGAATGGCGCCCATTCAACTCTTCGAAATAAAATATTGATTGCAGCTACGCACGTGCGGCACCTGATTGTTAAGAATGTGTTTCACTTTACGAAGAGATAAGCAGCAGTACTGATTGAACCGGGCTCGCGTAGAGGGGCTCGTCTGTGAGGCAGTGACCTCCAGGGCCGGACTGGCCGTAGTGGGCACTGGGAATTTCCCCCGGTGGGCCGCCAGGGTGGGGGCCGGTTTTGGAGCCCTAGGGGGCCGTTTTTGTTACCGGGCCGTTTTTGCAGCATAGCAAACAAAATCGGCCCATACCGGCCCTGGCAAACAGCTCGGCCGCATCCCCAACCCCATGGGGGGCCTGCCGAGCACTTTGCCAGGCCCAGTTTTTGTTCCCAGTCCGGCCCTGGTGATCTCCTAAGCATGGCCTTCAGCCGCTTCGTGTGATCCTGGGCGCCCCTAACATGCAGCCACCGTAACCACAGCTGGTACCAGGGTCGGCTTTAGGGCAGTGCGACTGGTGCGGCCGCACTGGGCGCTGACCTGTGGCGGTGGGACCTGACTTCAGGGTGGGTGCTGTGTTTACAATAACTTTTGATTAGAGAGATGAGGGGCACTTTTGCCCAGTGGTAATGAGAGGGAGGCAGTCGCGGGGTGCCAAAAATGATTGTCGCACTGGGTGCCACTAGCGCTAAAGCCGGCTCTGGCTGGTACTGTACAGCCATGTGTGATCCTGGTAACATAACCTGTAGCCACCGCTACCAGAGCTGGAACGCCACCTGTGATCCCCATAACAGAGCTGGGACTGTATAGCATTGTGGGTTCCTGATAACATGCAATGGCATAATTTAGGGGTCGACAGGGGTCTCAGCTGCGACCCCTGGCTTGTCTGTTGTGACCCCTGGCTCTGCCTTTGAAACCCCTGGTCTCAGAGGTAGCGAAATCAGTGCAAGGAACACAGTGAAAAGCTCGTCCATATGGACGTCAGTTGGGGCTGCACTCCCTTTGTTTTCTGTCAATTATATTATTACACTAATAGTGGAATATATATATTTAAAAAAAAATTTTGGGGGGGGACAAAGGCGTGTAGCCGAAACGCGTCTGTCGGGTTTTTTGGGGTGGAATAAAAACTGAAGAATATATCCCTCTTGTGTGCGCCTCATCTTTGATCCAGAAGCGGATCGTTGTACCTTTTATATAATATTTTTCACCATTAGTGTTGTTAAAATGGACTACAATGAGCTGAAATATGACCCTCTCTGGTGGAGGAGGTTTTTAAAATGTATGTTGTGTGCATGCTTACGTGACAGTGTGAATGTGTGTGCTATATGTAAAATGTGTAAAGCATGTGTGTGTGAGTGAAAGTGAAAGTCAAAGGGCGTGTGATGTCACTTACACTACCCCTGGCATTTTGGTGGATTGACGTGCATGGTAACTCTTCAAGTCCGGTTGGAAAGTTTGGCTCTGAATACATATTTAGGGGTCGGAGCTCTCTCTGCCAAATGTCCTGTACTTAGAGACTGGTCCAAAACGCTGTTAAGAAAGGGCCAGGGAAGCCCCATAAACAAACCAACATTTAGGGGTACCTAAAATACACCCGGGTGGTGGAGGGGAGGGGCGATGCATGAGAAGGCCCGGTGTCCAAGCACGTCACGAAAAGATGATCTGCCCCCGACATCAGTCGCGGCCCGTGCAGGTAACAGCGGTGTGTCTGGGTTGGGGGGGGGGGGCGATTCGACAGACGACCACGAGGGAAAATTAAATGAGTAATTAATTCATCATCTGTTGAAATCCCCCGTACACGTACACCACCCCAACGCTCTCACCTGCACGGGCCGCGGCTGCCCGACATTCACTGGGAAAAGGATACCGGTACGAATATTAATTGAAACAAAAATCCTATCCCAAACATTCAGTGAAAATAAAACACATCGTCCCAAACTTTCAGTGAAAAAAGACATACCCATTCACTCTCCCAAGAACAAAAGTCGGTAACCTCGGGGTCCTCTGACCCCCCACCACAGGGCTCAACATCAAACTAACCTGGCCCGGGAATGACCGAAGGGGTTCGAGCCTGGAACACCTCGTGGGCGGCTTCTTGAGCCCGGACACCGGCGCTGATACACCGAATATAGGTCTCTGCTATCTCAGGAGGATCCAGAGGGTGGCGTACACACCAACTTGAACAAAAATCTCACCTTGGAAGGAGGGGCGGGGCAGGGCCTTAAAGGGGGGGGGCCTTGTGCTGCAAATACCTTCGAGGCACTTTTGAACCCCACCCTGCCCCCAAGCCCTCTACCCCAAAAAAGCTTGCTGAGGCTGATGCCAATGTCCTAGGGTATTTTCACACTCTTGGAGTGAGTGTTTGATTGGTTCAGATGCTCCGTCCATCATCCCCTTTTGTACCATTTTGTTCGCCCTAAGTTGGCAGGGTATGCTCAGATGTGAGTCCCTTGCTCACTTTGCCACTGGATTCAAGCAAGCCGGGCTGAAGACGGCTGTAATGCCAGAAACCGGTCCTAGGATGCTTGTTTCCGGTCCAGGGAAGACATGGCTTGGCAGTTCGGGCTGGACTGTTCCCATGAGGCACAGGGTCAGACTGATTTGCATATAGCCATGTCTGAACTGGGGTGGCAGAATGGGCTAAAGAACGGTGATGGATTAAACCCAGATCTGTTGACTGGGCGTGAGTGTTTGATTGGTTCAGATGCTCCATCCATCACCATCCCCTTTTGTACCGTCTGAATATACGTCGGCAGTTCAAAGCCTCCTGAAAACGAGCTGGAAAATCACTATTTACAGATGTTTTTTTCTGCCACAGTGTGATATCGGCTCCTCACCGGGTGACCGTGTGATGGCAGCTGATATCGCGGGTCACACCATGGCACTGTGCGAGTTGGCAGGTATGGGGTGGTAATAACTAACCTTGCATGGATCGACTTGGGTGGGATTTTGATCCACTGTGGTGGCCATTATGGCATTCAATATTTGGCAGCTTGGTTAGGGGTAACTGTAGGCAGGGAGCTGGTTGCTGTTGACTGCTAGTTGGAAGCTGCAAGGGCCTAAAAGGATGTTGCAATATGTTTTACACTCAGATTGTATTTATTGTATGTACTTGCTTGCTAAACATTTTAAACTATGTATTAGATTTATTTGCTGACTTGTTTTTTTAAACCAATTTATTATATGTATTTGCAGGCTTGTCATTTTTACTCTTTTTATTGAATGGTCTGGCTTGCTTGTCATTTTTATTTACTTGCTTGACATTTTTTTTATCATTTTCCCGTGCATTATTTATTTTCTGGTAGATTTTCTTACAGCTTCAGCTTTATGTTTATATTGAAAATAATAAAATTTGCTTAAAATAAAAAAAAGTTTAAAAAACTAACCTGGCGTCACAGAGAGTCTTCTCCACCTCCCAAACCTGAAGGGAAAGTCACTCAAACCGAGTGCCCAGTCTAATGTCAACTGGACGGCGTCAGGGGGTGGATTTCTCTAAAAGAGAGCCCCCCAGGAGAGAGATGTGCGGGCTCCAGCACCTATCACTCAGACCCCAGGATAAAGAGGGGGTGGGACAGACCCCCACCCTCACTAACACCCTCAGAGACTTCCCCACGAGTGCGAGGCCTTCACCCCGAGTGCAGAGGCTTCACCCCGAGTGCGAGGCCTTCACCACGAGTGCGGAGGCTTCACCCTGAGTGCGAGGCCTTCACCACGAGTGCGGAGGCTTCCCCACGAGTGCATGGCCTCCACGCCGAGTGCAGAGACTTCCCCATGAGTGCAGAGACTTCCCCACGAGTGCGAGGCCTTCACCCCGAGTGCGGAGGCTTCCCCACAGGTGCATGGCCTACACCCCGAGTGCAGAGACTTCCCCATGAGTGCAGAGACTTCCCCACGAGTGCAGAGACTTCCCCATGGGTGCAGAGACTTCCCCACGAGTGCAGAGACTTCCCCACGAGTGCAGAGACTTCCCCACGAGTGCGAGGCCTTCAGCCCGAGTGCAGAGGCTTCCCCACTAGTGCATGGCCTACACCCCGAGTGCAGAGACTTCCCCATGAGTGCAGAGACTTCCCCACGAGTGCGAGGCCTTCACCCCGAGTGCCGAGGCTTCCCCACGAGTGCATGGCCTACACCCCGAGTGCAGAGACTTCCCCATGAGTGCAGAGACTTCCCCACGAGTGCGAGGCCTTCACCCCGAGTGCAGTGACTTCCCCACGAGTGCGAGGCCTTCACCCCGAGTGCGGAGGCTTCCCCACGAGTGCATGGCCTACACCCCGAGTGCAGAGACTTCCCCATGAGTGCAGAGACTTCCCCACAAGTGCGAGGCCTTCGCCCCGAGTGCCGAGGCTTCCCCACGAGTGCATGGCCTACACCCCGAGTGCAGAGACTTCCCCATGAGTGCAGAGACTTCCCCACGTGTGCATGGCCTCCAACCCGAGTGCAGAGACTTCCCCACGAGTGCGAGGCCTTCACCCTGAGTGCGGAGGTTTCCACACGAGTGCGAGGCTTCCCCGCGAGTACAGAGGTTCCCCTACGAGTGCGGGGCTTCCACCTAGAGTGCAGAGACTTCACTACGAGTGCGGAGGCTTCCCCGCGAGTACAGAGGTACCCCTACGAGTGCGGGGCTTCCACCTCAAGTACAGAGGCTTCCCTATGAGTGAGGAGACTTCCACAAGAGTGCGGGTCCTCCACCCAGAGTGCAGAGACTTCCCCACGAGTGCGAGGCCTTCACCCTGAGTGCGGAGGCTTCCACACGAGTGCGAGGCTTCCCCGCGAGTACAGAGGTTCCCCTACGAGTGCGGGGCTTCCACCTAGAGTGCAGAGACTTCACTACGAGTGCGGAGGCCCTCTGTGAATCAGGATTAAGTGTTTTAGTGTACAAAGAGAGTAGAGCTTCATACAAGCTGCCCGGCACATGCACGGACAATTGTGAACCATGACGTGTGTGCACTTTCATAAATTTGGTCAAATGTGTCTCGTCTACCTCCTCCTCGCACCCTTTTGGTAGACTTTCCTCTCCCTCGTGCTCTATCCGTCTTCCTATCTGCTCTGTCTCCCTCTCTGTGTCTTTTCCTTCCTTCATCTGTCACTCTGCCTCTATCTGCTAGCCCTGCTAAGTTCATTTATCAACTGGGGAGTGGCTCACAAGTTGGGGTGCGAGTAATTCTCATAATTTACCTTTGTGTAACTATACATTTTGGTAAAATTAGGCGAACTTATGCATAATTAAGTGAAATGCACATCTGTCGTTTAGCGCTATATTTTAGCAGGAAATGTGTCCTCAAGTCAACATATAATGTGAGGACTCAATTCGCGCACAAAAAAACGTGAAAATCACACGCCGGCAGGCGAAATGTAGCGCCTTGAAGTCTGTGAGCATGCATCTCACATCACAGTAGTTCACTCTGACCATTTCCCACTTCAGTGAAGGATCTCTGAAGGAAAAACTCAATTTCTGCTCATCCACTCCAGGATTAAAGAGAGCACAAGCTATCAAGTAAGAGCTGGCTCGTGAAAGGGCGAGAGCCCCTCGACGCGTTCCGCAAGAGGTAGTGAGGAGGCGTGGCAGAGCACTTAAGTTTTAAGTATGAGACCCTGACTCAGCCACACAGTGTGATCCTCGGCCACAAACAGCAGTTAATCCTCCGCTCATTCCCCATAGGCGTGAGTGCTTAGAAACAGGCTGAACACCGCTATTAAGCACTACATAAAAACTCACCACACTTCATAGCAGGATGCTTAAGTCAGACATAGAGCCCCCCTGTGATATGGGTGCTTAGCAATCCAATCATCTTTACTTGACAAGTTAGTCATAAAAGCACATAAAAGAATAAAACCAATACATGAAACCACAATAAAATCTTCAAGTGTAAGTATACAACTTGTATAGCAGCCAAAGTGTCACAACCAATTAACATGATTAAGTACGGTGTACTTTTTTATAATAATCATTAGAATAAATACAGCACGCGTAAGTTACCAGCAGGGAAGAGGGAAAACACTGATAGAGGGACAAACTGACTAGGAGCTGGTTAACCACGAATGGAGCTTAGTCAACACAGTTTGTTGACATTCCCAATTAAAACCAAAAAACACGTGGCCAATGGTTTCTTCAAATGTCTTACGAGTAGGGCACAATAGGTCGCCATTAAGGGTCCATTTACTGGTAAATGTTTTTAAGGGAAGGGTGCCAAACCCCAAATTGGAAGTTAATCTTCCTATGCAAGTGGGCGGTGTGTGCTCAGCTCATGCCCTGAAAAAGGGTGACGTTCAAACATATCTGCTGTGGCCCGTTGAGTCTATTGTGGTGGTCGTGCAGTCCTAATGTGTTCTCTGGACACATAAAGACCGCGGGCAGAATGTAATATTCTAATCACATTTGAGGTGAAAGGACTGTGAAGAACCAGTCAATGGTGATAGAACTATGTCTGGTAAAAATGTTAATTACGCTTACGAAATGTGTCAAACTTATGAATTTTCATGATGAATGAATTTTACATCATTTTTTTGCTTGCCGGAGATTGGTTTGAGCAAAAAATGATTTGCCGAGAGACATTTTGTTCTCGTACCAGTCTCCTGATGATTCCTCATTGACTTTTTTAGACGAGGTACAACCTGGCTGGAAATGTCATGAGAATCAGAAACACGTGTCTAGAGATACACAGCACTGGCTGCACTAACAACAGTGAATACTAAAGAGTTTTAAGTCAAGTGAGAGTTATTGTGCACTTCATTTACCACAATGCACCTGGGTGAATAGTGTGGTGGTGTGCAAGAGAGTGTGCTCCCTCACACTTATGTGATTGGTTCCAAAGCAGAATTCCTATTACTGGCCAAGAACAACAAACAAACAGAACAAAAACCTGCCTGAGATCCCAGAGGTAATCTCCTACCTGACATGGATTCATCACTAACCAATCCCTGTTGATCAAACAATCCTCTTTAACCAACCAATCCTCGTTGAACTGAATCCCATGGGTCAACCTCCAATTTGGCATGGATTCGTGGCTAACCAATCCTTGTTGATCTGAACCCTATGTGCTGACCTCCAAACAAGATCCTCTGTTCTGAATCCTTCCGATGGACCCCCCCCCCCCCCAAACAGGTTTACCTTGACTCAACGCCTTTGGGCAATTCAAAGTCATCTATAAACAAGCCAGTCTTTCAAACACCCAACCCAGCAGATGCTCTGAAAGCCCTCCCAACTGGACGTCGACTCAAAGAACTACTCCTTAAGAGCAGTTTTTCAGGTCACGTCCCTTGCGTTGCAGCTAGAAAAAGAGCAGGAGATAAATGAGGTTGCGGTCGATGTGTTTGGGCAGCAGGATGCTTGGCTGGCAGGAGCAGACTAACAGGCATATTGCCATGCGAGTCAGAAAAGCTACCACCGGTCCAATCTAGAGGTAAAATATGTCTTGGCTGCAATGATCCTGGGGCAGGAGGCGAGCCGGGCTGCTATCTTTTCACAACTCAAGTTCCAGCCCTGAACTAGCAGCGCAAAAGAGGTGCACCCTCTCTCGTCCCCAGCCCCTTTCCCCTGATGGATGGTGCTGTACCAGCTCCTACGCTGGAGTATAGTGCACCCACAGTGATAGATGGTCCATCTGGGCAGTAGTAGGACCTCTAGATTCAGCCTCTACGGCACCTTGTATCGCCTACATCATGGTGAAGCAGCTCTACATACTTTAGCTCAACTGCAGCTTTGCGTGGAGAAAACGATTTACCACCATCACTTACGTTACCACCAAGTTCTTCCAAGAGCACGTAAAACAAGTGCCTGGTGTGCAGATAAGCTCCCCCCACTCTGACTTCTATTCATTGCCCAGAACACACTGGAGTCCATGGGTGGTCAAAGCTTTGCAGTTAGTGGTCCCAACTCTGCAACAGAATCCCCTCCTACCCTCCCAGCTGCCCCTTGACACTACATAATAAGGTAAAAGCCCGCTTTTTAGGTCTGGCTTGACAGGGCAGGTATCTGCATGGCCTATTGTTACCAATTCTTCAAAATATACACTTGTCATAAGAATTAGCCCCAACATCTCTATATTTCAGCTGTAACATGTAGAAAGTCCCTTTTTTTAGCCGTGAGTTGATTGACCATGTAAATGTGCTATAAACACATGGAAGTGGCTTTTAGGAGCTACCAGGTCTCCACTTGTGAGTGCACAATTTAAAAACTAGAGACTCTGGCATCCCGGGAAAGCTGGCAGGCCCACGAGGCTGGGACTAAATGAATACAAGGCCCTTATTAGTGTGCGTTAATTATGGTCTCATTAAAATATAAATACATTTCAGAGATGTCGGCATTTGTGCCGTAAACAAGCCGTCATAGGCTGGAAGATAAGTTATATTTTTGTGAAAGGTAATTAGTTTACAAATGTAAGTAAGACGCTTGCACAAGGGAGTTAATTCACCAATTAGGATTGCCCGCGTGTACAGGCGGCGGATGGGGCTGTGGAAATAAATTCTCCCATCTAAAGCTCATGAACAGATATTCCCTTGGCAAGAATCCTATTCCGATGGCCCTAATTGCAAATACCTACGAGAATAATTAAACCATACACAAATGGCATAATTAAAATGCCTCATTGATGTCAGAACCAGTTCTGCTTACATTTGCTCTATTTCCCATGGATCTGGCAAATTTTGTTTCCGGCCTGAAAGTCTTCAATAAAGTGGTTTTCGTCAACGCTTCCTAGCGGATAGCCAACCTACCAGTGGTCCCTCGCTTTGCGTTAAATGCCCCACACACATGGTTGTCACTCATACACCAGCGCACACAAATGTCCCACCCTCCATGCTTTAACACTTCCAGTTCCTGTGGGACATGCTGGGAGAATGACAGACAGGACTGTCGGAGGCCCCGTGCAACAAACCCAAGCAGCAAATTTATAAGGCTAATTAAAAAGTCAGAAATATCCGCTCATCAGACATTTCTAGGACATAAGGAAAAGTTCTGATTTTTTTGTGCATTCCTGGTACTTCACGTCTCCATGAGAGCTAGGGCCTCTCTACGCTTGAGTTCAGGGAGTGGCTGACAATCCACATAACTACATGAATGTTTGTCTTTTTTTCTCCACAAAGAAAATATTCCTTCCCCAGTCCCCCATGAGATAGGCCTATCTTTTTCTGTGTGGAGTTCTCCACACCCACCGCGGAGTCTCCGCAGTCGTAAACTTACTATTAACTTGTAGTTTGTGAATGTGTATTACAATTTAGCCAGAGGTTTAGTGGGCTAAAATATGTGCTTTCCAAACTTGAACTGCAAATATTAGGCGGTTCGTTCATATCCCCCGGCCGATTAAACACTTCATCCCACCTGCCCTTAACTCACAGTCCTGCATGCATAGTGGGAAAGCAAAACTTCAATTACCAGAATGCAAAGCGGTGAGTCTATACCTCTCTCAGACAAGAGAGGAAACAACTTGAGAGCTCTGATGTAAATAATTAAAACCAAGAAGGGCTTTGGTCACATATTTGCCATCAGAGACTGCGCCAAATTGACCTCCAAACTCTGGGACACAATGACCCGGGTGAAGCTGAGGTGAGTAGTGCCAAGAGGCAGATGAGAGAGGGAGCTACAGAAAAATGGGGAATATGGTCTGAGACAGGGTCCTTTAGACTTGGGCATGAACCCAACAGAGTTGAAAGGCCATACTAACAGCAATACATAGTGATAAACTAACAATTAAACATTCTATCACTATTAATAAAAAGCGCCTTGAGGTGGACAGGGTGTGATGGCTCCCGCCACCACTGACCGAGGCCAAACCCGTTGGCATCTACTCATTTACAAGGGGTATTTCCCATGTGAACCAGGACCACCCCCTTTTAAATGAGCGAGTAATTCTACAACACCCACATATTTGCAATTATGGAAGAATTATGGAATTCTTGTCGCAGCGCGGGGACACACTAGCTAGTGTAGCCATGTGCTTTATAAGGTTGTTTATTATTATAAGTGTTGCAGCATCTTCTCTCTTACCCAAATCGGGGACCTGCCATTTGGGCAGGTCCTACACTTGCTTGTAAGGAGTTAAATGAAGGCTGAGCTCTCCAGCTGCCATTCTTGTTGAGATTTGCCCGTTCCAAGATGGCCGCTTCCAGACGCGAGTGAATGAACAGCTCTGACTGCTCAAAGGCAGCAGCCATCTTGGTTGATAAACGAATTGCCTGGTGAAGCAGCTGCCTGTCTGTGTGTGTGTTATTAAATGTGGCTGAGGGTAGTCTGCCAGGAGGGGAACAGAAGCATGTGGGTCCCAGGCGAGTAGAGGTCAGAGAGCACCTACGTGAGCATCAAAGAACGCCATTAGCCAGCCCATATGAGATCATCAAATGCATGTATCCCCTGCCTCCTGTCTCCCACCCCTGCCCTCTGTTCCAACTCATTTGGCAATCTTGACATGTGACAGATGGCCTCTTGCATTCAAGTATTGATACCATTCTGATTAAGTCCTCCCTGTCTTCCAGAAGCTTCATTCTATTTACATTTTCTTTTACTTACAATTTTCCTTTTACTCGTCAGTCATTTTTGTTTGCTTTGGTTCAGTCTCAAGAGGGCACGCGTTTGCAAATCACAAATAACAAGCATTGGCTTTGCAACTGGGCCTGGCTTGCATGATCAGTCCTGATTAAATGGCTTTAAACGAAGCCTGCTGCAGTGAAAACAAGCATTTGCAATGTAATAGCTCTCACATTTGCGAGAGTTTAATTTCTTGCCATTGCAATGCCTTTTATTGATCTGTTTTGATAATTAACAAATAAAAGGCATTGCCATTTACAATGCCAATAGCTCAAACTCTTGTAAATGGCAGACCTTGTACACTTCTAAGAAGCAATCGGCATTGCCCAGGGCTGCTTGGAAAGTGAAAGCGCGCATGGCGCACTGAATGTTGCAGGGAAGCATGTCGTGCCTGCAGTAGGAGAAACTCATTAAAGAAAATATTGTTTGCAGACTAAATAAGACGTACCGTGTAACAAACGAAGTAAAAGGGCCAGTCCTCATGGGAGGTTACAAATGAAGACAAGGCGGTACTAAGGAGGAACTAACAAGCCTATTAACAAATCGGAAGCCACATTTACAAAGGACAATGACACAAGCCAATGAAAAATATTGGCGGAGAGTGGGCGGAGCTTCAAGACCGTACTCGAATACAGCATGCCTCGAAGAACAGCACATGCGTTGCCCAGCCTCAACCTAAAAACTGAAACCTGCTTTCTGTAAGTAATATATCCATTGTTGAAGCATCAAATGTATGAGTGTTCAGTATATTTTAACACTGAATAATCAATGCTCTAGGAGGAGGCATGATGCAGCCACCGGCCAATAGCATGAGGGGAGAGAGAGGCATGATGCACCCAATGGCCAATAGCATGAGGCAACAGAAACAAACTCCTTTGGACTGAGTCAAAATTCACGCTATGTATAGATTTAAAGAACTGGTAGCAACAGGACAACAACAGACAGCATGCAGTCATTTCAGACCTAAAAAGCACAGCATGGTGGTTCATGTGAAGCTCTGTCCTCAGATGGGGCTTGTTCCCTTCTACCTCTTGGGCATCAGGGTCTCCAGCCGCCCCCTAGTGTATACTGCAGGACTGCTCTCCTGTGCAAGCGCACGCTTTGTTTGAACTCATGTAGTGCTTTTAGATCTATTGGAAGTGCTTGTGTCCAGACGGTCACCATTCTTTGTAATGTATGGTATTGCAATTGCATTTATATAGCGCTTACTACTCCTGAGGAGGCTTTGAAGCTCTTTATGGCAGAAAGCATGTGATCCTGCCCCCCAAAGTTAGTGGCCAACCCATTGGTTGTTGATTATTGTTGGGCATTTGCTGGTCATTGGGTTAGTCTTGTGCTCCGAGGAAACAGTTCGAAGCATTTCCTCCAGGTTCTACTGGTGGATTAAGTTGAATTAAGTGAATCCCATAACCAAAGAAGTTCGGCAACCCACCCATGTTCCGCTTACTATGTCACTCATTGAATGCTAATACCTTACATATGTTATGTTTATACAGATTTTTGTCAATCTATTACTGTAAAGCGCTCTGCTACCTCCGGGTCTTGACAGCGCTATAGAAAACTTCCTAAATAAATAAATTAAAGTTAATAGATGTCATTTTTGGAATGAGGGTATACAAATGGGGAAAATGATGAAATAAACATAGTCCTAACCCCCTCCAGTCTAATATGGCGCCCTCTGAGACACAACCTCTCTATCACCCAACACCCATCGACTCTCGTACGGCGATGAAGCTGGAGGTGATGGTGGGACAGACTACTCCAAGCCAGGCCGCCCGAAAAACAGGACGAGGTGCCGGAAGAGACTAGTAGACAATAGTAGAGAACCCTTCCAATGAAGAGACCTCCAGAACTGGAGCAACCAAGCATCCAGGGCCCCTGGAAGCGAGGCTGAGGTGTGGGACAGGGAAAACGAGAACTAGGGAAACCCCGCCAACCCTTTATAGTTTTATTATACCAGTCGGCCAAACAAACATTGTTCCATACAATGAAAAATGAAGAGCCCAAAAGGAGACCTCAAAATTCAAAACATAATATATTTATGAAATCACCAATACAATGTGATATTGACTTTCCTATAAACATGTTCACGCTGAGGCGTCCAGAACTAGACACCGTACACCAGACAAGGCCTCCAGAACTGTACACAGCACACCAGACGAGGCGTCCAGAACTAGACACAGCACACCAGACAAGGCATGCAGAACTAGACACATCACACCAGATGAGGCCTCCAAAACTAAACACAGCACACCAGACGAGGCCTCTAGAACAAGACACAGCACACCAGACGAGGCGTCCAGAACAAGACACAGCACACCAGACGAGGCGTCCAGAACTAGACACAGCACACCAGACGAGGCCTCCAGAACTAGACACAGCACACCAGACGAGGCCTCCAGAACTAGGCACAGCACACCAGACAAGGCGTCCAGAACTAGGCACAGCACACCAGACAAGGCCTCCAGAACTGGACTCAGCATACCAGACGAGGCCTCCAGAGCTAGACACAGCACACCAGACGAGGCCTGCAGAACAGGACACAGCACACCAGACAAGGCCTCCAGAACTAGACACAGCACTCCAGATGAGGCCTCCAGAACAGGACACAGCACACCAGACGAGGCCTGCAGAACTAGACACAGCACACCAGACAAGGCCTCCAGAACTAGACACAGCACACCAGACAAGGCATGCAGAACTAGACACAGCACAACAGACGAGGCCTCCAGAACTAGACACAGCACACCAGACGAGGCCTCCAGAACTAGACACAGTACAACAGATGAGGCCTACAGAACTAAACACAGCACAACAGATGAGGCCTCCAGAACTAGGCACAGCACACCAGACAAGGCGTCCAGAACTAGGCACAGCACACCAGACAAGGCCTCCAGAACGGGACACAGCACACCAGACGAGGCCTCCAGAACTAGGCACAGCACACCAGACAAGGCGTCCAGAACTAGGCACAGCACACCAGACAAGGCGTCCAGAACTAGGCACAGCACACCAGACGAGGCCTCCAGAACTAGGCACAGCACACCAGACGAGGCCTCCAGAACTAGGCACAGCACACCAGACAAGGCGTCCAGAACTAGGCACAGCACACCAGACAAGGCGTCCAGAACTAGGCACAGCACACCAGACGAGGCCTCCAGAACTAGACACAGCAGACGAGGCCTCCAGAACTAGACACACCAGACGAGGCCTCCAGAACTAGGCACAGCACACCAGACAAGGTGTCCAGAACTAGGCACAGCACACCAGACAAGGCCTCCAGAACGGGACACAGCACACCAGACGAGGCCTCCAGAACTAGGCACGGCACACCAGACAAGGCGTCCAGAACTAGGCACAGCACACCAGACGAGGCCTCCAGAACTAGGCACAGCACACCAGACGAGGCCTCCAGAACTAGGCACAGCACACCAGACAAGGCGTCCAGAACTAGGCACAGCACACCAGACGAGGCCTCCAGAACTAGGCACAGCACACCAGACAAGGCGTCCAGAACTAGGCACAGCACACCAGACGAGGCCTCCAGAACGGGACACAGCACACCAGACGAGGCCTGCAGAACTAGACACATCACACCAGACGAGGCCTGCAGAACAGGACACAGCACACCAGACAAGGCCTCCAGAACTAGACACAGCACACCAGACAAGGCCTCCAGAACTAGACACAGCACTCCAGATGAGGCCTCCAGAACAGGACACAGCACACCAGACGAGGCCTGCAGAACTAGACACAGCACACCAGACAAGGCCTCCAGAACTAGACACAGCACACCAGACAAGGCATGCAGAACTAGACACAGCACAACAGACGAGGCCTCCAGAACTAGACACAGCACACCAGACAAGGCATGCAGAACTAGACACATCACACCAGATGAGGCCTCCAGAACTAAACACAGTACAACAGATGAGGCCTACAGAACTAGACACAGCACAACAGATGAGGCCTCCAGAACTAGACACAGTACAACAGATGAGGCCTCCAGAACTAGACACAGCACACCAGACGAGGCCTCTAGAACTAGACACAGCACACCAGACGAGGCCTCCAGAACCAGACACAGCACACCAGACGAGGCCTCCAGAACTAGACACAGCAGACGAGGCCTCCAGAACTAGACACAGCACACCAGACGAGGCCTCCAGAACTAGACACAGTACACCAGACGAGGCCTCCAGAACTAGACACAGCACACCAGATGAGGCCTCCAGAACTACACACAGCACACCAGATGAGGCGTCCAGAACTGGACACAGTACACCAGACGAGGACTCCAGAACTAGACACAGTACACCTGACATGGCGTCCAGAACTAGACACAGCAGACAAGGCCTCCCGAACTAGACACAGCACAACAGACGAGGCCTCCAGAACTAGGCACAGTACACCAGACGAAGCCTCCAGAACGTGACAGAGATGAGACCCTCTAGAACTGGACACAATACTCCAGATGTGGCCCTAGACCAAGCCACAATACTACCAGTGAGACCTCCTAGCACAGACACAATACTGCAGGTGAGGCCTCTTCAGCGGGGTGTAACGCTGCACATAATCTCTCAAGACAGATGCAGGCGACGACTACAGCCAGGACATAACACTACAGGTGAAGCCTCCAGAAAAAAAAGCAAGCACTACAGGAGAGACCTGCTGAGCTAGATACACTGCTAGACATGTGGCCTCCAGACCCCAACAAGCTATTCGAGATGCGGCATAAAAACCTAAAACCCTCCTCATCAAAAAGGAGAAAGCATGAGTGGAAATTTACATCTCACCCTGGACCTACTTTTAGTCTTTTCATCATTCAGAAACAGTCCCAGAATCCTCCTGGAAAGCCGTGCCAGGCATACTGAGAATGTCGCGGGACACCCCCCAAGGACTCCTACTGTCCTCTATGCAGGGGGATGGAGCGCCCTGTGCAAACGCACACTTTGTGTTCTCATGATCCAGGTGGGCAAAACATTTTAGCATGCAGAGAAAGCCCTTCCCCCTACAACTCTAGCAAGACCAGGTGTGATCCATTTAAGAGTGTTAACACCTTCGCTGCGGCGGCTATTCCGCCGCAGCGCTAAGGGGGCCGGGGGTCTGCGCGGCGCTCACACGCTGGTGACGGAACCGCTTCGTCACCAGCCTCGGGTGAGCTGTGCCGATGACGGAGCGGATCCGTCATGGCCCCGCCCGCTCAATAGAACGTGCCGAGCGTCGGGCAGGCCATGACGAACCGCTCCGTCATCAGCACAGCGCCACCACGGCTGATGACGGAGCGGTTCCGTCATGGCCCCGCCCGCTCAATAGAACGCGCCGCGCAGGTGTGAAATCAGCGCCGCGCAGGCGGGTCGGACGGGCCATGACGGAGCGGTTCCGTCATCAGCATCGAAGAGGTTAACAAAGTACATGTGTGTGGGTGTTCCCAAACTTACAAGGCGAACCAGGGATTGGACCGCCCCCTTCTCAACTATCAGCTGGAATTTATGCAGCTGGCTTCTCAGTGATTGTGGAGGAAAAATCAGCAGTGAAAATCTTTTTATGCCTACCAGGAATCCTTTTGTGAATGCCCAACAGGCTAAATTAGAAGTATATTATGTGGTAAAGAAGCATTTACAGCAGAAAATGAATTCGTGAAGAGGTTCCCAAATCAGAATACTCCATGTGGGGGCTCTAATCTCCCAGAAATCATCACTTTGTTTCAGTTGTGCTGTAACAGAGGACCAAGTGGTCTGTGCACCCTCACTCATGCAGACCCAGAGGCCGAGGGGACCACTGTGAGCGAATTGGTAGTTGTAATGAGGGAATGAGAGGGTTGTGTCGCATATGATTTGATATGTAAATGGATTTTGTATATATATTTATGTCATTTGAATTGTTGAATCAATGAATGAAAAAATTCAAAAAATAACAATAAATAGATATGTTTTCTAAATAAATGTTCTCTGTGTGGGACTGTTACATTGTTAATAGGTTAGAGCTTCTGCCTCCAATATATATTTAGATTTAGGGGGGGTTTTCCTGTGTTTATGACCACTGTGAGCGGACACTGCCGAATGCACTCATGCTGCGGAAGACGAGCACCCCAAACCTGGAAGGCACAATTATAGGGTTCAGCTAGAGCTGTGTGAAATTGTTTATTTTTTAAACAAGTTTTTTGTGTGAAATGACACCGCAAATTTGTGAAATTATGCTTAATTATACCAATATATCACACAAATTTTAAAATGAGTGCACGCCTCATGTAAGAAAAAGCCTCAGGTGAGGATTGCAGCGGACTGGTTTGAGAAAAAAACAACTCTCAAAGCAAGATTTTCTCGGTGCAAAACAGCTCCCACCAGCATCCTGTGACACTTGGTTTGAGGTACGGATTTGTTTAAGAAAATGAAGACAAAATTGCATAATGCTAAATTTCTAGAAATGTTTTTAATTTCCAGTAAACCAAAATTCTGTCACTTTGCAAATCTTACCGGTGTAATAAAAATTTTGGCCAGGCCTAAGTTTGGTTGTATGACGGAATCACGCATGCGTTTAGCAAGTATGTCTTTTCAACGCCAACATTAGAACAAATGCCTCGTTACAACGCGTTCCTTTTGCACGCAAGTCACTACAACGACTTGCCTTAGGGGGGCCCTGGACATTGGATTAATATTATTTACTATTCCAACTCCAGTCTGTGCAACAGTAGGGAAGGTTTTGGACGTTAACACTATCCATGCTCATGACGAGCTGAGTTCGTCATGGCCGTTGGAACATTCAC
This sequence comes from Lissotriton helveticus, assembly GCF_964261635.1. NCBI lineage: Eukaryota > Metazoa > Chordata > Amphibia > Caudata > Salamandridae > Lissotriton > Lissotriton helveticus. The sequence goes on from NC_136073.1 coordinate 23,697,192, forward strand.
ACGCGGGGATAATTTCCCCGCTGTGCTGAACCTTCCAAAGCGGGTGTGGCCGTGACGAGCTCCGCTCGTCATGAGGACAGCTCCACTGTGCCTCATGACGAGCCGAGCTCGTCACAAGCACGGCGGCGCCGCGCGCGCACCCCCTTTCCCCTCCGCACAGCAGGTGAAAATACCCCCCAGCGAAGGGGTTAAATCTAACACCGATTCGCCCCCTAAAGCATGTCGTTGTAACGACTTGCGTCCTGAGCGAATTCGTGGTAACGAAGCATTCGTTCTATCGCTCACACTGTAACGGCACAGCGCGATTCCGGCTTCGTATTTAAGGATGTTACTCCTAGGTCCATCTCACAGTTTCCCGCTTATGTTTGAGTGATAACAGAGCGATGAGGTAAGAGTGTAGTCAGTGATGCTATGGAGGTTCCCCCCCCCCACACAACCAGTAAAGCATGGATTCCAGCTTATAACAGACTTTTTGGCACAGAACTTGGATCACTCCAGTGAAAAAGCCCGCGGAGGAACATTTAAAAATACAGAGAAGGCGCAAAGCTTTGTGAAAGATATATGAGTTTTTCTGGAACAAGACCAGCTGCAAAACAAGAAAATTAAAAGAAACATCTGCTTCCAGCACAAAGCTTCTCCTGCCTTCACTTAATTATGTTGAGATTTAACAGAGCTTTGAAGACTGCAAATGAACACTATACCAGTCTTGTAAAGCTCTCTCCCTGAGTGATATAGCGAGGGAGCGGGCGGTTATTGGCCATTATTGCCCCAGGTGTACGGACTCTATTACTGTGAGATCTTTTTCCTTGTGAGCTTCTCTTAAATAGACCAAATATTCTCCCGATAAGATACCACAGGTAATATGGGTGAGGTTTAACATCGCAAAAAACACAGTTGTCGAACAATGTCATACATTCACCCCAGTACAAGGATCTGGGCCTAAATCCATCGTTTTTTTGCACTCCACACCACCCTGGGTTAGACACTGGCTATATGCAAATCAGCTCTGACCCTGTGCCTCATGGGAACAGTCCAGTCCGAACTACCAAGCCATGTCTTTCCCAGACTGGAATCAAGCATCCAAGGACCGGTTTCTGGCTATCAGCCTTCATCAGTCTGGATAGCTTGACTCCAGTGGTGTGGAGAGCCTGGGACTCACGTCTGAGCATACCCAGCCCACTCGAGGTTTAACATCAGGCAGGTATTTTATCGTATGCCTGGAAATATCATATTTTGGGATTCAGTTACTCAGTGAATAGTACTGTCTGCCAATGGTGCAGTTTTAGAAAACAATATGCCTGTTGACACATATACCTGGTTCCTATTAGGACTGGGTGAAATTATAATTATGCGGGAGTAACCAAAGCAATTTCATGTTACTCTTGTGAAGCGAAATTACTGAAAATTACATGATTACACCTACTCGTGTAATTCAGGGTAATTTGGAGTAAAAATGCATACGGCAAGAGAACAGGAACACTGGCTGTTGTTTTGCATGTAACACAATTTTTTGCTGCAAAATACATTCTCGGTTACATTTTGGACCTGAGCGTGCATTTAGAGCTAAGAAAGTAGTGCTAAATTCTGGTTTACACTCCTCACATAATTCTGAGTAATCTTGCATATTTTTGTTCTTATTTTCCGTAATTACGCTACTGCAAATTATGAGAGTAACATCCACCCCTGGTTCTTGAATGCCTACATTATCCTCAATTGGCACATATAAAACAAGGCAATAGCAAAGCAGATTAAAATTTCACAAATACATCTGAATTACCAAAAAACAGCTGCAGATTTGCTCTAGAGAGTTCATATTGTAAATTTCCATAAAGTGACGAGGAATTGGTGTGAAGAAACTTGTGGTACCAGAATAAACCTGTCAGACAACTGTCTGACAAAGATATCATCTTCTAATTATCAGGTACAAAAATACTGCCCATTGGAGGTGCTAGAAAATCTACACCCAGCTCAATTATATATTTTGTGATGCAAAATATGGTATTTACCGAGTGTGGTAAATTCACCAACCTCTTCCCTCCATCTTGTAAAGCCGTCTTAGAGCGCTTGAAAGTCTGACGCGACGCTTCTCACACACTGACGTTTTTTGTCTGTTTCTGACCTTAACCCGTTGCATGCTCGTGACGGAACCGTTCCGTCGGGAGCCTCGGGTAGGCTGTGCTGGTGACGGAACGGTTCCGTCACGGCCCGCTCGCAGCGCCTGCGCGGCGCGATTTTCGCGCCTGCGCTGAGCGTTCTAAAGAGCGGGCGGGGCCGTGACGGAACCGTTCCGTCACTAGCACAGCTCACCCGAGGGCCGTGACAGAGCGGTTCCGCCATGAGTACGGGAGCGCCGCGCGGCCCCGCCTCCCCCATAGCGCTGCGGGGGAATAGCCGCCGCAGCTAAGGGGTTAAAAACTCCAAAAAGGGCCTCACTGAAGCTCTGCATCTTTTTATCATGTGTTGTTAAATTTAGTGGCTCAGGGGAGGGAGCAGGGCACCAGAGACTTGGGCTCCTCTGCACTAGTGAATATTCTATACATATAATATTAAGCTGTAGCTCGTTCTGCACGGTTGTATATCAGAATATCGCATACAGAAATATCGGCTGACGTAAACAGTGTTACCCGGATCTCATTTAGTTCATAGTACAATCTATAAGGTGGAATAAATTAATCTAATGGATTTTCCTCTATATTTTAAGTTTCCTGCGGAAAATAGAGGATTTTCTGTTCCCGCCAAAATCTAAATGACAGCGCTGCATCTCTGCGATGCGTGCTGCCACTGTCCGAAAGTAAAAACATGTATGTAATAATCAAAGTCCTCAAGGGGCACCGCCCAAGTAATCTTTTAGAATGTTTCGGCAGGAGAAAAATTGGAATGTTCTTCATCTGGTGCTTCACAACGCCTGGAAGTTATTCCACGGGTCAACTCTTAGCGTATCACGACACAGGAAGTGAAAGGATTTTCAGCGTATCTCGACCCCGGAAGTGAAAGGGTTTATATCTCAAAGGCCCTTCATCCTGTCCTGTGGGCTTCACCGCGGCTCCTACCTCTGATACCATCATTCTTTGCGTTGATTGCAAACCCTCAAGCCGCTCATTTGCCCCCACCCCCTTTAGCCCCCGCTAGCCCCGCCGCCTCCCTCCCGCGACCCTGAACCAATGAAAGGAACATGAATGACAGGTCATTGTACCCACCATCTATCACTGTCACTGTCCACACAAGGAAAATTGAAAAACAATTTAGAGGAAATCCGCAACCAATCACCCATGTTATGCGACATCCCGCCACAGCGCAAATAGTCCCAACAGATGGGTCACTTACAAAGAAAAGGGTCATTCCCTGTACGCTAACACTCTCTGACTTCATCAAAATTAGAAATTTTTCAAAGATTGACAATTCACTAAATGGCTGTCAGTCTCCATAAGTAATCTTCAGTTTTCAAGAGTTGGCCAGTTTTAATTTATCGCTCAGGACAGACAAATTCATGCTGCATTTTTTAAGAACAGCTGACTAAATGATGTCCGTGTTCGAAGGTTCACCGATGTGTCCGCTAAATAGTCCTGCTAGGATGAAGTTTGATTTTATTTTTTTGATTGGGAAAATAAAAAAAACAAAATAAAAGTTGTCATGTTGTTGGTGGCTTTAGGAATTGCATAAGTTAGGCTTGTGTAAATTTCAATTTTTTTCCAGCAGGGATTCAGATCTACCCCTGGAATTGGCTTATAAGTAAGCCCTTGTGTGCAGAAAAACATAAAAAATTTAAAACTCACACCACACACAGTCACAGGGAGGAGAGTGTGCATCAGGTCTTAAGTTATTCATTTCTGCATCCTTCTAGGCTTTTCTGCATTCACTGCAGCGCTTAGACACCCAACGTAGGCCCTTCAGTATCAACGCCTTTCCCCATAGACACAGAATGAGTAAAACCCTTTGATACGTCAGGTCCATTATTATAAGGTTTTTATAGTGCGCATGCCTACCCGAAATGGGTTTCCCAGCGCTATGCCCGTCACGGTACCTCCTCAGAGTGGTATTGAGACACCTGTTCAGAACAGCCAGGTTTTTAGCTGTTTACGAAAAATAGAAAGAGACTGAAGAGATCTCAGCTAACGTGGACACGAGTTCCACAGCTTGGGACCTCGTGGGAGAGCGCCCGGCGTCCTTGGCGGGCTCTAACTCTAGGAATTGAGGAAAAGTTGGAACTGCTAGATTCATCTCTCCGGCTTTACCCTGGCTTTCTTAATGCACACTAAGCAATACATTAACCCCTTGCCCGCGGCCGGAATTCCGCTCCTGTGCTGGACATTCCGATCGCGGGCATGGTCATGACAGCTCCCGGCCGTCATCAGCACACGAGCACTGTGACGCATGACGGACGGGAGCAGTCATCAGCACGCAAGGGGTTAAAACAACATTGTCACTTGCTACCAAGTTACTTATAAAAAAAGCCAAAGTCAAAAGAAGATTAAAAAAAGTCAAGGTACCAAAACTAATCCTCAGAGTTGACCTTCTAGCCATTCTCTGGCCAAGGTCATGCCTGTGAGGATGGCCAGACAACATATTTGAGGAACTCAAATAAAAACCTTGACGTTGCACCCAAGGCATTAACTGCACTTCATAGCCAATCAGAACACAGCTATTTGCATATTTTCACGACCCGTCCAATAGGGTAACAGGTGAAAACATAGCGCCTCATTAAGAGTGACCTGTGGGGGGGGGGAGATTTGTTAATCCGGCTGATAAAAACAATGCCCTGTGGATCTGTATTTATCCGGTCTGAAAAATAACTGCTAACGCAAGCGTCCCCTATCCAAATGAGGAATAACATGCAGACGTTGGTGCTTAGCTATCCGAATGAGGAATAACATGCTGGGTGAATGGCTTTCAGCACTGCAATTTGCATATACAGGGATTTACCAGGCACTTTCCCCTGGCAACTTTCGTCACGTTTTGTCTGAAGAAATTCACCTGGGGAAAATTGTGGGGGATGCACATGGCCACACTGGGAACCGAAGCCCACCCTGGGAAACAGATCGGCTGGCCCCTGGTTGGGGGGGCGGGGGGGTAGTTGGAAGCACGATTCATGTCTCACCACTGCCGCTTTTGTTACAGGGGGCTGGTATACTACAACAATGCCCTATGCTGCAAAAACGGCCCTGTAACTAAAATGGCCCCCAGGGGCCCAAAACCGGCCCTACCCGTGCAGCGCACCGGGGGATTGCCCGGTGTCTGCTATGGTCAGTCCGGCCCTAAGCCTGAAGAAAACACACTGGAAACCCTCCCTACAAGACTGAAGCCGAAACATATTGAGGCAAAATTAGCAACCATGTCACACCTCTTTTTTCTTGAAAATGTCCAGCGATCCCTCGCCTTGTGGTGATGTCCGCACTGTAGAGTTGCCTTGACAAATGAATGTACACGTCACGCGGGTTACCTCAACAATCGCATCTGCTTTCACAAACCTTTCGGATACCTACAAGAAGACGTCCCACATATATAGAATACAAAATCCGACGGTCGAACCGTCACATACATTGTTCCTAAAGCGTGGAATCACCGGCGACTACACATCCGGGCTTCCTCCCCACTTCTTGAATTCCGCAAGAAGCTGAGGACCCAGCTTTTCGAGCCGTGCCCTCTAGGCCCTAGGTGTGCGTAGAGTATACCCGCCCGCGCGCGCTCTGCAAGTCTATGGAACAAAACATAAGGGGAGGTAGTAGGTGGACACCGATTTCATGCCAGGGAAGCGGGGAGTGGGCACCGATGTTAGGTGAAAGAAGCAGGGACTCTAGGTTACAAGGCGCTATATAAATGGCGCTGGCAGTTCCTTCATCCAATGGAGGTGGTTTGCGGAGGCCGAAGATCCATGAGGGTGGGGAACATATGACTTACTGTTTACTGTGTCTGGGGCTTTCCCTGCAAATGTTTTGGGATTTTCTCCCTCCAGCGGCAAGGAAAATGGTTGCTCGCGCCTTAATCCCGTCAAGGTGACTATTGTAACAGCCTGTATCTAGGTGTGCCCAAACACCTATTCAAGAAGCTCCAGGCCGTCCAAAATGCGGGGAGCATCCATTACCACACGGTTTTTACACCGCGCTACCATTACAACGCGGGCTTTACAACGGAAGTCGTTACCACGACTTGCCCTGGTAGGCGCTCTAGGCTAAGGAATAGTAGATTTACTATTCCAACACCTTCCCTACTGTACGTAGGCTGGTGTTGGAATAGTAAATGTTACTATTCCTAAGTCCAGCACCCCACAGCGCAAGTCGTGGTAACGACTTGCGTTGTAAAGCCCGCGTTGCATTGACATACAACCCCAAAATGCTGCTGTTAGACCTGTGCTCAAAATACCCCTGCATCGTTTCACCACCAAAGGGTTAAGAGACCTTCACCAGCTTCCTGTAGGAAAACATAATATGTTTCAATCTTTAACCAGTCTTCAGGGCCTGTCGCGGAACCGGTCCCCGATTTCTTTCTGATCTCTTAGTTTCATACCCTCCATTTAGAGTCCTGAGATCCTCTAAGATCAAACTTCTGTAGACACCTACATTTAAATTACAAACTAGAGGAGGTAGTTTTGTTTCCATATTGGGGGCCAAGGCCAGGAATCTCCTCACTCCTTTCATCAGATTAGCTGGAAATGATATGACTTTCAGAAAGCTCCTTAAAACTTGGCTTTTCTCCCAACCCTAATAGGCTTTCCCACCAGACACAGATCATTGTCAAATACTGTGTACTACAGGTTTCTTTTAGCACCAGGGTTCTTTGTTTCTGGGTGTTTGTTTGTGCTTTATAAATAACTCTTTTCACTTCATATGACTCCTGTATTGTTGTTTGGTTGCAGCACACCGCCTATAACTGGAACTAATCCTGTTGCCGACATTCTTTTTAACCCCTTCCACGCTGCGCAAATTTTCACGCTGTGCAGGGGTTTTATTGAGTGGGCGGTGATTCGGACGCCCCCCGGCCGTCGTCAGCACACGCCCACTGTGACGTCGGACGGCCGGGGGCTGTCCGAAGCACACAAGGGGTTAATGGGAGTCTGTGGCGAGCCGCGGGGGTGGCAAAAATATAACTCCTATGTTATTTGGTTGCAGCACACCACCTATAACTGGGCCTGCCCTGGTGCTGGAATCTGGCCTGCACAACTCCATTTCTGGGGGATTCCATGAGTAAAGTCTGCTGATACCTTCTCCTAGGATATTTTTTGTCTTCTACACTTTCTTTCATGTCAAAGTGTAGGAATTACTACCTTTGTTGCAATGAGTCTTGAGGTAAGAAGACTGCCCCGGGATGCACCTCAGGTGAGTCCTTGAGTAAGAACTCAGAGGCCACCTTCATTGATGTAACTTTATAACATGAACTTCATTTCAATAGTAGTTGAAGCCCTGTGATACTTTTCAGCGACAGCACCTACTTGTGGCTCTTTGTGGTACGCAGTGTAACTATCAATGGTGCAGCTGGTGCAGTGGCACCGAGGTCAAAGGCCTGAAGGGCCCACCGATCCCTCAGTATGCTGCATTTTACTGCACCTGCAAATGTCACTGATCCATTTTCTTTGCTTGCACCAGGGCTCGCGGCACATGCACCAGCCCAAAGTGGCATCGTTCCCATGAGGCTGGAGCTCCTGAAAGGCCAACGGGTCAGGGGCGGAGTCAATCCCCGACACGTCACCAGTTTCAACCCCAGCCCTCCCATCCTTTCAAAGAGACAGGCTGACCTGCAAGGACATTTGAAGATGTCTCTGCTGCCAGCAGCCACTTGACTAGAAAGCCCTAAAAATCCCTATGAAGCAGTCACCCTTGCACCTTTCACCACTGTCAACAATGTGTTGTGAAATATCACAATTTTGGATTGCGTCAGTCTCTCCCTTTGGCCTATCAGAGCTAACCACCTCTCCACGTATCTCACAGGGTCCCTGCAGTCAAGTCTGAGAGGCTGTAGCCTTACGGCTACAGCAGTCGACCTCGAAGCCGGGGAACTGGGTTCGAGTCTCGGCAACGACGCTCAACATCCTGTGATTCTCGGCAAATCACTTAATCTTCCTGTGCCTAACAAAAATGAATGTGTCCATTTGTAACAAAACTGGTGCTCATGTAAAGCGCTCTGATACCCGATGTCTCAGGTCTAGTTCGCGCTTTAAAAAACTCTAAAATAAATAAATAAAAATTTTAAAAAATATGTTGTCTTTCAGTCACCCACCCCTGGATATCTCCAAGTTTCCCTAGAGGCTGGTCTGCCTGCAGCCCAAGACTTTCAAAGTCATCCCCATTGGATAGCTCCAAGCCTCCCAAGATGGAGGTCAAATTCTGATCTTTCAGAACCACCCACACATTGGGTCTCTCCAAGTCTCCCTAGAAGTCGGTCCATTTCTGATCTTCTGCGGCTGCCCACAACTTGGAGTAGGTCTCAATTTTTCCATAGATGAGCCCAACTCTTTAACACAGCTGTATCACTTCCAGCATCTTACCTCCCATTCTGGGACAACAGCGGACATCAAACTAACCTATCGGTCGTTTTCAACCCCTGTCAACAAACCAACCCCACCTGTATATCTGTTGTTTCACATGATGACCGCTTCACTATCTTGGCGGCACACAAAACGATGAACGCAAAGTTTACAGAAGACGGAAGCTGTGTATCTGTCATGCAACCCAGTCCTTGGGGCAGGTCTGCATTTTGTGTTCCCTGAACGCTTCACTGAAGGAAACTGCACAGCGGGACTGGATTACCAAGACTGGCGTGTGACGACGGAGAGCCGGCGGGATTTGCTGCTTCCTTTGAAGCTTGCATGGAAGGCAGGGTGCACGCCACAGTAGCTTCACAGCGATATGCAAATAAGAGAATTAAGCGGAATAACTATATTTGTAGAGCAAAGTAAGCTGATGCATGGATAACACCATTGTGGGTGTTCGGAACTGCATCTCGCGGCTTCGAGAGCGGTTGTGTAGGCTGAACAGAATATAGATGCGCTGTAATACTCCGAGAGAGGACTCGAGATGTCTACCGTCACCTCAATCACGCGAGGGATAGCTCGCCACCACCTTTGGGTGGAGCAACCATCCCTTAGGATATTTTGGTGGTAGCCCCACTCAAGAACTTGGGGAAATTCCACCAACCGTTGAGTTAGGAGGCCTGGTACGGCCTTGGACCTTCTTCAGGGTACGAAGGTTGTCTCGTATAGACCCTTGACTAACCCTTATCGAAGGCAAGAATCCAGAGGAACAAGACCCAGCAGAAGCACAGAACCTGTAAGAGAGCACAGGCTTAATGGAATAGCAGATTAAATGCACACACTTGCCAGCAGCCGCAGTTGAGTGAATATTTAGGGGAGCCTGCAGGCGCTCTGGGAGTCGCAGTTCATAAACAATGCAGCGAGATGCGGATTCGGATGAACAGCTCCGAATAATGCCGCATAAATGGATATTTAACCAGATCAGAGAGGCTCACAGGGTGCGCTGGGACTGGGAATCAGAGAACAAATGAAATGAGATACGAAAGATGATGGAAACGCGAGAAGGCCAGCAGCCTGGGCGGTAGAGGGAGAGCTGGGAGAAGATTGGTGAGAAGGGGAAGAAAGCCTGGCCAGGTCAGCAGGAGAGGAGGGCAGATGGAGATGAGACAATAAGAGTAGCTGAGAGCATCTGGGTGAGACTAGCAGTGAACTGAAGACCCCTGCGCTCTACGCAAATATTGGACACAATATGATGACAACATAGTCAGGGATGCCCTCCGGCATGGGCCCACCAATAAGGGACCAGAGAGGTCAAACAATCAATCAGGGGAATTGTAAGCGCACTACTCACTCGAGAGGGTCTCAAGGCGCTGGGGGGGGGCTAAGCAGCTCCGTTTAGTCGAAGAGCCAGGTCTTGAGTGTCTTTCTGAAGATTTTCAGGGAGGGGGCACGTCTGATGTCGATTTAGAGCTCATTCCAGGTCTTGGCCGCGATGTAGGAGAAAGTTCTTCCCCCTGTTTTGGCTCTGCGGATTTGCGGGATTTCGGCGAGGGCGGCGGATCGGAGGTTTGGCTTAGGTAAGTGGAAGAAGATTCTCTCGTTGAGGTATTTGGGTCCGGTGTTGTGAAGGCATTTGTAGGCGTGGGTGAGTATCTTGAAGGTGATTCTCTTTTCTATGGGGAGCCAGTCGAAGTTCCGCAGGTGTTGGGGGATGTGCTCGTGTCGAGGGATGCCGAGGACGAGTCTGCCTGCAGTGTTCTGTATGGTCTGGAGTTTGGGGAGTTCATTTCCGTTAGTTAGGAGAGGAAGGGTGGCAGTCTGATTCTTTGGGTTCTGCTGGTAAGGTAGGAGCGGATCCAGTCGAGGGCAGTTCCCTGTATTCCGGCATCGTGGAGTCTGGCGGTGAGTGTGCGGTGGGAGACGGTGTTGAACGCTGCGGAGAGGTCGAGTAGGATCAGGGCCGCGGTGTGTCCTTGGTCAAGGAGCGTGCGGATGTCGTCTGTAGCAGTGAGTAGAGCGGTCTCGGCGGTGGTGTAGCTGCTGCAGAATCCGGATTGGGAGGGGTCGAGGATAGTGTTATCTTCAATGAATCTTGTCAGCTTGGCATTGACTGTCTTCTCAGAGACTTCGCCAACGGGAGGAGGGAGATGGGTCGGTAGTTCTTGAGGTCCGTGGGATCTGCTGAGGACTTCTTGAGCTGGGCTCTGACTTCTGCGCGTTCCCAGTCGTCAGGATAGATGCCGGTATTGAAGGTGGCGTTGATTGTGTGTCGTAGTTCCCGAGCAATGGCGGCTCTGTGGAAGAGGTGGGGGGAAAGTAAGAGACTGGGAGCGAGAGAGAGTCAAGAATGGTTTGGTGTGGAACCCAGATCAGAGGAAAGCGGTCCCGCTCAGGGCAGTCAGTTCAGAATATGGAAGGACATCAGACGGAGCAGTCACAGAGTGAGACCGAATACTAGAACCTAGGATTTCTTAAATAAACCAATCAGGCGATAGGCTTCATCATTGGCTTATCATAACCTTAAGACTTGGCTTTTTTTAATCCTTTTTAGGCCTAGCACCAAACTCTGGTATCTGGGCCCACAGACGTGATCATTGGGTAATCGCCCAAACCAACTCATGCTTCTCATAGTCCACTTAGGCTTTCCCAGAAGGCACCTATCGGTATACAGTCATACAATTACAAATATGTACAAAATTACAGCTGGTAAAAACAATACATATCCGTTCCTAAAATGGCATCGCAATGATTCTCAAAGTTTAAGTCTCCTCCCCACCAAGGTTTGTCCCCAGCGGTGACAAACACACTTACCGGCTGTGGGAATCCGTGCGATTCCCCCTAACAAAATATATCTCAAGAAACTTTAACAAAGTACAATGACAATAAACCCTTAAAGGGCTATTGGCTTTAAAATATGCTTTTCAGAATAAATAATTCAGGCCTACTGCCTTTGTAACTTTTCACAATAAACGGATAAGGCTATTGCGTTTCTCCATTACTAACTCCTTAACCGCGGTGCGAATTCTGCCGCAGTGCAGGAGTTCTAATGAGCGGGCGGGGTTGCGTTGACCAACGGCCGTTGGCCGACGCGAGCACGGAACGGGTTAACTCAGGCCGGCTGTGTTGCACATAAGCTTTTCTCTAAGGCAAAAAAATGCAATACAAGCACTCTTTTCAGAGGAAGCATACAACTTCTGCCCAATCAAAATGTGTACGCAAGTGAATCAACATTTAGGTGGAGCGGAAATCTCTTTCTCAGCGGTGCTCTTCAAAGTTTTTTTTCTGTTGATCACATAAGGTCTGGTGACAGCTGCACGGCAGTGGCGTAGCAGGGGGGAGTGGGCGGGACGAGTTTTGGGGGCGGCTCCACCCACCGCTCTTACATGCGTTTCCCGCAAGGGGCGGGAAACGCAGAATTTATCGCCAGCACCACCCCCCTGCTCTTCAGCGCAGCGGCGGGCGTCAAAGGCAGGGACCGCCACGGGTGGTAGAGTGCCTAGCTATGCCACTGCTGCGCTGTCAGGATAGACCCAAAAATTAACCGGTTTGAGTTTCTACTCACAGAACCAGGCCAATGGGGAGGCAGCCAGAGCTCATGAGATGACCTCTGAACTCACCGGTGAGAAACAGAGGCACATATCTGTGTTTTTTCTTCTTCATGTAATGACATACTCTCCACGCCATGAGGTAGAGGTTTCTCAAAATGTCCTTGTGCTGCTGGCCACACCCCCAGCCGACTACTCCGAGATTATGATCGTCTATCCCCAAACGCCCTGTCGTATGTCATCTACCACCTGTATTAACTGATTTGCATCATGAGCATTCTCAACTATTTCTTTCATTCCATTACATCCCTATCTCAGATTGACTCCACTAGTGACTTCTCCCAAAAACCACTTCTCCCTTCACACGAGCCCCCATTACCCAGCAGTCTCTCACCTGCGGCTTTGAGGGCGCCAGGCTGGCAAGCTCTTCTGAAATCTCCTCAAGAGCGCTTCCTTGTGTGGACCATCCTTCAAAGCGCGTTGAGGCACCATGGCTACACCATGTTTTCTGCCGCCACTTTGAGAGTTGATCAAATTTGAGAGAGAGGCTATGGAACAACTCTCACAAAAGGATACACAAGATCAGAGGGAGTTTGTGTTATCCTATATGGACAAGAGATGTCCTAGTGACGTCATAGAGGGGCTGCTAGGAGCAACCAGAGGAGGAAAATTCTATTGGCTGAACATGGAGCATGGGATAATTGTGATGTCACTTCCTGATCTCCAACTAGCTGTGGTGTCACTAAAGTCCAGGCCTTGACTGCTGTGTACTGCTCCGGCGTGGGGTGGGCGGGCAGTTTGACTTAGCACACCTTGATTTTTGTGACTTGCTGGGTTCTGGTTCCAAGACGCAAACGTCACTTGAACAAGAGCCGCATCGACAGTATGCGTTAAAAGTCCACCCGGCCTTAAGCAGACCACCCCAACATGACCCGCTTAGTTCCACACTTAGGATGGATGAATCACAAGCCAAAAGTTGTCATAAGTTGTCCGCGTCATCACATTTCTTCCTAAAGTCTAGGAGGGATTTCTGTTGCGCCTCACAACTGTAAAATATGAGTTATCACCACCAGTATCTTTGGTGATTTCCATGTGGACAGGGAAATTGCCAGATTGTCCAGAGGCTGGACAGGGCCAAGCCTTGCAGAGACACTGATGACGTCACTCGGGAAGAGATAATCCATTATGTGTCACAGAAGAGGCTGAAACTCCCCTCCAGGCCAGCAGAGGGCGCCGCTTCTGGAGGAGAACTTATCATCTCCAAGAAGGCACTTATGAGGCCAAACTGTCACCAAAAGGTCACAACCCCGGACGTTTCCAGATATTTCTTGCATGACAGCACTGCTCAGGTCTGAAAGATTTCGTTCCTGAGAGCCAGCCACGTATGCCAGCTTCAGTCTATCGTCTAATGTTGTCATTTGAATGGATTTAGGGGGTTATTAAAGATAGGGAACCACAGATTATTCCAAAGTCAGATCTCTGAGGAAACTTTAATAATCATAGAAAATTGGGGAGTGTCAATACCTCAATGAATTTCACAGTCAACACTCATTCTGAAATAATTCCTAAAAGAAGTTGTTGAAGAATAAACATTATCTACTGTTAAATTATTCTCCGATTCTCCGACACCCATCTTAATTGGGTGTGATCATATTGTACCCGTAAATTTCAGGTGTGAGGGAACCGAACACCTCAAAATCTTCTGCGAAACATCTGCTGAGGAGGATCCTTATGAGGGCCCTGGGTTGGGAATTCTGTGAATTTTATTTTTTTAGTAGAGGCCAACAAATTAACAAGGAGAGCCAAGTCAGAGTCGGGCCAAGGGCCGGCTGTGGCTACCAGACTCCTCGTACGAGCCGAGCCGTGAAAATATTTGCCATGTAAATCATACAACAAACATCATGTTAGAACATGTACATCAGCTTATATCTCTTCATCACCTTAGTACATCGGCTTATATCTCTTCATCGTCTAGGTACATCAGATGATATCTCTGCATCGAGAAGTATTTATTACGAGTGATCGTTTTCAAATCATTCCTGCTCCCGCCGTGACAACAACGGTATCGGTGGTCTTAGCGGCGAATCCGTTGCCATGAATACCCTATACGCGGCCTAGATCCTTTAATACAGAGAGCAACATTTCAGTTTATTAAATCAAACACATAAGAGGTTTTTGTACAGATCACATCCTGAACTCACATATTGAAGGTGCTCCGATATGTGATAACGAACAAAAAGAAGGCTCCGCGGCACCGTTTGTTCAAGCACGGAAGGCGGGATGGATCCCCCGGTTCAGGCTGTGCAATTCAGCAACTAGATGGTCATTAGGCTTGAGCCAAATGTAGATTATGCTGGCGTCATTTTCATAAATTTGAAAAATTCACGTTACGCTTGCTATGCGAAATTCCCGAAATTATGACATTTTGCTACTTTGCATAATTATGCACCATTCAATGTAAAAAATTATTGCAAAATGAGCCCTACTTCAAAGCCACACAAACACATAATGCAATTGCTTATTGCTTGCTGTGCTTTTGTGTTTTTATAGCACCTCAAATAAATATTGACTCAAGGACACGTTTAGCTCTAAATGAAGCGCAAAATGATGGATCTGCAATTTAGGAACCTATGCAAGATCAAATTAAGCACATCTTTCTGACATCAAAGGTTAATGCATCAAAGGATAATACTTTATCCTTAATTCTTCAAAGAGGAGATTGCAGCATGGGTGACCGGTGGAGCTGCCGTTTATTTTTGGCTGTTTCACGTGGCACAAACCTTGACCACAGACATATGAATGCTTCACAACAGACATAGAATATGTTACACTTTTTTTTCTTGTCAAAGGAAGATTTACTGGGATTCGCGGGATCCGGAGCTGTGGACAGGTTCAAAGTGGTTCCCTATTTCCCCTGGCCAGCACTTTTAGCTACTAACCCATGTGGCCTTCCGTGAAAGCTCGACTCGTTTTGGGCTCCAGGTTCCAAGAGGACCTCGAGCTGAGCCACAGACTGATTTAGTGGCCATGAGAAACTCACAAACTCTAGTATCGAGTAGGAGTGATAACTTCTGGAGTATAGCGCCTTGATGCGCTTCAAGAGAACAATCCAGTAGAAACAGGTCTTCTGGGAGGAAATTCTAGATGGATGTCATCAATTTTATGGCAAGGCACGGAGGCCAATATTATGCAACTACATCATAATGTGAGAACTTGGAATACGAATGAACAATTTTCCTCCTTAAAGAAAGATGGCCGACCGATCCCACAGAGACTAAGAAGGGTCGATGGTGGTTTTGGCCAACAAAGGAGAAGAAAGATTGTAAGTTCATTGGTGAACCAGGGCGCAGAAGGTTTTTTTTTTTGTGAGTTACACGGTGTATCGGAACAACGTAATCCAGAGAGGATGCTCTCCGACTACTGAAATTAGCTACAGAAGAATCAATGTTGGTTTCAAGGCATGGAAATTCGCCTCTCTGGGCTTCACTGAAAGTATCACAACTGATTTTGGTCTGAGTGACAAGTTTTGGAAATCCAAAACCAATAAATTGAACAAAACTGCCATATGATCAGACCAAATTAGAGGTAATGGTGAGTAAACGTCAAGACTCCGCGATTCACAAAGATGAGGTCGGGAGTGAGCTCTGCCTTCTGTGTGGGGAAGTTCATGACGGGTCATGGGACTGAGACGGCCCTCATCAAGGCATCTGATGAGATCAGGATGATCCTAGATAGAGGTGGTGCAGCAGTCCTGATCCTATTGGATCTGTCTGCGGCTTTGACACGTCGATCACGTCATTCTGATCGACCGTGCCTCTGCCATTGGCATTGAGCAAAAGGCTAGAGCACTACTAACCTCATTTCTCGCCAATCGTACTCAGTCTGTTAAGCTTGGCGAATTCTACTCTCCGGTTTTCTCCCTACCCTTGTGGGGTGCCCCAAGGTTCCTCCCGAAGTCCAACCTTTATTTATTTATTTTATTTCTAAAGTTTTATATAGCGCGAACTTGATCCCAAAGGATATCAGACCTTATTTAATATCTATGTGTCTGACCTGGCTAGGATCATTAAAACGCACAGGATGAGGTTAACCTCTTATGCCGATGACACCCAACTTGTGTTGGCAGTCCACAATGATGGACTGGAAGTGGTGACCAGTTTTCAAGAGGGAATGCGAGCCATTAGCTCCTGGATGTCACTCAACTGCCTGAAGTTGAACTCCGATAAAATGGAGGTAATGACTTTTGGTAGTTTATCGCCCAGTTGGTCCCCTACTTGGTGGCCTATCGATTTGGGATCCCCTCCTCAACCGGTTACTAAGGTCAGGAATCTTGGAGTAATGTTCGATGACAAGCTCTCGTTCATCCACCATGCAAACTCGGTGGTTTCCTCATCCTTTTTCATTCTTAAAATGATTAGGAAACTCCTTCCTTTCCTCCCTCCGAGCGCAGGAAAAACCCTCATGTGCACATTAGTCATGTCGAAGATCGACTATTGCAATGGCCTCCTCCTAAATGCTCAGGAGAAAGTCCTAAATAAATTGCAACTTGTTCAAAACTCAGCTGTCAGAATACTGTCTGGCACGCCTACGTTTACATCTATTTCTCCAGTCATACGCCAGCTCCACTGGTTGCCGGTCAGGAGCCGAACCAAATTCAAAGCACTTTGTATCGCATATAGGGCAATTAACAACTCCGGACCTGAGTTCTTAAAAAGATCATTATGCCCGTACGCTCCCAAAAGACCCTTGCGTTCCTCTTCAGCTCGCTTCCTAACTGTTCAGCGTACTAGAAATCATCATGGGGAGATAGACACTTTACAGTCAGTTGCTACGGCAAAACTATGGAACACCCTCCCTCTTCACATTAGGGCCAGTCCCTCCCTCCTGACATTTAGGAAGCTAGTAAAAACGGGAAACATCCTTTACAACGCAACTTTTACCACGCAGTGCCTTTACGACGCAACTTTTACAACGCAAACCATTACAACGCATTGCGCTGGGGGGCGCTCTAGGATAGGGAATAGGTTTAATTTACTATCCAACACCTTCCCTACTATCCACGGGGACTGGAGTTGGAATAGTAAATTAAACTATTCACTATCCAGCGCCCCAAAGCACTATGCGTTGTAATGGTATGCGTTGTAAAAACAGCATTGTAAAGGCATGCGTGGTAAAAGCATGCGTTGTAATGTCATACATCCCTTTTCAACCAGTAATCACTCATTTCATCTGTTTGCTCCATCATTTCTCAGCGCAGAGACACCTCCGGGTAGTTGTGCGCTATATAAATTGCACAAATAAATAAAATACAAATGAGTTGAGTTAACCCCAAGGCGCTCACTGGGGCACTCAGAGTAATGGGGCCAGTACTAATGTCATCCAGGTGGCAGTTCAGATCTTTAAGGATTGTAAAACTGAAGGTTTTGAGAATAAAGGGGTCAGGAAGAGATAGTAAAGAGCACATACTATCACAACTTAGGTCCAGAGGGTGAGATGCCAGAGCACCAGTGCAAGACGCGGCAGCATGAATGCAAAGAGTGAAAATAGACGCTTTACAGTGAGACAGGATAGTAATAGAGCAAGTAGTACTTTTGAGGTCGTTGTAGACACAACACGGGCACACTGCCTGAAGCAGAGCATGTGAACGATGCACCACACTCACACTGCCTGTACGACAGGTATGTACTCTGCCAGCACACTTCACTGCCTGGAACAGAGCATGCTAAGGGTGCAACAACAGACATACTGCCTGCAATAGAGCACGTCACAAACGCTGCAGTGCAGGCCTGTCTCTCACACGTCTTCATCCAACGCGCCGCGCCCCATAACACGATAAGCGCACCTCAGTGGTCATCACGCATGACATGGAAACACTTCCCACACAGAATCAAAACAAAGACAGCACACTTCTACCCTCCATGCTGTAGCATGCCTCAAATGTAGGTAAGTGCTTCGGTGCCCCACGTAGAGGCAGTAAGCACTATATAAATGATGCAATACTAACCAGGTGTGTGAGGCTTGCAGGCCCACAGAGCGAGGCCGGCACGGGTGCCCACTGACTGCCTCATATTACAGCAGGTGGCCGCTCATTACAGACTGACTGACACTCGCTTTGTCTCCATTACTGGCCCGTCGGCGGCATCACCTTTCCCCATGATCACCGCGCGGTAACGAATAGCGCGCCCCGCCCCCTTGAAGCCACCGCTGAAAGGAAACACCCTGACCCCGGATGTGCTAATACCGCTGTGACCTCCACACCACCTGTGCCAGGGAGAGGGTCGCTGGGGAGACTGGTGGTGGTGGTGGTGGTGGTGGTGGCGGTGGCGGGTGGGTCTTCAAGCATAGGAGGGCCTTATAGGGCCTGGGTCAAGGTGGACTTTAGATGGTGGGGTTACCACCCCTTCCCCACTCCTTCTAGAAGCCCCTCTCATCTCCAGTCCAGTTGCATACTCCTGTATTTCTTTCATTTCAAACATGCATTGAATTTTTCTGGAGTTTTGATTAATGCTAAATGTGTGTCTTGGCGGCCACGTCAGAGCTCTTCGGAGCAGTGCATAAATAGAAATATAGAAGTGCAGGTACTCACTATTTAGAGCACCTGTTTGCTCCTGGGAAGTGCTGGTACTCGCCTATTAAAGGTATTGCAGTAATGCTGAGAAGTGCAGGTACTCTCTCATTAAATGTGTTTGAGAAGTGCAGGTACTCTCCCATTAAATGTGTTTGAGAAGTGCTGGTTCTCTCCCATTAAATGTATTGCAGCAGTGCTCAGAAGTGCTGGTGCTCTCCCATTAAATTATTGCAAAAGTGCTGAGAAGTGCCGGTACTCTCCCATTGAATGCATTGCAGCAGTGCTCAGAAGTGCTGGTGCTCTCCCATTAAATGTATTGCAGAAGTGCTGGTACTCTCCCAATAAATGTATTGCAGAAGTGCTGAGAAGTGCTGGTGCTCTATCATTAAATGTATTGCAGCAGTGCTGAGAAGTGCCGGTACTCTCCCATTAAATGTACTGCAGAAATGCTGTGAAGTTCAGGTACTCAGTATCTTACAGCACCGGCTCATTTAAAGCCCTGCTTCAGAGGATGTGTATGTTGAAAGTCCGTTTGACTGTACAATGTGCCCGCCTGGTGAAGCCAATTCACCATTAGTGTCTGCAGAGCCTGCACCATCCTTTCGTGTCTGTACGACCAATGCCACAAAACACACACTGCCTCGCCCATCTGTGCAGTAGCATGTGCATGCAGTGCCAGTGCTTGGCCCCTATCTTACATGTGCTAGTGTGGTAACACTCAAGCGATCGAAAGCCTGGGGTGCAACGACATGGGCGGTACTGGGCCTGTTGTCTCTCCGTGGCAGTATCCAGGGATGGCAAGCTGGTGGCAAAAGGAGCAAATAATGAACGGAATGCTGAACAAATCTAACACTCAGTCACAAAGATCTGGGTTTCATCCATTATTTTTTGCTCACTCTGCCACCCCAGTTTAGACCCAGCCATATGGAAATTAGTCTTGACCCTGTGTCTCATGGGACCAGTCCAGGCCGAACTGCTGTACTCCCCGGACGGGAAGCAAGCATCCTGGGACCGGTTTCGGCGTAACACCCCTCATCAGCCAGGCTAGCTTGAGTCCAGTGGCACAGTGAGCAAAGGGACCCACGTCTGGGAATACCCCCGGATGCTTGCTTCAGGTCCAGGGACCCATCTTCACAGTTCGGGCTGGACTGTTCCCATGAGGCACAGGGTCAAGACTGATTTGCATATGGCCATGTCTGAACTGGGCTGGCATGGTGAGCTAAAGAATGATGATGGATTAAACCCAGATCAGTTGACTGGGGGTGAGTGCTTGCAATGTTCAACACTCCACCCATCATCTCCTTGTGTTTGCTTTGTTTGCCCTAAGTTGGCAGACGCCCAGACGTGGGTCCCTTGCTCACTTTGCCACTGGATTCAAGCTAGCCTGGCTGATGACGGCTGATTAGCCAGAAACCGGTGACATGGCTTGGCAGTTCGGGCTGGACTGTGCACGATGGTGGCACCCCAAGGCCCTCCCTGCCCCTCCTGTGGCACCCGATACCAGCTGCGGGAGGAAGGGGCACCCAGTGCCTGGCGCTGCCCACGACAGACGAGGCCTCACCCAGCCCTGGTGGTAATGGCGGACACCGACACAGCTGTCAGCGCGCTGCCTTATGAATAATGCAGGAGGCTCATGAATATGCAAATCTGGGGCTGCTGATTAGCTGTAAATGAGACGGCGGCTGTCCGTCTCCGCAGCCAGCCCTGGCACGGGCGCCACAGCGCCTAGACCCATGCTTACACCTGCACCGAGGCGCTGTAAACACATCCCTGGGAGTTCGAAGCACAAAAGTGCCTCCATGTATGTTTTAACCCCCTAATTAATCTCCCTGGCACTCTCCTGCGTGCACTCCTCCAGCGAGCCTTGAGAGTTTTGGGTCACGCCGGTACAAAAATACAAACCAACGTTTTCGAGGGACTCCTGAGATTAGAGCATTTCAGCAAAAAATGCTTCATGTGTGAATTTCCCCATCTGTTGTTCTCTGCTTTCTCTGTTGTTATTGTCAGCGTTTTTAAAAATATATTTTTCGACCTTAAAGGCTTGTGCTGACTGTTTTTTGTTGTTTTAGCAAAATTGCATATTTTTTCCTCACCCTTCTGCTGTTTGTTTCGTTTCTGTCTCTCGTGGACTCCCTCGGTGCAGTGCTGGGGCTGACTTCAGGGCCTGGCAGCACTCAGAAACTATAGTGTTTACTGTTAAGTTAAGTTAAATTAAACTATGCTGTGTTGTCACTTATTTTATGCCGTTGTCGTCACTTATGTAGTGCATATTAGTAGGACTCCACAAATGGTGCCAAGATCTCCACCACTATATGCAAAGTAACTTTGTACCTGCTGGAGGGCTACCCATAGTCTGAAACAAGCATTGGCCACTCCAATAGATCTGGTGGTCATTGTCAGCCTCTTGGCTTTGCCAGTGCTTGCGATGTTTAGTCGTGGTGTTTGTGTACCTTTATTTTCGGGGAGCTGCTGGCCCCGCTAATTGTCTCGAAAGCACACCTGGCCTTATAGTTCTGTCACTGACGGGAACTCCTTTGTGTGAGGATGCGCTCCTTGTGAAAGGGCAGAATGTGTCACTCAGTGCAGGTAGCCAATGGCTGAAGTGGGCTGAGCCACTGCCCCATGCTGTGTGTGTGTGTCGGTGTGATGTATTCGGATTAGATGCTATGGGAATGCTGAACGGGACGAAGGGGTATTTGCGTCTGTCGATTCTTTGTCCATCAAGGGGGATGTTACAGTTATTGTAAATCCGGGTTTGTTGATTAAATCCACTGACCCTGTGTAGTCTGCTTGTATGGATAAACTGGGCTTTCTGGCTGAGGCATTGTTGAGGCGTCACCAAAATCACATATAGGGTCAAATAAAGAAAAGTAGGTCTCTTGTGCAGAAGTGTGGCTCAATGGTTAGAGCGGCAGACCCTGATGCAGAGGTCTAGTCCGGGACCAGGGTTCAATTTCCGCCTCAGCGGGTCTTGGGCTCAATTTCCTCGGACCTGATAATTCTCGCCTCGGTGTCTATTCTAATCATGGGTCCCACTCTGCGACTCTGGGCAATAGCTTGCTTAATCTCCACAACGGCCCCAACAGCGCTGGGATGCCTGGCTTTACCTTGGGGGTGCCCAGGAGTGGACATTTCACAGGGAAAAGTTAGGAAGAGTTCCACAGCGGTATGAGTACAGCGCCAAGACGCCTCAGGGTATAAGTGCGCTATACAAGTACGAATTCATTGATTTCATTTCATTGTGCAAGTCTTTTTTGGAGTTTCTATAAAAGTACTCCAAACACTCGGCTTTCAAGGAATCAGCATACTAACACATAAACATAAATGAAATACGTACAAAACCAAAGCAGGCCCCAACCTTTACATTCCTCAGTAATGGTCATCAGGGGTGGTCATCAGGGGTGGTCATCAGGGGTGGTCATCAGGGGTGGTCATCAGGGGGTGTTTAGCCTTTTTGATCAGTCAGGGAAGATGCCTGAGGCCCAGGGAGGTAAAGTAACCCAGGATTACAGAATGTATTCACGATGGGACGCCAGGCAGACCGTGTCTCCTGGTTGCACTGTCGACGACTGGACCCGATCAGTGCACACAATGCACCACTTGGTGCACGAAGGTTCCCAGACAGGTGCTGTCCCACCATGCACCGCTTCACACTAGAAGAGTTGAAAGTAAGGGTATGCAAAGTTTCCACGCTTTTAATTCAGAAAACCTTGCAAAGTTGTTATTTTTCGCAAGCTTTGCTAAGGTCGCAATGTTCAAATTTCGAGAATGAGATTTCACGCTTCCAGAGTGCGCAAAATTATCTTTTGCAGGGAAATAAATCCGCTAAGAGCAATCTAGGCCTTGCTCCCCATCCCCCATGGTGGCTGTCTGCCACGTCAGCTCCTGCTCCTGTCATCATTCTACGTTCACTCATCACCTGGTCCCCTGATCCCCTGGTCTATAAACTCGTCTGACCCTCCAACCACTTGGGTTTCTGGCCCAACATCCCCACACTGAGCTTCAAGCCCTCGGTCTTGACCCCCCAATACATCTACAGCGGCTTCTTTCCACCACCTTGGCACAGTGTCACCTTCTTATGGCATAAGTTAGTCTGGGCTCCTGTTGACTCACCCAACTCAATCATTATTTTTAGGTAGAATTAACCTTTACATTTTACTTTTACTAAAATGATGTGTATCATATATTTATTTATCAGACTTTTCAGCCAGCCCTCTTCGTTCATTGGTCTGTTTCTGAGCCATTCACATATTTCTTCAGCCCACTGCAGCATAGAGCAATGGGTCCGCCCACTTCAGCCATTGGCTAACTTCACTGTGAGTGGCAGTATTCATTCCCTGTTCACAAGGAACGCATGCTCCCACAAAGTAGTTCTCTTCAGTGCCATAACTATATGCCAACGTGTGCTTTCCAAGACAAAAATGTTTTTACTTTAAGTACATTTTTTTTACTCAGACTGACCAGGATCTAGCAGCTTCTTCAGCAATAAAGTTTTGGAAAAACAATGACAAAACAAGTATTGGCAAAGACAAAATACTGGTGGCAAAAGCCAGGCCTACAGGCTTTGCCAATGTTTGTGTATTAGCAGTTGATTTGGCAATGCAGTCCCTAGTCCTCTGTTCCCCAAACTCCTCCAGCTCGCCCCTGTTTTGCCCTGTTCTCTGTGCCCCAAACCACTCTGTCCCTGTTTTTCCTGGGCACCTGTTTGCCGTGCACCCTTTGGGTCTTTCTTTGCTTATACCCTCCTCCCTTACCCTTTTCCTGACACCCCTGCCCCTCTCCGAGATGTTTGTCAGGACCTCTACCGTGGTGCCCTCCACCCCTTTGTATCTGTTCCCAGAATACTTCAGACTCTCCTTACCCAGCCCCCTGTCCCTTCACCTTCCCCTCCCTGACACCCCCTTCAAACAGTGAGACCTGAAAGTTTCAGTAGAGAGACCTTGAAATCAAATGTGGGTGAATGCTTGATTTGCTCCGCATCCCGTCCATCATCTGTGTGCCTTTTGCTTTCTCGCCCTAAGTGTGCCGAGTATGCCCAGACGGGGGGTCACTGTGTCACTGGATTCAAGCTATCCTGGCTGATGAGGGGTGAAACCCCGAAACCGGTCCCAGGATGCTTGTTTCCGGTCCAGGGAGGACCTGGCCGGCAGTTCGGGCTGGACTGTTCGCATGAGGCACAGGGTAAGACTGATTTGCATATAGCTGGGTCTTAACTGGGGTGGGCGAAGTGAGCTAAAGAACGATGATGGATTCCACCCAGATCTGTGACTGGGGGTGAGTGTCTGAAAAGTTTCAGCGCTCCGTCCATCATCTCCTTCTGCTTGCTTTGTTCGCCATAAATTGGCACGGTATTCACTGACGTGGGTCCCTTGCTCACTTTGCCACTGGATTCAAGCTAGCCTGGCTGATGAGGGGTCTTTCCCCAAAACCGGTCCCAGGATGCTTGTTTCCGGTTCAGGTAAGACCTGGCTTGGCAGTTCAGTGCTGGACTGTGTTTATGAGCCACGGATGTTCGGGCTGGACTGTTCCCAAGAGGCACAGGTTCAAGACTGATTTGCATATAGCTGGGTCTAAACTGAGGTGGCGAAGTGAGCTAAAGAACGATGATGGATTCCACCCAGATCTGTGACTGGGGGTGAGTGTCTGAAAAGTTTCAGCACTCCGTCCATCATCTCCTTGTGTTTGCTACGAAATCAGGGCCCACCCAGATGCCTGGTGTTGAGATTGCTCTGCCAAGAATGCTTTTATTCTAATCTCCTCTTTCTGGTTTGTTTTAGAGTCACACATCAGCATTGCACTAGTCTCAACACAAGCTTTGCACACAAGCGCTAGACACATACTCAAACATAGCCTCCGGATAACTGACTGATAAGAATGTAATGCCCGCTGATACATCATTCAGTATTTGAAATCTGTGCCTTTTGGTGAGGTGACCCGCAGCCCGTGGCCAATAGCCTTCAGTGGGCACCTACGGCCTAAAGTGCGGGTTCTCGCCTCGGTCTCCTTCTGTGGGGCTTTTTAAACCCTTTCTCTCCCCCTCCAGTATTTGAAAGGGGTTGTGCAGGGACAGATAATTATTTTATATAGGATAAAAGACTAAACACAGGTATTGTCAAAATTTGGGGAATACATATTTCAGAAACACGGGAATCAAAGAATTTCTAGGGACTCTCAGATATTCTTTACTTAATGGCGGGATTATTTCTGCCAGAATTACATTAATATGCCCATTGTTATGTTAACCCCTTGGGCGCGGCCGCGATTCTGCGCTTGTGCTGTGTTTTCCGTAGTGGGCGGGTTCATGACGGCCCCCAGCCGTCATCAGCACACGAGCCCCGTGATGCATGACGGCTGGGGGCCGTCATCAGCATCGAAGGGGTTAATGGACAGATCCGTCTTATCAATGGTTTATAAAAACGTCAGCCATAGATACAACGGTGCCCCCTTGTGGCCGGGTGTTTCCTTCCCATCAGAGTGCAGGGATCCCCAACAGAAGCAAGTGACGCACAAGAGCGCACTGCCCACAGGCACAGCGAGGGGGCGCTCTTGCATGCGATCACTTTCATTCAATGACAGCTCGTTTCAAGGCTCAGGAGGATGAATCACTGACGTCATCTCTTCTTTTGGACTGGTAAAGAGTCAATTTACCAAGGCATCCTAATGGTGTTTAAGCTGTTGGCATTGTAAATGATAATGCCTTTTACTAATCTGCTTTGATAATTAACACATAAATAAAAGGCATTGTCATTTGCGGGGGGCGTGGAAAGCTCAGCTTCTGCTTTTGGTACAGGGGGGCCAATATTGAAGCACTGTACCAAAAACAGTCCCCACCGGTCCAAAACCGGCCCCCACCCTTCCGGCCCACCAGGAAAACGCCTGGTGCCCACTACGGCCAGCCCGGCCCTGTTTAGGTTCCTTTTCATCTCTGCTTCCTCACTTTGTCACTGTTTTCCTATCGTTCTCTTTCTTCTTTCCTGCCTTTGTCTCTCTTGCTCTGAATCAAAGCCCGATGATGAAATATAAGTCTTGAAACCAGAAATGAGTGCTGAAGGCCGGCACTGCAACCACCTGTACAAATTAAGCACCATCTGAGGTGTGTGTCAGGTTAGCAGCAGCTGTGGAAAATGATGAACTGAGGACGGGATAGTGTTGACATGGGAATAAAATGCAAGAGAGACTGAGAAGGGGAGAGATTGGGGTAAAGGGGAGAGAGGTGGAGGGTAGACAGCATATACTAGGAGACAAGGAGAGAGCAGAGAAAGAGAGTGAAGAGATTCAGAGAGCAGTGTGAGAGAAGAGGGAGGGTGAGAGAAGAGGGAGTTTGAGAGAAGATAGAGGGAGGAGAGAGAGGAGGGAGGAGAGAGAGGAGGGGGGAGGGAACGGGGAAAAGGTAGGAGAGAGAGACGTAGTGAGAGGAGGGAAATAAAGGTAAGTGGGAGCACGATAAAGGAGAAAGAAGAAAGCAGTAGAGAGAGAGAGATGGCAGAAAGAGGGGAGGTGTGAGTGAGAGGAGAGCTCAAGCACAGAGGAGAAAGAAAGGCAAGGAGGGGAAGAGAAAGAGGGCAGAAGAGGGAGGGAGCGAAAGAAAGACGGAGAAGGCGATATAAACATCAAAGAACAGCAAGAACGAGTGACAGGAAAATAAAAACAAAAATAAATAAACAATAGGAGGAAGAAAAATGAACAAATAGAAGAGAACACGCGCAAAATGAGTGTAAAATAGCAGAAAAGAAAAGAAACAAGAGGAAGGGAAGGGTGGAAGGAAGGTGAATGAGAGTGAAGGAGGGAGGGAGTAAAAAAAATAAATAAAGAAAGGATTTTGTGAACAAGGGAGAGACTGCGCCAATGCTATCTGCACTCACTGCTTTCCCTCTCCCCCTCCCCTCTCGCCTGGAAGCACCAGTCACGTCTGGGAGCCTCCCCCCCCCCCCTCCTTACGGTGCGGGGGGGGGGGGGGTGTTATTTCGCAAAGGTTCTTGAGGCAAATACATTAGCACTTTGGAAAACTGTAATTTTCTCTCACACAAGCTTGTAGCATGTGTGATATTTCCAAAGCACGTGCCCTGCTCCCACTGTACAGGCAGCGGGGGGGCTCGTGACCCCCCCCCCAAATCCCCCCAGGGGTCCAACCCCCCCCCCCCTTTATAAGCCCACTAATTTCCAGAGGCCTTGCTCAGCTGTCACCCAGCCCTCTTACACGCTGTCAATTAAAGTCACGTCTTATTAGAGGCCGGGGGGGGGAGGGGGGGGAGACGTGTGCACCAGAGGTCGGGGGGGGGGGGGGGGGGGGGCTGCACGTCTGTGCACAAGAGGTCGGGGGGGGGGGGCTACACGTCTATGCACAAGAGGTCGGGGGTGGGGGGCTGCACGTCTATGCACAAGAGGCGGGTCCAAGGCACATTTCAGGACAGCCAGAGGCCATGTAAATGACTTCAAATTGGATTCATTAAATGTGCATTTATCATCAGTGGATATCCTGAAAACACGGCATGGACCCGCCCTCCTGATAGTTCACCACGTCATTTCCCCCCAGTGTGCAGGCACGACCTTTGCTGCATTTTAAACAACTAAAAACCTCTTTAAGGCCAGTAATCCTAAATGCTTCATTGATTTATGATCTACAAAAAACAAAAGCGACTTCACCCACGTGTGAACACAGATAGGTAAATAAAAGGCTGCAAAAAAATAAATATGTCACTCAGAGGCTCGAGCTGAAAGCAGCAGACATCTCTTCCCTACAGGAAATTTGCATAAAATCCTCTGCCCTCAACAAACAAGCCATGCTGCCAATCCCACCTCACAATTTAAAAAAAGTAAAGATAAAAATGTGCAGAATTTAGCCCCAGCTCAAAGTGTCCATGTTTTAAATATCATTAAAACCTGGTTCCTGGCAGAGTGTAGCAATGTCCGAATACAAGGACACAATGATAAGAAATTCATACAAATTCAATATCTATACAAAGCTCAGATAAACTCTGTCCTGAGCAAGAATGAACAAACTCCAATCCTTTCAAAAAGAAACAGTACCTCAATCCCAGAAAAACAAATGAAGGTTAGAAGGGCCAGCATACGACTGACTATCTACCTGGGTTAAGAATCGAAGTCTTAATTGGAAATTTACCAGAGCTCGGGGCTCTGTACAATAAACACAGGATTGTAATATCTGCAGGGGATTTGGGGAATGTGAGTCTTTTAAAATAGATACAGAATCTAAAACTCCTCAGAAAAGGCACAGAGCATCAGAACTTGAGGAAATTCAAGGCATTTGAATACTTTCATGAAATGTTCAGACTCTCAACCACTAGAGGACACCTACAGAAAGTCAATGCCTCTGAAACGCCAAGATTTGCATTATCCTTTGAAACTTTGCAAAATCTTAATATCAGCACAAAATATATCAAATTTTAGGTGAAGCATGACAGAATATCCACACGATTGCAAAATTCACACAATCTGCACTTTTGATTGTACTTTGTAAGATTGAAATTCATGCAAAATATTTACAGCGCACCACTTCCTGGTAAAAACGTGCATAATTTAAATTCCTGCATAAACATAGCAGAAGAAGACCCTTCTAAAAATTGACAGGGTTCGAGTCCAAGCACCAAATGTGTTCAGTTCTGTAAGAATTCAAACAGTACACAATTTAATTGTGGGTTTCTAAAGCGCTAGAATCGACTCCCGAAGGAGTATCTCTGCGCTGTAGACCGCTGGGGAACCCGTCCTGGCTTTCCCTGTGAGATGGTCCCTACTGGGTATCTCCAAGGTGAAACCAGGCATCCCCGACGTCTGTGGGGGGCCGTTGTAGAGATGAGGCAAGCTTAATGCCCAGAGTTGCCGAGTGTGTTCCCTGGTTAGAGTAGGGACTGAGCCGAGAATTATCGAGTCCGCTGACCCTGGTCCACGACCCTGCCGCGTCGGGAATTGAACCCTGGTCCCAGGCCGTTCTCTGCTTACGGGTCTGCCGCCTCTAACCAGTGAGCCACACCACTCCACTACTCCACTGTGCAAACAAAGATAAAGAATCCTCCTAGTTGTAAGATCATGTTCAGCAATCTAACAATACTCAGAAAATGCATGCAAGCAATCATCCTCACAACTTATAATATCCAGAGTATCAGCTCATTGGACCATATATAGGACATGAAAATCTTCTACCCAATCATGCAACTTCTTGCACACTCCTGAAACATGGAGCCATCGAATGATGTGTGTTTCAGAAGAAACTGCAAACCTTTGACAAGAAATTATGGAGTGACAAAAGGCAAGTGAGTCTGTGTTATGGTATTTTAGTTTTTGTGCTGAAACACTTCATGACTGAGTTTTTTAAACTGAAAATGATTAAAACACATTTATGCAGCCTGAATTCAAAATGGCTGCCTGTAGCTACTTCTGACATTTTAGCCATGGAAAGCGCAAGACGAAGTCCCTTGGCAACCAAATCCAAGTGATGGGCACAAGCCTGCAGGGCGACGGGGGCTTTCCCTACTGGCCATTGCCAGAGACATTTGGGGTGGGCGAAGTGGGCAATTGCCCAGGGCCCCCACCTTCCAAGTTGTCCCCCAGGAAAGTGAACTTTCTCTCTTGTCGCCTTTTTCTTAACTTCTCTCTATGTCTGTTTACCATGTCTTTCCCTACTCAGTTTCACTGTAAGGATATTTGTGCCCGGGACAAGACATATTTTCGTGTTTGTGTGGGAACCTTTTTTATAGACGTTTAGCACATGATTATGCAATGTTTGGCACCTTACTAAAGTAGGTCTGTTTGTCTCACCAGTAATTTGTGCCTGTATAGTGGCCTTGACTTTGCTGCAGATTGCTAAATTGTCCAGGAGACACCATTTTTAATCCCAGCACCCCTTGTTTGACCGAATTGTCTGATCCTGGGCACATAACGTTCACTCACTTAAACAGGTTAGGAGTGCTTGGAGTGCCTAGAAACAGCTCACCTCAGCCAGACTCTACTATTAATAGCTCAGTGACATGGCTAGACCTCCTGCCACCCGGGTGGTCCCTAAGTTTGCCGCCCAGTGCAGGTGGGGAAGGTGGCGGCCGATGGACGACTTATTCATGGGGTGATGGTGGTAGTCAACAGACATGACTAGGCCTGGGCAGTGAACTCCGCTCCGTTCGCTGAGTTTTAGGGCAGAAAACTCAGCTTCGCATAGTGCAGCAGAGTTTTTTCCGCAATCGTGAATGGTAAATTGGGAGCGCGAGCTGCCACTTGAGTAGAATTTCTACCCGAGCAGCAGGAATACCAGAACAAACTGCAGTTCGCACTGCACTCCGCCACTCGCAGAACTTCGCAGAGATTTTTTGTAACTTTGCGGAATTTTGCGTAGCAAAACTCAGCAAACTATGCCCAGGCCTGGACATGACTTGCTCACCTCAGCCACCCCCAAATAGAGTGCCACCTGGGGCGGACTGCGCCCCCTCCTAGCTACGCCAATCCCTGAGCTTGATTTAACAGAAAACGGGTAATACAATTCAAAGTTGTTTCAGACCTGGGGTACCCTTCCCCCCAGAATATGCCTAGCTCTGGGCCCCCAAATCCTTATGATGTCACTGACATTACCTTTTGAAGGCTGGCAGGGCTGGGGCAGAGTCAGTCACGCATCAGGAAGAGTCCAACCGGGGGCTTGCCTAGCTACGCTCCGCCCCGAAAGGGGTGCGAGTATAAGAAAGGATGGTCAGGTGACCGGAAGGGGCAGCATAGGGGTGGTTCGCCACGGAGCTGCCCGGCTCTTCAGGCGGGCGGTTGGCGACAAGGCTGCCTGCCCTTGGATCGCCCGTAAGATAACCCACAAGCATTACATAATGTTGTATGTAATAAACCTGCAGCAGCTTTTCCCAAGTTAACTATTGTGTGATGTGTGTTATTTGCGGGAAGCATGCTGGCGGGGGGGGGGGGGGCTTGTCGCCATGATGTCACTATGCAGCTGCCCGAGGTCACCGTAGGGGGCCACTGAAGAGGGCGGCACCCTTAGTGGCATTGGGCTCCACCCTCGCACATCTCCTTCCACCACCCTCTCCTCGTCATCCGGGAGGGGTGGGGTTTAAACCAGGCCTGGCTCAGCACGGGTGACGTCGCGTCCGGTGTGGCAAGGGGGCAGGGCTAGGGTACTTTAGGCCCCTCCACCATTTTCCCTGCCTCTTTGCTACCAGGGATGCGACGTGGTGCTGCCAGGGGACACGCCATGCCCCTCCCTACCGCGTACCCGGCATGTGGGCTTTGGGGTTGTGGTTGGAACAAATTAATGTTTTCTTTATCGTTGCAGGTGGAGTTACAGGGCGATCTGGTAACAGATGGTACAGAAGGGTACCTCAGCGGGGCACATGGGGTGCCAGAGCCTAACACCCGGGGGCCTCATGGGAGGTTCCTGGTACCGATGTCGGCGCCCCATTAGTCCTTCGGGCGGTTGTGGGCCTGAGCAAACGGGGGCTTGCCTAGCTACGCTCCGCCCCGAAAGGGGTGCAAGTATAAGAAAGGATGGTCAGGTGATTCTTCAAGGATCACCGGAAGGGGCAGCATAGGGGTGGTTCGCCACGGTGCTGCCCGGCTCTTCAGGCGGGCGGGTGGCGACAAGGCTGCCTGCCCTTGGATCGCCCGTAAGATAACCCACAAGCATTACATAATGTTGTATATAATAAACCTGCAGCAGCTTTTCCCAAGTTAACTATTGTGTGATGTGTGTTATTTGCGGGACGCATGCTAGCGGGGCGGGGGGGGGGCTTGTCGCCATGATGTCACTATGTCCCACTGACCCTTCAGACGCGAAGGCCTGTTTTTTTATTTTCCGCCATTTTTCATTTTTGATCACCGCCTTAAGATGGAGGCGTCCATGGGCCCGGTAACGAGCTCTGGTTATTGTCGCGGGTACCCGGTGCTCGCAGGAGTCTGAATGCTAATGGGGCCATTACCGCCGCCCGCTCGGATGCAGGAGATGGGCCCGACGGACAATAACGAGGCCAGCGGATGGACGCTTCTCCTGGATTCATTCATATTCTCGCCAGAGCACTTTGTCGCTTTATCGTCGCCCGCTTACATCTTGGAGAGGACAATACACGTCAAGGAGGCCTGAAATACAGGAAAGAAATACCCTGATTCGTGGGGATCCTTCGTCGGAATTAGAAAGGCCCTGAAATGCGGCACCACCAGACGAAAGGCGCGCCTAGAAGACAACGGCGTAGCGCAAGACAGGACACAGTGCACGTAAACGCCAGTCCTGCTGAAATAGTGATTAGTAGAGGATTCTGACTGAGGTGAGCTTTTTCTAGGCACTCCTAACCTGATTAAGTGAGAGAACGTCATTTGACCAGGATCAGACAATTCGGGGGTGCTGGGATTAAAAATGGTGTCTCCTGGACAATTTAGCAATAGCCCGTATCTCCTGCAAGGTCTTGACGGTGAGGTCCCAGTAGATCGCGCCAGGTGGGCGCTTTAAACTCTAGTCTGACTAGAAGCCACTGGTCATTGTTTTCCGTCTGCAGCAAAGCCAAGGCCACGACACCGGCACAACGTCCTGGTGATACAAGCAGGCCTTCTTCAGGTCACTCTAGACCCCCACAAATCAATGGGGCTGTAGGCTCTGTGTTGAGAGAGAAGTAAATGCAGGCCTGCTCTTCAATGAACCCAACGTTTCATTCAGCAAGCGCCTTGCAGCCTCCTTTGTGGGGAAAACATATATTTTGTTTCATGTAGGCACTACAAAGATATCATGTTCAGATGTATCGCACTGTAACAAGCTGCACAGAGATGCAAAGGCTTCCAAATCTGACCTTGCCTGGACAAGCTTCCACAGCTCTTCAGAACCACCTTAGAGGTCACTTTGCTTGCCCTGGCGGCCATGTTAAATTGCTTATCTGGTTGTTCATTTTACTTACACAGTATGTCTGTAGTATAATCGGTATGGTGCTGATCTGGCATTTCTCTGTTGATCATATTTGGCACACTGTGCCTGTTAGTTCTGCTAGGGTGGCATTACTAAATGTATATGAAATTAACTGAAATACCTGTATTTGTAAAGCGCACAGCTACCTCCGACGGAGGTGTCCCGGCACTGGGGGCCATCGGGAAGATTAAGCGAGCTATTGCCCAGAGTCACATGGTGCTGGGCTAACCTGCCGCCGGCACCAAGGATCGAACCGTGAACCCCGTAGTCCGGAGTCAGGCACCCTGGCCGCTGCGCCACACCTCTTCCACCAGTGGACCCAGGAACGCGTCACTCAGCGAAGACGCAGGCGGAGAGCACCAGTTGACGCGCTCGCTTCTTTTTAGCTGACCCGCAAGAATGCATGTGTGCAGACAAATACATTTAATTTGTTCCGGAGCAAACTGCTGCATTCAGTGTTTCTTTCATTTGCTCCTGGGAGGGTGCAAAACTATTTATTTCCCGAACACCTTTAAACCAGGCCTATTGCGTGACTGCAGGCACCTAAGCCTCCGATTGCACAAAAGTGACCCCGCACCCTTCAACAGTTAGTATGATAATACAGTTTCAATAGTGTTATTCACATAGTTCAATTAACTTTCTAGTCATTCTCCCAAAAATTCCAAAGTCAGGTTCTTCAGCAAAAAGAGATTCTTTATTCACAAATGATGATTAAAACCAATAGCCAACACGTTTCGTCCGAAACCGGACTTCTTCAGGGCTATATTAAAAAGCCTCCTATGCTCAGGGTCAGGTGCAGACCACTCCTCCTTCTGCACAGCTGGCCCTGGACAAGCTTGATGCACAGCTGGCAGGTGAGGAATCCTTCACATGGGTACGGTTGGGTAAGAGGGCACTTTTACTGCAACCTGCCCCACACAATCCATGTAATGCTGCCCCTCTGAGCTCCCTGTGCTGCTCTTTTTCTGTATAATTGTGCATTATTTTTGTAGCTCTTATTTCCACAGATTATCCTCTTCAGAGAGCTATAAATAACTGGTGTTAAACTATTCTCAAAGCAATGGCACGCTTCTTGTCAGGGATTCCAACGTTGACTTGCTGATTGCATGCAGACCTCAGGAGCTGCCACCCTCCAAGACTGTCCCACCAGCTTTCCTTGGTTCTCAGGGTTTTGGGATGGCACGTCCCATGCATGGTACCGCTGCTCGCCTGCATGCCACCTAGCATCCTGGCATTTTATTTGGCATGCTAATCTAGTGTGTACACAGCAAAGGTTGGTCCTGGTAATGCGAGGTCCAGAACATGCGTGCTTTGCACCTACTATACTAATTTTCAACAGTAATCCGTTATGGGTTCCGGAGTAGCGTGCTACTCGCCAGAAAAGCGCTTCAACACCCATCAGGGGTAACAAGTGCTATACGAATGCAAACCTTTCTTCCCCTTTTATCCCTCAGCTATCCTTCTCACTCCAAGTAACAGACTAATATCCACCACTGAAATCACTTCATATTTCACCATATTAATTCACCACTAATCCTTTATAGGCTCCCTGAATAGCGTGCGTCAACAAGCGATAAATAAATACAAACCTTTGTCCTCCTCTATCCTTCTGCTATCATTTCATATCCAAATAACTGACTAACCTATCCTCCACTTAAAATGTACTTGCATGTTTCACTAACTAATTCAACACTAATCCTCTTTGGGTCCCGGAATAGCGCGCTACTCGCCGAAAAAGCGATTTGACGCCTCGTCAGGGGTAGTAAGCGCTATATAAATGTAATTACAATACAATACAATACTATTCCCTGCGCCAAGCGTGTATCACTAAAATTGGTGGTGGCAGTGTACCGTGTCTTGTGAATCAACAGCGTGACATCACTTTTTTTGTTTGTGTCAAGAGGAGCTGAGTCCAGTGGCTACTCTTGTGAAAGATTCTACTGTCATACGGTACCCAGAACCTTGCCAACACGATTTGTATGTGTGTTCAGTACTCGCACGTGCCGTGCACGTGTATGGTAGGCGGACTCTGAGTTGTGTGAGAGTCTGAGTACTTGGGTCGGTGGGATCCATTTTGAGTGCCCTGCAGGGGCGGCTCTAGGCTCATGGTGGCCCTGGGCAGGGAGCGTAGGTAGGGGGCCCCGGAAGAGGGGGTCCGGGGTGGGCCCCGGAAGGGGGGGGGGTCATGGTGTTTGGAAGTGGAACAGAGCCGGAGGCCGCCAAATCCCTGCCAGGGGCCGCCACACAAATATGTATCCATCCTCAGAGGATTATTATATTAAGGATATATATTGGCGTGGCGGCCCCTGGGGTTTGGTGGCCCTGTGCAGGTGCACAGCTTGCACATGCCTAAGGCCGCCCCTGTGCCCTGGGACAGCACGGCACAAGATGGAACCAAGGCACACGTTCTCTAGACAGTGGACATGTCTTGCCCATCATCCTGTCACTGGAGGGTGGGGACCCAGACATTAAAGCGAGGAGGATGGGGACAGGGCTCCCCATAGAAACCCAAGGAGGGCCTTGTTAGCAAAGGTCTGCTGATTAGTTCTTCCTGAGCACTGCTATTTGGTGGATGGTAGGGGTCAGGAATGGGACTGCGTTTCTCTTCTTGAGGAACTTCTGCCCTTTGTCCCTGATTATTGCAAGGCTGGTGACAGGTGGGTGCACAAATATTACAGTTCGCTGTGCCCCTGTTGAGGGCATTCCTGATTCCAGCCAGCCCCGTTGCTAGCTGCTCGGTCACCCATCCCTTTGCACAAAGGCTGTGACTGGAGAGCAGCCTCTGAAGGACATTTGAAAGGGAATCAATTCATACTAGTTGTTAAGCATGAAATACTATATCCATAACCAATATCTGGAAAATATGTTTGAACTTTCTTCCATCATCTTCTTGACCAAAGCAAGGAGTCGGTCACAGAGGGGTCAAAGATATACAGTGAGGCCAGGACTGGTGTCTGAATGACAGTCAGACTCACAGAGCTGAGGGGACATCAACTGAAGTCTGCACTTTCTGCGAGAGAACCTAGGAGTCTGCCTAGGGCAGGAAGTTTGGCTCAGCTGGAGGAGGAACTGGTTAGGAGGAGAAACCTAGTGTGTTCTCTGCCCGAGGAACTCCCGGAAAAAGCTGGCTGCTCTAGGGTGCAACAGCAGAAGACGCATCACTACTGAGAAAGTGGCCGAGAAGCCGCAACTGCCGTGCCTGGGCACCCGTCTGCACTCAGCGTGGAGCGTGCAACTGGTGAAGACGCATCACTACTGACATAACGGCCAAGAAGTCGCAACTGCCGTGCCTGGGCACCCATCTGCACTCAGCGTGAAGCGTGCAACTGGTGCAGACGCATCACTACTGACACAACGGCCCAGAACCCGCAACTGCCATTCCTGAGCACCCGTCTGCACTCAGCGTGGAGCGTGCAACTGGTGCAGACGCATCACTACTGACACACCGGCCGAGAAGCAGCACCCGTCTGCACTCAGCCTGGAGGCTGCAACTGGTGCAGACGCATCACTACTGACACAACGGCCGAGAAGCCGCAACTGCCATGCCTGGGCACCAGTCTGCACTCAGCCTGGAGGGTGCAACTGGTGAAGACGCATCACTGCTGCAACTGCCATTCCTGAGCACCCGTCTGCACTCAGCGTGGAGCGTGCAACTGGTGAAGACGCATCACTACTGACACAACGGCCCAGAAGCCGCAACTGCCATTCCTGAGCACCCGTCTGCACTCTGCGTGGCGCGTGCAACTGGTGAAGACGCATCACTACTGACACAACGGCCCAGAAGCCGCAACTGCCATGCCTGAGCACCCGTCTGCACTCAGCCTGGAGGGTGCAACTGGTGAAGACCCATCACTACTGACATAACGGCCCACAATCTGCAACTGCCGTGCCTGAGCACCCGTCTGCACTCAGCCTGGAGGCTGCAACTGGTGCAGACGCATCACTACTGACACAACGGCCGAGAAGCCGCAACTGCCATGCCTGAGCACCCGTCTGCACTCAGCCTAGAGGCTGCAACCGGTGCAGACGCATCACTACTGACACAACGGCCCAGAAGCCGCAACAGCCATGCCTGGGCACCCGTCTGCATCCAGCCTGGAGGGTGCAACTGGTGAAGACGCATCACTACTGGCACAACGGCCCAGAAGCCGCAACAGCCATGCCTGAGCACCCGTCTGCACTCAGCCTGGACGCTGCAACTGGTGCAGACGCATCACTACTGACAACGGCCAAGAAGCCGCAACTGCCATGCCTGAGCACCCGTCTGCACCCAGCCTGGAGGGTGCAACTGGTGAAGACGCATCACTACTGACACAACGGCCCAGAAGCCGCAACAGCCATGCCTGGGCACCCGTCTGCACTCAGCCTGGAGGGTGCAACTGGTGAAGACGCACACTACTGACAAAGCGGCCCAGAAGCCGCAACTGCCGTGCCTGGGTACCGGTCTGCACTCAGCCTGCAGCGTGCAACTGCTGAAGACGTATCACTACTGACAAAGCGGCCCAGTAGCCGCAACTGCCGTGCCTGGGTACCGGTCTGCACTCAGCCTGGAGCGTACAACGGCTAAAGACGCATCACTACTGACACAACAGCCCAGAAGCCGCAACTGCCGTGCTCGAGCACCCGCCTGCACTCAGCCTGGAGCGTGCAACTGGTGAAGACGCATCACTACTGACACAGCGACCCAGAAGCTGCCACTGCCATTCCTGAGCACCTGTCTGCACTCAGCGTGGAGCGTGCAACTGGTGAAGATGCATCACTACTGACACAACGGACCAGAACCCGCAACTGCCGTGCCTGAGCACCCGTCTGCAATCAGCCTGGAGGCTGCAACTGGTGAAGACGCATCATTACTGACAACGGCCAAGAAGCCGCAACTGCCATGCCTGAGCACCCGTCTGCACTCAGCCTGAAGGGTGCAACTGGTGAAGACCCATCACTACTGACATAACGGCTCAGAACCCGCAACTGCCATGCCTGAGCACCCATCTGCACTCAGCCTGGAGGCTGCAACTGGTGCAGACGCATCACTACTGACAACGGCCAAGAAGCCGCAACTGCCATGCCTGAGCACCCGTCTGCACTCAGCCTGGAGGCTGCAACTGGTGCAGACGCATCACTATTGACACAACGGCCCAGAAGCCGCAACAGCCATGCCTGGGGACCCGTCTGCACCCAGCCTGGAGGGTGCAACTGGTGAAGACGCATCACTACTGACACAACGGCCCAGAAGCTGCAACAGCCATGCCTGGGCACCCGTCTGCGCTCAGCCTGGAGGGTGCAACTGGTAAAGACGCATCAATACTGACAAAGCGGCCGAGAAGCCGCAACTGCCATGCCTGAGCACCCGTCTGCACTCAGCCTGGAGGGTGCAACTGGTGAAGACGCATCACTACTGACACAATGGCCCAGAAGCTGCAACTGCCATTCCTGAGCACCCGTCTGCACTCAGCGTGGAGCGTGCAACTGGTGAAGATGCATCACTACTGACACAACGGCCCAGAAGCCGCAACTGCCATTCCTGAGCACCCGTATGCACTCAGCGTGGCGCGTGCAACTGGTGAAGACGCATCACTACTGACATAAAGGCCCAGAACCCGCAACTGCCGTGCCTGAGCACCCATCTACACTCAGCCTGGAGGCTGCAATTGGTGCAGACGCATCACTACTGACACAACGGCCGAGAAGCCGCAACTGACATGCCTGAGCACCCGTCCGCACTCAGCCTGGAGGGTGCAACTGGTGAAGACTCATCACTACCTACTGACATAACGGCCCAGAAGCCGCAACTGCCATGCCTGGGCACCCGTCTGCACCCAGCCTGGAGGGTGCAACTGGTGAAGACGCATCACTACTGACACAACCGCCCAGAAGCTGCAACTGCCATTCCTTAGCACCCGTCTGCACCCAGCCTGGAGGGTGCAACTGGTGAAGACGCATCACTACTGACACAACCGCTCAGAAGCTGCAACTGCCATTCCTTAGCACCCGTCTGCACTCAGCGTGGCGCGTGCAACTGGTCAAGACGCATCACTACTGACACAACGGCCCAGAAGCCGCAACTGCCATTCCTTAGCACCCGTCTGCACTCAGCGTGGCACGTGCAACTGGTGAAGACGCATCACTACTGACACAACGGCCCAGAAGCCGCAACTGCCATTCCTGAGCACCCGTCTGCATCCAGCCTGGAGGGTGCAACTGGTGAAGACGCATCACTACTGGCACAACGGCCCAGAAGCCGCAACAGCCATGCCTGAGCACCCGTCTGCACTCAGCCTGGAGGCTGCAACTGGTGCAGACGCATCACTACTGACAACGGCCAAGAAGCCGCAACTGCCATGCCTGAGCACCCGTCTGCACCCAGCCTGGAGGGTGCAACTGGTGAAGACGCATCACTACTGACACAACGGCCCAGAAGCCGCAACAGCCATGCCTGGGCACCCGTCTGCACTCAGCCTGGAGGGTGCAACTGGTGAAGACGCACACTACTGACAAAGCGGCCCAGAAGCCGCAACTGCCGTGCCTGGGTACCGGTCTGCACTCAGCCTGCAGCGTGCAACTGCTGAAGACGTATCACTACTGACAAAGCGGCCCAGTAGCCGCAACTGCCGTGCCTGGGTACCGGTCTGCACTCAGCCTGGAGCGTGCAACGGCTAAAGACGCATCACTACTGACACAACGGCCCAGAAGCCGCAACTGCCGTGCTCGAGCACCCGCCTGCACTCAGCCTGGAGCGTGCAACTGGTGAAGACGCATCACTACTGACACAGCGACCCAGAAGCTGCCACTGCCATTCCTGAGCACCTGTCTGCACTCAGCGTGGAGCGTGCAACTGGTGAAGATGCATCACTACTGACACAACGGACCAGAACCCGCAACTGCCGTGCCTGAGCACCCGTCTGCAATCAGCCTGGAGGCTGCAACTGGTGAAGACGCATCATTACTGACAACGGCCAAGAAGCCGCAACTGCCATGCCTGAGCACCCGTCTGCACTCAGCCTGAAGGGTGCAACTGGTGAAGACCCATCACTACTGACATAACGGCTCAGAACCCGCAACTGCCATGCCTGAGCACCCATCTGCACTCAGCCTGGAGGCTGCAACTGGTGCAGACGCATCACTACTGACAACGGCCAAGAAGCCGCAACTGCCATGCCTGAGCACCCGTCTGCACTCAGCCTGGAGGCTGCAACTGGTGCAGACGCATCACTATTGACACAACGGCCCAGAAGCCGCAACAGCCATGCCTGGGGACCCGTCTGCACCCAGCCTGGAGGGTGCAACTGGTGAAGACGCATCACTACTGACACAACGGCCCAGAAGCTGCAACAGCCATGCCTGGGCACCCGTCTGCGCTCAGCCTGGAGGGTGCAACTGGTAAAGACGCATCAATACTGACAAAGCGGCCCAGAAGCCGCAACTGCCATGCCTGAGCACCCGTCTGCACTCAGCCTGGAGGGTGCAACTGGTGAAGACGCATCACTACTGACACAATGGCCCAGAAGCTGCAACTGCCATTCCTGAGCACCCGTCTGCACTCAGCCTGGAGGTTGCAACTGGTGCAGACGGATCACTACTGACACAACGGCCGAGAAGCCGCAACTGCCATGCCTGGGCACCCGTCTGCACTCAGCCTGGAGGGTGCAACTGGTGAAGACGCATCACTACTGACACAATGGCCCAGAAGCTGCAACTGCCATTCCTGAGCACCCGTCTGCACTCAGCGTGGAGCGTGCAACTGGTGAAGATGCATCACTACTGACACAACGGCCCAGAAGCCGCAACTGCCATTCCTGAGCACCCGTATGCACTCAGCGTGGCGCGTGCAACTGGTGAAGACGCATCACTACTGACATAAAGGCCCAGAACCCGCAACTGCCGTGCCTGAGCACCCATCTACACTCAGCCTGGAGGCTGCAATTGGTGCAGACGCATCACTACTGACACAACGGCCGAGAAGCCGCAACTGACATGCCTGAGCACCCGTCCGCACTCAGCCTGGAGGGTGCAACTGGTGAAGACTCATCACTACCTACTGACATAACGGCCCAGAAGCCGCAACTGCCATGCCTGGGCACCCGTCTGCACCCAGCCTGGAGGGTGCAACTGGTGAAGACGCATCACTACTGACACAACCGCCCAGAAGCTGCAACTGCCATTCCTTAGCACCTGTCTGCACCCAGCCTGGAGGGTGCAACTGGTGAAGACGCATCACTACTGACACAACCGCTCAGAAGCTGCAACTGCCATTCCTTAGCACCCGTCTGCACTCAGCGTGGCGCGTGCAACTGGTCAAGACGCATCACTACTGACACAACGGCCCAGAAGCCGCAACTGCCATTCCTTAGCACCCGTCTGCACTCAGCGTGGCACGTGCAACTGGTGAAGACGCATCACTACTGACACAACGGCCCAGAAGCCGCAACTGCCATTCCTGAGCACCCGTCTGCACTCAGTGTGGCGCGTGCAACTGGTCAATACGCATCACTACTGACACAACGGCCAAGAACCCGCAACTGCCATGCCTGAGCACCCGTCTGCACTCAGCGTGGCATGTGCAACTGGTGAAGACGCACACTACTGACACAACGGCCCAGAAGCCGCAACTGCCATTCCTGAGCACCTGTCTGCACTCAGCCTGGAGCGTGCAACTGGTGAAGACGCATCACTACTGACACAACGTCCCAGAAGCCGCAACTGCCGTGCCTGGGTACCCGTCTGTACTCAGCCTGGAGGCTGCAACTGGAGCAGACGCATCACTACTGACACAACAGCTCAGAAGCCACAACTGCCATTCCTGAGCACCCGTCTGCACTCAGCGTGGCGCGTTCAACTGCCGAAGACCTATCACTACTGACACAACGGCCCAGAAGCTGCAACGGCCATGCCTGGGCACCCGTCTGCACTCAGCCTGGAGCGTGCAACTGGTGAAGACTTAGAACCACTGCGCAGGACCTGCCACGCGGACTCTCTCAAACAGCTCCTAGCTAAAGGGAGTCCACCAGTGAGGCCTCTGCAGTGGGACGCGCATGTACTACCACCAGACCTGCAACAGCCATTGAACAGATCTAGCAGGGCTCAGCCTGTGACCAGAACAAGGGACTCAACGCGTGCAGAGGAATCTTCCACGAGGAGTCAAATATTTTTGTCCAAGAGAACATCTTGGGTCAGAAGTGTTGAAGCGAGGGCCGCATCCAACCGGGGAGGTAAGTGATCCGCACCCGTGGCTTAGGACTGCCCACGGCTGCGTCACCCTGGTGGTAGATTTCTGAGGATGGGGCATGGGTACCCGGGGGTGGCAACTTACTAAAAATCACAGCTGAGACTACAAACCTGCAACTGTTTTTAAATTGAATTTTGTAAGATTCAAGTTTGCTTTGGGATGATTGTATTACACACACAAAAAATATAGACAGTGGGCTGGACAATAGGTTTTGATGTCCGTTGGTTCACTGTTGAGTTCTGAGCCCTTGTGGCCGGCTCGCCCTCACCAGCTCGAGGGTCAAGTCCAGAGAGAGAGTGGAACGAACCTCAGGACCCCAGGGCTAACCATGTGCCTACGGTCATACCACCCTGAATGCGCCTGATCTCGTCTGACCAGGGAAAACCACCTCAACCCCCACGGTTGAGGCCTAGTATCGCCTGTGTGCCTGGAAAACCACCTCAACCCCCACGGTTGAGGCCTAGTATCGCCTGCGTGACTGGAAAACCACCTCAACCTCCATGGTTGAGGCCTAGTATCGCCTGTGTGCCTGGAAAACCACCTCAACCCCCACGGTTGAGGCCTAGTATCGCCTGCGTGCCTGGAAAACCACGTCAACCTCCATGGTTGAGGCCTAGTATCGCCTGCATGCCTGGAAATCCAGTTAGCCTACGTGCCTGAAAAACCAACTTAACCCCCACGGTCGAGGCCTAGTATCAC
The DNA here is from genome assembly GCF_964261635.1 of Lissotriton helveticus. Classification (NCBI taxonomy): domain Eukaryota; kingdom Metazoa; phylum Chordata; class Amphibia; order Caudata; family Salamandridae; genus Lissotriton; species Lissotriton helveticus. Next base: position 23,739,579 of record NC_136073.1, read on the forward strand.
CTGCGTGCCTGGGAAACCACCTCAAACTCCCTGGTTGAGGCCTAGTATCACCTGCACGCCCGGAAAACCATCTCAACCCCCACGGTTGAGGCCTAGCAACACCTGCACACCTGGAAAACCATCGCAACCTCCACTGTTGAGGCCTAGTATCGCCTGCGTGGCTGGAAACCCACCTCAACCCCACGGTTGAGGCCTAGTATCGCCTGCATGTCTGGAAAACCAGCTAGCCTGCGTGCCTGAAAAACCAACTCAACCCCCACGGTTGAGGCCTAGTATCACCTGCGTGCCTGGAAACCCACCTCAACCTCCCTGGTTGAGGCCTAGTATCGCCTGCACGCCTGGAAAACCACCTCAACCCCCACGGTTGAGGTCTAGTATCACCCGCGTGCCTGGAAAACCACCTTAACCCCACGGTTGAGGCCTAGTATCGCCTGTGCCTCTGGAAAACCACCTCAACCCCCACAGCTGAGGCCTAGTATCGCCTGCGTGGCTGGAAAACCACCTCAACTCCCACGGTTGAGGCCTAGAAACACCTGCATGCCTAGAAGCTCACCTCAACCCCTGCAGTTGAGGCCTGGTATCACCCGCGCGCCTAGAAAGCGACACAAGGTTAACTCTAATGAGAACGTTTAAAAAAAAATCAAATGTGCTATTGCTATTGTGAACATTAATTTAAGTTTAATATATATATATGTATAGTATATGTGCAGATGTAAAGAGCGTAATATAATATGTATTACTATTGTTGAGTATAGGGAGGGGCCATAGCTCAACATATGGAGCGCAAGTAGTTAAATGTGTGCACTGAAATGTAATCACAGTAACTAGGCCTCTGAGTATGGAACATGGGTGTGAAAAATGGCGACACTTTGTGAAGATTATGCAAGAATTTGAGAAATTAATCTAAAGGCAGCGTGTCCAAAAACTGAACAATAGTCTATATCTTGCACTCAAAAGCAAAGTAAGGTACTGGCAAGGGGCGGGTTTGAGGAGAAAATGTCTCCTGCAAGACATTTTCTGCATCAACCAGTCTACCCCTGGAAAAATTGTGGGGAAAAATGCACCCTCCAAATAGACAAACTAGTTTTGGGGGTGGTATATGAGTTAAAGCAGGGCCATTTTACACAGGTGAACTTTCAGTTATGTAAAATACAGGAGATATGTGTGTGTGTGTGTGTATATATATATATAGATATAGATATAGATATATTTATTTAGTACTATTGTTGAGTGTGAACCAGGTCCCAAAGGGAGTCTGAGCACTGTACAGTGAACCCTGTGAGTAATTGTCACATACATGTTTCGACACTTTAGGTCTGATTCAGGGCGCTGACTATCAATGCGAATGGGGTTCTTGATGACAATGTGCACATGATTTAAACTACTCTGCCTTTCTCTTCCAGGTGATGGCCTTCCCTCTCAACTGACCCCCTCCTGTGTGAGGACCATGGGAACTATGACATTTCATTCAAGTTGCTTCTATCGCGCCAGCTTTTAAGAATGTAAAATACACAAAGCCCTAGCATTTCCAAAGCCCTTCTCTGAGACCACTCTACAATAATAATAATAACTTGTTCTTTAACCCCTTGCATGCTCATGAGGGCCCCGGCCGTCATGCGTCACGGTGGGCGTGTGCGGAGGACGACCTGGGGCCTTCGGAATCCTGCCCACTATTCAAATCGCCCGCACAGCGCAAAAATTTGCGCTGCACGCAAGGGATTGAACATGATTTTACGCTTCCATTGCTCCACAGCAGGTTAAAAGGTTTTCCTGACAAGAAGAGCCCCCGCCGTCTTGTAGGGACCTAAAAAGTCCTGGAGGAGTGAATGTATTTAAAGTGCTTTTGCAGACCTTAAATACGGATTTCCTTTGAATGATGAGGCATGAATCTAGAAAGAAAGGGGCCTGTGAGTAGGCAACCCTTCCTACTCCAGCAGACTGAGCGCTGCCTCCTCAGTCGTGCGGTGCATGATGGCGGAAGACGTCAGTCGCATCCCTTCCCTGCTGGGACCGCCTCCATCAGATATCTGTGGTGAACGCCTCTATCTACGCTCTGCATCAGCATGTCTGCAGCCCTCCCCGAGAGACCCCTGCATGCCGTGGTAACTCCTCGCCTCACAGGCCCTGCACAAACACTGACTGTCAAGAGGAAGACAGGAGGCCTTTCTGGGAGCAAAACCTCTCTGTTATCTTATATTATGTGCATTTCTATGACGTGCATCTAACTAGGCCTGGGCAGTAAATTCTGTTCCGCTCGCGGAATTTGGGTAATTTCGCATTCTGCGGAGAACGCAAAATTGCCCAAAATTCTGCGTTCCGCGACTTCGCAAAATATTTTGCTTGTTCGCGTTCTCAAAATGCGTGGTCGCGAGATATTTCCCCCGGAGCACGCAATCAGCAATTGCGAACAGGATAAAGCATTGCGAACAAGCAATTCCGCGTGTTCGCGGAATTTCTGCGTGTTCGCTGAGATTTTTTACCGTTTCGCAGAGATTTGCGTAACGCGATTACGCAGATTACGCCGACCCCTACATCTCACCTAGGTGGGTATCCTGGCCCCCCAAAGAAAGACTGGAATACTCAGTTCTCTGGTTCTTGCAAAATTGAAGGACTGAGCTCCGGCTCTGACGTGCACGGGGTGGTCATTCCAGGCTTAGGGAGCCAGGTACGAGAAACAGAAGCATGCGCGCCTATTATAGCTAATTATCAGCGAACATGTCAGCATCCGTGGGGCTAATCTCGGTACGAGAAGGCCAACAGAACCTAAGCATTGTGGAAAAATATCCTGGCATTAAAGATTCATGGGTTAATTGGCCTATTAGTAAAACAGGATAAAAGATAAAAGTTTTATCCCATCCCTTCAAAGCAAAAATGCAAAGTAAGGCAGCAGCAGTGTCACAGTTCCACCACTTGTGGCGCCAAAGAACAAAAAAATCCATGCAAACCATCCTTTTCATAACGGGTGGAGCGCTCCAGTGGCAAACTGCTATTTTGCCTGGTACACTGAACATCATTGGACTATTCTTGTATGTGAGACGAGAGGAGGGAAATGGGGGCCTAAATGTAGATTAAAATCACACGGTCTGAGTGCCTGGTCTGTAACGAGGCGAGGCTAGTTCCTCCATGCCATCTTTACGGGTTTAAATGACACTTAGTGCCTCATTTAGAGGTATCAGATGAAATGTGTAGCAGTAATGATCCACACATTTCAACCTTCTGCGATCAACTTTTGGCCAAGTCCTTTATGGCTTTCTTATATGTGCACTTGATTTCAACGATTTTGACATAAGCCCTGAAGAAGGTCACATTCTGAGCGAAACGTGTACACACACATATAACAATATGGCCCAAATATATTACAAAGATTATGATTGTAAAATAAATGTCATATGTAGTAATGTTGGGTCAAATTCACAAAGTTACTTATGTGTGCAGTGCTGGCTGACACTTTGAAATAGCTATTTTAAAAGTGAAAATATATCTTTTCAAATCAGGAAAGTTAGTTTTGGACTGGTAAAAATAGTTCACGCATTGAGGTTTCTCTGTGAGTAAATCTACTACCTTGGTCAGTATGTGCAGGGCCTCTGGAATTATGTGGCAGGAGAGGGCCGAATAATGAGGCAGAGGAGGGACAAATTATGCGGTTGGGTTGAGTAAATTAGAAGAAAAGGCAAATTATGCTGTATAACAACACATTTGTACAGTATTACTTCATTTTTGTCTCATTTTTACACCTGTTAATACTGTCTGAGCATTGATGGCATCTCATTGGCACCAGTCTAACATCCAACCATGGCAATAACTAACAGAAAGGTGACCCGTCAAACTTTGCAAGGGGCCTTCCACAGAAACACGTGTCCCTGTGTTATTAGTAACTTTCGAACCGCTTGTGCAAGAAACACATTTTTTTGTTAAAATCTGCAGATTACACAGCAGGTGATGGATTATGCGGCAAATCGATAACTATGCAAGGCCTTGAATATGTGGCATTTGAGGAAGGGAGCTTTGGCCACACCCACAGATGTACCTAGTTGGGCAGCCATTGTCTGACGCTATCTACTCTGGAAAGGTTCAGAGATTTACTTCTGATAAGGGCAGGAGTAGACCCCTTTCCTAGCTTTGGCAGGAGATGGAACACGGAACACCCCACTGGGAAAACAAGTTTCCCTGGAGAGAGGTGTAAAAACCTGCACATGTGTTTCCGAGGAGAGTTCCTGAATACCTGTTAGAGTCGGGATTTCCAGGCGCTGTTCTGGGCACCTCGGTGAATTCTCAGAGTCTTACCTCTGCAATCACGCGGTGCCACAAACCTACAATTGGAGGTGAAGGAAAGGCCTTTAGAGAGCAGGCTGGCGCGTGATATGACAATTACCGACCGCAGTGACCCATTCTGCAGGCCTCCCAGCTCAGACGCTGCCACCGTGCGTCACACCATAGTGGTTCCTTTCACACGGTCACTCCTTTCACACGGTCACCGGCGAGGAGCTGATATCACACGGTGGCAGACAAGGCGAGCCGGACAGACTGTTCCAGCTCTTCTTTGGGGGCTGTGAAAACACCCCAGGACCTGGGCGACAGCCTCAGTGACCCGTTGCTATTGTTTTTTGGAGGGGTGGGGAGATTGGTGGGGGGGGGGGGGGGGCACAGAGCCGCTTGGGTAGTTTTTTGCAGGAAGCCCCGCCCCCTCCTCTCACAGTGAGATATATTCTCAGGTTGGCAGGTCTGATTCTGTGCATAATTTGTTGCATTTTAGCCTGGATGTACTTTGCCTGGGACCACCACTGACGTGGATTGCTAGGGCTACTGACTCGGTCCCACATGCCTGCGCCCACATAGCGCTTCGACGCCTCGTCAGGGCAATAAGCGCCATATAAATGCAATTCCACATCACTCAGCGCCATGGTGTGTGCAAACTGTAGGTCGCAGATTTAAACTCGGCAGGGCAGACTCAGCCTTTCATCCTTCTCGCCGCGGGGGTTGTTCCAGGCCGTCCAACAGACCCCTCCGCCTCAAGTGGCCCCATTCCTCTGTGTCTGCCCTGGGATTTCTTCCGTCAGCCGGTGATCGCCCCGCATGGCAGAGGGGGTCTTCTAGGCGCTCCATTAGATTGATACCGGGAAGGTAGCTCAGCGGGTTAGGCGCCTGCTGCTGCGCTGTGCTATTTCAGGCCAAAGATGAGTAATTCATCACTTTCGCTGGACCTCGGCCCGGGGTGCCCCGTCTTGAGACATCTGCGGCCTCCGCCCCCGGCGCAGGGGAGGCATCGATTACCGATCTGCCTGCCCGGCCTCTCATGCCGGGTCAGCAGAGGGGGCCCTGGGGGCTCCCTCCGGCCTGGACGGGGATCAAAGGTCTGCAAGACTGATGGAGGCTGGGGGTGGGGGAAGAGGGGTCTCTATGTCAGCTAGCGAGCCCCCTCCCCCTGAATCAAAGCGAGCAACAATAGAGCGCTATGACGCCCCCACCCACCCTCCAAGATAGATTGACTCCGCCCCCACCCTCTGTGCGCCCCCCCTCTCTAGCTTCCCTTCTCCAGCCCCCTTCTTCACACCTCTCTCTCGTCCCCTTCCTCTTCTCTCCCCCACCCTTCCACCCCCCATCATGTAGTGACGTGAAAACATGCAAACGTCATACCGTGGGTTCATTGAGCCCCCCCCCCCTCCTCAACCCAGGAAGACCCCCCCCGTCGGACAAAGGCGACGCGTGCCACAGCATTAACAGCTGGATAATGCGTCCCCGTGAAGCACCGGCCACGGTGGGGTTGGTGTGGGGGGGCGTGAGGCGGGGGGCACGGGGTGCAGAGTGGGGTTCACACCGAACCCTCTCCAAGGAGTGGGCGACTTAGTGCCTTCTCATACCATCATCATTCGCACCGCAGGGGGCAGAAGCAGAGCACTGAGGGGGTGAGGTGCAGGTGTACCTTACACCCCCCTTGTGTACATAAATGTATGTTACTGTGTGAGGGGTACGCATACCGTGCTATGGGTGTATGGTAAGGTTTACATATACATATCTTACTGTATGCCCCAAGCATACAATACAATAGGATAACATGAAGTACAATGAGCGTAAGGCAAAGCCTAAACATTGCATATGATTGTATGTACATGAGAGGGTTGCATGTGAAGTACTATGGGTGTAAGGTGTAGGTTAAACATTCCATATCATATGATTTTATATACACAGGAGGGGCGCAGCTGAAGTACTAAGGGGTAAGGTGTGGGTTAAAAATTCCATAAGATCGTTTATACATGAGAGGAGCGCGTGTGCAGTACTACAGGTGTGAGGTAAAGGTTAAACATTCTGTAAGGTGTAGGTTAAACATTCCATATGATTGCACACACATGAGAAAGGGCATATAAAGTACTCTGGGTGCAAAGTGTAGCTTAAACATTCCATATAATTGTATATACACAAAAGGGCGTACATGAAGTACTAGGAGTATAAGGTAAATGCTAAACATTCCATATGATTGTATATATACTACATGGTTGCACGTGAAGTGCTATGGATGTAGGGGGCAGGTTAAACATCCCAGATTATATATAGAAGAGCGTGGCGACCATGAAGAACTAAGGGTGTAAGGTGTGGGTTAAAAGTTCCCTAAAATTGGAGATACGTGAGAGGGGCACACATGAAGTGAAATGGGGGTGAGGTAAAGGTTAAACATTCTGTAAGGTGTAGGTTAAACATTCCATATGATTGTACACACATGAGAAAGGGCATATAAAGTACTCTGGGTGCAAAGTGTAGCTTAAACATTCCATATAATTGTATATACACAAAAGGGCGTACATGAAGTACTAGGAGTATAAGGTAAATGCTAAACATTCCATATGATTGTATATATACTACATGGTTGCACGTGAAGTGCTATGGATGTAGGGTGCAGGTTAAACATTCCTTATGATATGATTATATATACAAGAGCGTGGCGACCATGAATTACAAAGGGGGTAAGGTGTGGGTTAAAAGTTCCCTAAAATTGGAGATACGTGAGAGGGGCACACATGAAGTGAAATGGGGGTGAGGTAAAGGTTAAACATTCTGTAAGGTGTAGGTTAAACATTTCATATGATTATATATACATGAGAGGGTTGCACATGAAGTACTATGGGTGTGAGGTAAATGTTAAACATGCCATAACATTGCATGTAGACGAGAAGGGCACACATAAAGTACTATTGGTGTAATTAAAGGTTAACCATTTCATATGACTATACACACACACAAGGGGCACAAGAAGTACTATGGGTATAATGTGTAGGTTAGACATTCCATATGATTGTTTATACACAAGAGGAGGTCACATGGTGTATTTTGGGTTTAAGATAAATGCTAAACATTCCAAATGATTGTATATACACAGGAGGGCGCACATGAAGTACTATTGGTGTACGGTGTAGGTTAAACATTCCATAAGATTGCATATACACAAGAGGGGGTCACATGAAGTATTGTCGGTTTAAGGTATAGGTGAAACATTCCATATGATTATAAATACCAGAGAGTGGTGCACATTAATTATTCTGGGTTTAAGGTGTAGGTTAAACATTCCATATCATTGTGTATACACACGAGGGGCACACATGAAATACTAGTAGTGTAATGTAAATGCTAAACATTCCATATGATTGTACATACACAAAAGGGGCGCACATGAAGTATTGTGGGTGTAAGTTAAACATTTCATATGACTGTTTATACAAGAGAAGGGCACACATGAAGTACCATGGGTGTGAAGTAAAGGTTAAGCATTCCACATGATTGTCTTTATACGACAGGGGCACAAATGAAGTACTGGGAGTGTAAGGTTTAGGTAAAACATTCCATATGATTGTATATACAAGAGAGGGGCACACATGAAGTACTATGGGTGTGAGTTAAGGGTTAAACATTCTATATATTAGAATATACAGGGGAGGGATGCAGAGGAAGCAATATGGGTGTACGGTGTAGGTTAAACATTCCATATGATTGTATATATGAGTGGGTCGTACACAAAGTACTATGGGTGTGAGGTAAAGGTTAAACATTCTATATGATTGTATAAACACAAGAGGGCCACACAAGAAGTACTAGGGTGTGAGGTGTAGGTGAAACATTCCATAAGATTGTATATGCCAGAGAGTGGTGCACATTAATTATTCTGGGTTTAAGGTATGGGTTGAACATTCCATATGATTGTATATACTTGAGAGGGAGCACATGAAGTACTATGGGGCTAAGGTGTAGGTTAAACATTCCATATGATTTTATGTACACAAGAGGGGCACACATGAAGTAATGTGGGTGTAAAGTGTAGGTTAAACATTCCATAAGATTGTATATACACAAGAGTGGCACACATGAAGTACTATGCGTGTAAGGTGTAGGTTAAACATTCCATATGGTTTTAAATACACAAGGGTGGCACACATGAAGTACTATGGGTGTAAGGTGTAGGTTAAACATTCCATACGGTTTTAAATACACAAGGATGGTACACACGAAGTACTATGGGTGTAAGGTGTAGGTTATGCATTCGTATCCTTCATGTACCAGAGAGGGGTGTACACGTTGTCCTGTAGTTTTAAGATGTAGGTTTCACATATCATATTAATCCATATAGTGCAGAGGAATGTACATGCTGTCTGCCAGGTGTAAGGTATGGGTTGCAGCTGATATCATGGCGTGTACCCCAGAGGGCCCAATGTATGCTCTATGGGTGTAAGGTGCAGGTTACACATCTCATGTTAGTGTATTTACTCCGGAGGTGCGCACATGGGTGGAAGGCATGCCATAGGTTACACATCTCACGCTGTTGATGGTGCATACGTGTGTATAGGTCAAAGGTCATACACGAGTCACACATGTCATATCCTTGCTCCTGCGGTACAAACGTGAAAGTACGAGTCAGAGACGGGGCTGCGATGGGATTTTAAGATGGGGGGTGAAGGGGGAGGGAGGGATGTGTACAAGAGGAGGAGCTGAAAGGATGGATGAAGGAGTGAATGAGGCAAGCCGACCCGGCGAAGAAAAGGATTCAACAAAGGAATGTGGGATGCGGATGGATGGATGAATGAATGAATGGATGGATGGATGGATGGTTGGATGGATGAATGGATGGATGGTTGGATGGATGAATGGATGAATAAATGGGTGGGTATGTGGGTGTGTGGATGGATGGATGAAAGAACAGTTGGATGGATAGATAGGTAGGTAGGTAGATAGATAGGTAGGTAGGTAGGTAGGTAGATAGATAGATTAATTGATAGATAGGTGGACAGACTGTAGATGAGGGGTGTGCGAATGGACCGACGGACGGGGGGGGGGGGGGGGACACAGATATATCGACAGGGGTGCATGCACGGAGCGCCTACCTGCTGCCTCAGGGTCCGGGGGAATGCATGGGGCGGCGGTCACTCCCCCCGGCGGTGCCCGGCTCCGGGGTCCCTCCGTGCGGTGGAGCAGAAGCGCCTGCTGCCCTCTGACCAGGACGAGGAGCTATGAGCCTGGGAGGAGGGGCAGGGGCGCAGAGAGGGGGCGTGTGAGCACCAGTCCCCCCAAACACGCTCTGCGCTGCGAGGAACAGACGAAGACCCCTCGGTCCTTTTATGTGAGTGTAGATGGAAGGCGCATAGAGGCCAGCAGTGCAGGCGCCTAGAGGCGAGCCGTGCCCACAGATGGAAGGCGCCTAGAGGCGAGCAGCCGTCCTCCCAATGGAAGGGCGAATCATCCCGGGCTCCAGCAGTCCAGATCCGTGGGGTGGCGCTCCTTGGTCACTGCGGGGGCAGGCAGTGCAGAGCAGGCACCTGCAGGCGCATCCTGACCTCAGCAGCAGCAGGGACCCGCGCTGGGGGCTGCCTGCCCTGCACCGTCTTCTGCACCTGCCTGCTGCCCTCCGTGTTAGCTGCTACTGCCCTCCCTGCCTGCTGCAGCCCTCCCTCCTGCCTGCTGCAGCCCTCTTTGCCTGCTGCAGCTGCCTGCCGCCGTCCCTGCAGCCCCCTTGCTGCCTGCTGCTCCTGTGCTAGGCTCCTTTTGTGCGCTGCTTCGCCGGTGCTGCCTGCCCCTCTCTCAGCTCCTGCCTGTGCAGGCATCTCCCTGCGCCCTGCAAGGCTCGCTGCTGCCACCTGCAGGGCGGGCGCTGAACGGCAGCCCCAGCTCTCTTCCCTCTCCAGAGGCCAGGCTGCAGAAACACCATCGGCTCAGCCCCAAAAACCAGGCTTCACCTGTCCGCCAGTTCACTGGGCGGGGATCACGACAACGCGGGGGCCTGGTGCGGGGAAACCCCCTCCGCACTCTGCTCCCACTGCAAGAGCTCTCAACTTCAGGGCAGGGTATTCGGGGCAGAGTAGGGCTGCTTAATTTGTCTGACCCCCACTTCCCTGCACCCAAGCCCAGCCTGCATTGACAAGCGGCGCTTCAATCTCTCAGCAGTGACTGGGGGGCAGGAGGGGGGACCCAGTGGTGTATGACGTCAGAAGAGGGCTGCTGGTGTATGACGTCACGTAAGGGCTGCATGGGAGCCAGCTGGCATCAAAGGAAGGGGCACCGAGGATGCAGAATCCAACTGGACGAACAGAGGGACATTATAGATTCCAAAACACAAACAGACAAGACAAAGAAAGGGTTAATCTGGGACCCATAGCCCAAAGCAACCACCATCAACTGGGCGCTATAGAATCCGAAATCAAACGGCATCCAACAAAGAGACACGAGGGGAGAGAACAGGTAACAAAGACCTCAAGCAACAGAGGGACAGACAGGAAGAGAAAACACAAGAAGACATCAAGAAAGAGACATGCTGAACCTTAAACCCAGGGCTCGAGTGGAGGTACCACGCGGGTGGACGGCGTCGCCCCGCTTATTTTACCGGGAGCTCAATAACTGGAGCAAATGGAGCCACACATTCACTCTTTGGCCTCTCTGGGGCGAGATCGGAGATCAGTCAGAACGCTGCTCACTCGCTGGCTTCTCTGAAGCAATCGCATCTAAGGGGTGAGCGAGGGGAGGCAATGAGTCTGATGGTGCAAGCCACCTTTCGTGACGTCACTTCCTGTCGTGACGTCAGCGTCCCCCCACTACTTTTTTTAGGGCTTAAAACCACCCAAAAACGTCATTAAAGAGGTTTAACACAATCAGAAACTCAAGACAGCACAACAAAGGGCCACAAGGCAAGACGCAAGAAGAGAACAATTAACAAAACCAACTCAAACATGCAGGATGAGGAACCCAAGAAGACCGCGTCAACAAAGACCTTCTGCAACCTTAAGCCCAACCTAACGCCATCGAAGGAGTGGAACGAAATCCGAAACTTAACAAAGCACAGGCAGCAAAGAGACACGAGGGAAGGGAAGAGGTAACAAGAGCTCATGTAACAAAGGGACAGAAATGAAGACAAAACCCAAGAAGACCTCATCAACAAAGTGACATTCAGGATCCTAAAACCCAACCCAACGTCAGAGGAAAGAAACCCGGAACTCAACAAAGCACAACCAGCAAGAGGGCATGAAGGAACAGAAAACCTAACAAGGCCTCAACCACCTCGTGCATCCCTAAGAGATCTCGCGGTGTTGGAGGGGGTTGTTTTGCCGGAAGGAACTCCGCCCTTTTGTTGGAAGAAATTTCAGCAACACTTAGTGCCGGACAGGTCACCTTGTTCTGGCCACCTCTCAACATGTTTTCTTCTGTAGAATAAAACTCTCACAGCTGAGGATTATTTCCACAAAACGAAGAGACAATGTTCCAGACAGGCAAGAAATGTTGTCTCTGCACAGGGGGCCTCTGTTCTTCCCCCTATTGGGGGCTGACACCCCCCTGCCCACCCCCCTCCCCAGCCACCACCCTTTCCCCCCAAGGACCTTGCAATTTTGAGTCAGACCTGGTTCCTTGTATGCCTGGGAGAAATCTGAACCACAGTGGCGTAATTTTGGAAATGCAGTGTTACGCTTCATACGTGAAATTACGCCACTGTGCACTACAGTTAATTATGCGCCTCACGGTAAAAATGCACAGTAAATACAAGGGAACAACAGAATGCGAGCAGTTGGTGTTCGCAGGCACTTTGTTTAAATGGGTTTTCTCTTGCCAAAAGCTGATGCAAGGACTCGCTAGAGTAAACTATAAACAGAAGTACAGGCATGCGGGCCCTTTCGCTGCTGTGATACGACGAAGGCAACAGGGTGACCTTACGTATACCTTCCATTCTGCATATATATATATATGTTAAAGCTTCCTAACGCTACCAGAACGTAAGAATAGTCGCACTCAGGATTTGAAAATAAAGAGTTGTTAAGTATTTATTGACTGACACGTTTCGACCGCACGGTCTTTGTGTATGTGTATATATATATATATATATATATATATATATGTATGTATATATGTATATATATATATATATATATATATGTATATATGTATATATGTATATATGTATATATATATATATATATATATATATATATATATATATATATATATATATATATATATATATACACAAGCTCCCAAATGTATTCTTGTACCCGTACAGTAAAGCACACACAGTGAACACACGCTCTGCACCCATGCCCCAGACAGACACAGGGAAGGCCCCTGCGAGGCGGCCATCGGCCCTTCTGCCAGGAGAGGCTGCGGGCGCCCCTTCCCAGCAGGTGACGGCAGCCAGGGCTTGGCCACTCTACTAGAAGGGAAGCAGCCGCCACTGCTGCCCCCAGCTCTGTGAGAGGACAGTGTGACCCTCGGCAGGGCGGGTGCACTCTGGGTGACTCAATGAGACGACAGAGCACGCGCCAACGAAGACGTAAGGAGCCTTTCCCAGCCGGCCTGGGCACGGCGGGGCGCGGCCTGCCCAGAGCTGGACAAGGGGCATCCCCGCCCCAGCGACAGTGCACGGTCTTGTCTGCCAACTTGTGCATTTTTGTACTTTCGTAGCCTTTAATGAGGTGGTTAAAGTGGTGTAAACTTCCCACGAAACTCTCGCTAGAATTTACCACTCGTTTAAATTAGATCAGGATAAAAATGAAATCAGACTGCAGTGAAAGTAATCTGGCAACGCGGAGGAAAACTGCTCAGAAGAGAGGGGGCCTGACAACACATTGCAACATTTACTAGAGAATCAGGAACTTCACAGAACTTTTCAGGTTAAAAGGAAAAAAAACACAACCTCGCCCACTCCAACTACAGGTTCCAGGTTGGGGGTGGGGGCTAATTCTGCACGGGGCAGCTCCTTACACAGAGCACCCTCACGAGCCGCCCTGAGCTGAGGTTATCCAATGAGAGATCGGAACTGTCCAGGGTCCTGAACCAGCACATTCAATGCATTCAGCATCCCAGAGACAGGGGCAGGCAGCGTCCCAGAGACAGGGGCAGGCAGCATCACAGAGACAGGGGCAGGCAGCGTCCCAGAGACAGGGGCAGGCAGCATCCCACAGACAGGGACAGGCAGCATCCCAGGGGCAGGCAGCATCCCAGAGACAGGGGCAGGCAGCATCCCAGAGACAGGGGCAGGCAGCATCCCGGAGACAGGGGCAGGCAGCACCCCAGAGACAGGGGCAGGCAGCGTCCCAGAGACAGGGGCAGGCAGCATCCCAGAGACAGGGGCAGGCAGCATCCCAGGGGCAGGCAGCATCCCAGAGACAGGGGCAGGCAGCATCCCAGAGACAGGGGCAGGCAGCATCCCAGAGACAGGGGCAGGCAGCATCCCAGGGGCAGGCAGCATCCCAGAGACAGGGGCAGGCAGCATCCCAGAGACAGGGGCAGGCAGCATCCCAGAGACAGAGGCAGGCAGCATTCCAGAGACAGGGGCAAGCAGCATCCCAGAGACAGGGGCAGGCAGCATCCCAGAGACAGGGGCAGGCAGCGTCCCAGAGACAGGGGCAGGCAGCATCTCGGAGACAGGGGCAGGCAGCATCCCAGAGACAGGGGCAGGCAGCATCCCAGAGACAGGGGCAGGCAGCATCCCAGAGACAGGTGCAGGCAGCATCCCAGAGACAGGTGCAGGCAGCGTCCCAGAGACAGGGGCAGGCAGCATCCCAGGGGCAGGCAGCATCCCAGGGGCAGGGGCAGGGGCAGGCAGCATCCCAGGGGCAGGGGCAGGCAGCATCCCAGAGACAGGGGCAGGCAGCATCCCAGAGACAGGGGCAGGCAGCGTCCCAGAGACAGGGGCAGGCAGCGTCCCAGAGACAGGGGCAGGCAGCATCTCGGAGACAGGGGCAGGCAGCACCCCAGAGACAGGGGCAGGCAGCATCCCAGGGGCAGGCAGCATCCCAGAGACAGGGGCAGGCAGCATCCCAGAGACAGGGGCAGGCAGCATCCCAGAGACAGGGGCAGGCAGCATCCCAGAGACAGGGGCAGGCAGCATCCCAGAGACAGGGGCAGGCAGCATCCCAGGGGCAGGGGCAGGCAGCATCCCAGGGGCAGGGGCAGGCAGCATCCCAGAGACAGGGGCAGGCAGCATCCCAGAGACAGGGGCAGGCAGCATCCCGGAGACAGGGGCAGGCAGCATCCCGGAGACAGGGGCAGGCAGCATCTCGGAGACAGGGGCAGGCAGCATCTCGGAGACAGGGGCAGGCAGCATCCCAGAGACAGGGGCAGGCAGCACCCCAGAGACAGGGGCAGGCAGCGTCCCAGAGACAGGGGCAGGCAGCATCCCAGAGACAGGTGCAGGCAGCATCCCAGAGACAGGGGCAGGCAGCGTCCCAGAGACAGGTGCAGGCAGCATCCCAGAGACAGGTGCAGGCAGCATCCCAGAGACAGGGGCAGGCAGCATCCCAGAGACAGGGGCAGGCAGCATCCCAGAGACAGGGGCAGGCAGCGTCCCAGAGACAGGGGCAGGCAGCATCCCAGAGACAGGGGCAGGCAGCATCCCAGGGGCAGGCAGCATCCCAGAGACAGGGGCAGGCAGCATCTCAGGGGCAGGCAGCGTCCCAGGGGCAGGCAGCGTCCCAGAGACAGGGGCAGGCAGCATCTCGGAGACAGGGGCAGGCAGCACCCCAGAGACAGGGGCAGGCAGCATCCCAGGGGCAGGCAGCATCCCAGAGACAGGGGCAGGCAGCATCCCAGAGACAGGGGCAGGCAGCATCCCAGAGACAGGGGCAGGCAGCATCCCAGAGACAGGGGCAGGCAGCATCCCAGGGGCAGGGGCAGGCAGCATCCCAGAGACAGGGGCAGGCAGCATCCCAGAGACAGGGGCAGGCAGCATCCCAGAGACAGGGGCAGGCAGCATCCCGGAGACAGGGGCAGGCAGCATCCCAGAGACAGGGGCAGGCAGCATCCCGGAGACAGGGGCAGGCAGCATCCCGGAGACAGGGGCAGGCAGCATCCCGGAGACAGGGGCAGGCAGCATCCCGGAGACAGGGGCAGGCAGCATCCCGGAGACAGGGGCAGGCAGCATCCCGGAGACAGGGGCAGGCAGCATCCCAGAGACAGGGGCAGGCAGCGTCCCAGAGACAGGGGCAGGCAGCGTCCCAGAGACAGGGGCAGGCAGCACGACAGGAGCAGGCAGCATCCCAGAGACAGGGGCAGGCAGCACGACAGGGGCATGCAGCATCTCAGAGACAGGGCCCAGAGACAGGGGCAGGCAGCACCCCAGAGACAGGGGCAGGCAGCATCCCAGAGACAGGGGCAGGCAGCACGACAGGGGCAGGCAGCACCCCAGAGACAGGGGCAGACAGCATGACAGGGGCAGGAAACCCCATACACAGGGGTCAGAAGTAAGACGGGGTCTTGTTTTGTGGCAGTCCTGCAGAAGGCGGAGTTCGATCACCGAAACGTGCGTAAATTTGACATAAAAGCCACAAAAGAGAAGAAAATATATTAAGGGATTGGACAAATGAACGTATAAGGGATTTCTAAGAAGACAGTGTGGAATATTGGTATTCCTTTAGAGTGGACACACCAAAAGAAAAAATATGGAATATACAGAAAGGATAGAATTTGAAGCGACAATTCAAGACCTGTTTTTAAATTTGTTATTGAGCAGTGTTGTTTAAGAAGTGTTAATTTGAGGTATGTGTTCGGATGGTGGGGTAAATGTAGTTTATAAGACAAGGATGTGGATGAATGAATGAATGTGGTATGAGATGTTTTAAAGAAAATAAAGACGTGATAGTTCTCACATTTTTTATCTATATCAAGTGTCGTAAGGATAAAAAATGGAGTGATATGTGTTCAGTGTCCTCTAAACATTGTTCAAACGAATGTTTTGACAAATAAGAGTGTAATTAATTTCAAATAGGTTGTACAGACAGAAAAGGAATAACAAAATATAAAGGAAGAAATAAAAAGTAAAACAATACTTTAGTTCGTATGCCGCACATCGCGTGCAGTGGATGAATAAGAGAGACTGAGAACGTTGGATGGAATAATAAGGCTGCCGCGGACCAATCTCTAATAATATAGCTTAAAAAAAACACTGACAAAGCCAGGAGATCTCGTATAGGCGCGACCTATTGGCTTTGTCAATGCTTGGTATGGAGTGCCATAGGGTAAGTTATAAGTATTTATATTCTGTTTACAACGGCTGAAGCGCTAATGTTATGTAATGAAGATTGCCCTTGCCAAGGTGTTAGTGTGTCCAGATTCAGAATCATTTTAAGACCATGCAAAAACTGTGACAATGTGCCACAGAAATGCACTGAATGTAACATAAGTTGTAGATAAATAGAAAGTCCAATAAGTTACAGCTATTTTACAGTGATGCTTTAGGCTATGTGTTGCTTTGGGTCAATGGTTACAAAGGAACCAAAAAGGCACCCCTGACAGCTTGTTTAGTAGCAACATATTGCAATAATCAGTGGTCATGGGTTGCATGGACCTTTACGCCCCTGTGCCACTGCACCTGCTGCACGATTCAAATCATGGCCCTAGTGGCTGCAAGGTAACTGCATTTGTGACTGCTTGTTTAGTATTAAAATATAGCAATAATCGGTGTTCAGTGGGTTTCCTAGAGCTTTTGGCTCCTGTGCCACTGCGCCTGCTGCACCATTCAAATCATGACACTGGTGCCTGCCGGGACAAACGAGGAAATCGTTTATATTTAGTAATGTATGTGATCTGAAAAAGGCAGAGTTGTAGATGGAATATATAATTATTGTGTAGGTAAACCTAACCACAAAAGTGTTCATAAAAAGTGCTTTTATTTCTATTTAGGGGGTTTTGTAAAGCGCTTGGTGACGCACAGCGGCGTTTCCCCGCGCTGAGGAGCAGATACTTACTGGAACCTACAGAAGCGGAATACCCTACTGTGCGAATAGTGCAGTTTTAAGCTTGGCTCTAAAAATTAGTTCTGATGGTTCTAATCGCAATGCTATGGGTAGTTTGTTCCATCTAGAAGCTGCAAGGTACCTAAAGGATCTTCCGCCCATTCGTGCTCTAGACACCTTGGGGATAGCCAGGAGTCCAGAGCCGGAAGATCTCAAGGAGCGGGACGGCTCGTAAGACGTCAGCAGTCCTTTCAAAGGGAGAGGAGACCTCCCATTGATGATCCGATGGCACGTGCATAGTGCTTTGAATTCTACCCTGCTTCTGATCGGGAGCCAATGCAAAGACCGGAGGGCCGCTGAGGATGCGGCTCTTCTGGGTAGTCTAAGCACTAGTCGGGCAGCGGCATTCTGTAAGATCTGTAGGCGGCTCAAATTATTCTCCAAGGTCCCTAAATAGAGAAGATTGCCATAGTCCATCTTTGATTTTAAACTTCTGCAACTCTCCAAAACGAGTTGCCACAGATGTCATAAATAAAGCACATCTTTTACACACCAAAGTGAAAACCACGATTGTTAAATTGCGTAACTCGCTGGCTAGCTCCTGTGAAACGAGGGCCGGTGCTTGACAGTGGACGGGCCACAAACAGTATAAACTGCCCAAGATCACAATATGTTAGGCAGATGCTGAGACTGAAATGCGGTTTTAATTTTTTTTCCTAAAAAGGCAGTTTCACAAATTAAATGGACTCAACAGGGAAGAGGAATTTTGCAAAAAGCGTGCAAATGTCTATTTCTAAAATAAAGTAAAAAGAAAAGGGCACGAGCAGTCTCCCTGGAGAAAGTACACTGCACTCCTCTTTCCTATAATCGCTCTCACTTTGAAGTCAGCCGAAAGCAAAATAACCAGGCTCCCACGAAAACATAGTTTGACATTTGACCTCGGACTTCGAATACAAAAAATGAGTTTGTGGAAGAATACGGTAAAAATGACTTTAGCATTGGAAGGTACGAACTCAAGCTGCACAGCCTAAAGCAAATAAAGCCAGCAAATTGAAAGCCAGAAAATGTGAGTTACACACCACAAAGCCAATGGCAAGCCACAGGCGGAATACATTCCCAGGTCAACTTTCTGAAAGTCGACAAGATGTCTTTTGCATACGAGACAGCTGCGCTGTCTGGTAGGCGACGACCTAAAAATGGAGAATGTAAAATATCCTGTGCAATAGTGTTGAAAAGTTCCTATATTCTCAGGGCCCTGAAAGGGATGTAAACTCAGCCACCACGCACTGCCCATTCCATGGATGGAGAGGCCATGGACGTGTTTCTCCCCTGCTGCTCTGGGCTAACGGCAGTCCTGATTGGTAGCGGGAAAACAACTCCTACCAAGTAACAAAGAGGCTGATTGGATGCATCTGGTAACCCCGCCCTTCTTGGGCGGGACTTCCAATGACAGTGATTTATGGGATTCCCGCTTCCTTTACTCTGGCCAGAGAACAAGGCTTTATCCTTAAAGGAATTTACAATTTATTTAACGGTTGTATTATGTTTAATGACTTTTAGGCGAGTCTCTAAAGTCAGCCAAGGAGTCATCTTCTGAAAGTTACACTCCTGCGCGAGTTTCTGTAAAGAACAAAAACAGGTTGCATGTCAGTCATTTATTCCTGGACAGAGTGGTGGTTTTGTGCAGCGCGTTGTGTCAAATAGCTTCTTAAACTACACAACTGGAGAAGACACATGTGTTAAATTATTTTTGGTGGTCAAAAGCTCTGACCAACATTTCACTTTGGGAAAAGTTATTGTGCCACTTAGGGGAAGTGAGCGATACAAAAGGGGATGATGGACGGAGCGTTTGAACAAATCAAACACTCTCCCCCAGTCAACTGATCTGGGTTTAATCCATCACCATTCTTTAGCTCACTCTGCCACCCCAGTTCAGACATGGCTATATGCAAATCAGTCTCACCCTGTGCCTTAGGGGAAGTGAGCAGTGAGAATTCAGCTTTTAAAACGCACTTGCTTAGAAGGGTTGGGACCGCAAGAGCTTGTTTTCAGGTGGGTGGTTTTAAAACTGTTTGAAGGAAGAGGGTTGGTCCAATGCTGGACACTTTATAACATTTTATTTAAGACTTGTTGAGCAGATGCTTGCACAGGTGGTCCACAGCTGTGAATAGGCACAATATTTTCTGCCGGTCTGTTAACAAAAAAACAATTCTCTCTGTAACACAACATTATTTAACAGTCACCGAACGGAGGTCGTGAGGCTGCTGCCCGCCAGCAAATCCTTGCGGTACAAAAGGGGGTGGTGATGGACGGAGCATCTGAACCAATCAAACACTCACACCCAGTCAAAAGATCTGGGTTTAATCCATCACCGTTCTTTAGCCCACTCTGCCACCCCAGTTCAGACATGGCCATATGCAAATCAGTCTGACCCTGTGCCTCATGGGAACAGTCCAGCCCGAACTGCCAAGCCATGCCTTCCCTGGACCGGAAACAAGCTTCCGAGGACCGGTTTCTGGCATTCCAGCCGTCTTCAGCCTGGCTTGCTTGAATCCAGTGGCAAAGTGAGCAAGGGACTCACGTCTGAGCATACCCTGCCACACTTATGGCGAACAAAGCGGTTCGCTGCACGAAGTTCCGTGACCTTTACATCTTTCATCATAAAAGGAGCACGAAATCATAGGAACCAGATTTTTAGCAACAATAGGTTGAACTTGAGGATTTTCTACGCAGACTCTTTGTATTACCAAGGTGAGGAGTACAGCTTCAGCTACTGACTGGATTTCTACATTACTTAGCCCCTGATTCTAGTTTTCCTCTTTGGGGCTTTTGGAGATCTGAGTAAGATACACCCAATGGTCGATTTATGGACCTGCAATGTTGACAACAGGAGGTGTTTGCCCCTGAAGCCCAGAGATATTATTAATCTGGTGCTCAAGATATATACATATCCCCTCAAACCTCTATTACTTAGGAGGTGATTTTAACTGTTCCTGTTTTTATCAGCTTGAGAGACTCATATAACGTTGGCCTTGATAAAGTTGGCATTACAATTCTTCCATCGAAATGCGCCGATGCCTGAGTTGTTAGGAACATAATCCGTATTATTACTGAGACTCTCGAGTGCCCATAGAGCACAGCACCCGGTCTCCGTTTTTGAGGAACAATTATTACGGAAGTGATCAGTTTAATGGCAAATTCCTTGGTCTCTTATTTGTACTCTCGCACATTTTTTAAACTTATGTCGCTTGACATTTTCTATTGTGTCTTCTGAATGAATTTATGGAATTTGTTTTGCTTTTTACATTTTATGACACTGTGTTATCAATTGTGTAGGTCTGTTATCTTGGTTGTGTGTCTTATGTTGAATAAAACATTTTTAATCTTTTGTTATTAGTTTGGTACATTATAGTAGCCTTGGGTACACAGACATATTCTCCGATTCTGAGTGTAATGGATGTGATTGAGTGATGAAGTTGGAGACTCGAGTCAGGCAATATACTTTGTTTGGTTGCATAGTGCTATCCAAAGGAAACCTTTACGATTACATATTGGTATGGTACCCTATTCCTTTGGCATAAGGGGTCCCTCTCCGTTATTATAACACAACAGGTGGGCCTGGAATTTCTCGAGTTATTGTTATCCTACTGGACACCTTCCTGATAATGTAGTTGTTAACCCCTTCCATGCTGCCGTCGGCCATTGGCCAACGGCAACGCTACCTCACTGGTGCTGACGTCGGCCAATGGCCGACGCGGCCCCGCCCGTTTCGCGGAAGTGCCGCACTTCTGCAAAATCGCGGCCGCAGCAGAAGGGTTATCACAGAAAAAGTAAAAAGTGTAAACATGGCCTTTGGGAAACTTTGCACAATTAGAAAGGTACGGAATTTTTTATTAGGGATAATTATTTGCACTTAAAATGAAACAATCCTTTAATAAATGTTAACCTTTTTTTCTCTAATTTTGTATTCAAGCCTTTTGGATGTTAAAGAACAAAAATGAGGAATATGTGTTCGTTTTATCGCACAAGAAAAATTCACAACTATACCAGCCCAAACTATGCTGGTTTCTCAAAAATATTATCCGTCAGAACAGTTCAAAGATGAATCCAGTTAATGTCTGAAAAATGTTTTGTGATGAAAAGCCCTTCAGAACAGTTCAGGTCTGGAATGTTGCGGCGTTCTTGAGGGTGGTTTATACTTTGTTTGGTGGGTTTATACTTTTTTTGGTGGGTTTATACTTTGTGTAAAGAGGCATGGTTAAACTGTTTCGGTTGCCCCTGCAGTGGCAGTAAAGCGTTAATGAATAATGTTAGCCTCCGTGTCTTTAATAAAATCTACATTCTCTTGTCGTATGTGACTGGGAGAAGCGATATTCCCCACACTGGCGCTGTCGCTCACCGCCCTGTCGCTCACCGCCTGGCCTCGCGGAGGCTGCGCCGGCTGCGTTGTCCCGAGGGGCGCGGACTGTGTTCCCACATCTCATTCCCTTAATGAAACAGATGAGGTGAGCGCTGCCTACCAGATGAGCACGGGCACCTCATCCTAGCTCAGCGGATGCGGCTCCTCCGAGAAGGGGTGCCGAATACCATCCCCCCAATAACATGGGGGGATGGAAAGTGCAATCTCAACATATGTTGGGTGCCGAGAGGGTGCTGCGGAATGTCCGCTTAGCCTAGTGATGAGGGTGCTGCGGAATGTCCGCTTAGCCTAGTGATGAGGGTGCTGTGGAATGTCCGCTTGGCCTAGTGATGAGGGGGATACGGAATGTCTGCTTGGCCTAGTGATGAGGGGGATACGGAATGTCTGCTTGGCCTAGTGATGAGGGGGGATACGGAATGTCCGCTTGGCCTAGTGATGAGGGAGCTACGGAATATCCACTAGGACTAGTGATGAAAGGGGTATACGGAACGTCCGCTTGGCCTAGTGATGAGAGGGAGCTACGGAATGTTCGCTTGGCCCAGTCATGAGAGAGAGCTACGGAATGTCCGCTTGGCCTAGTGATGAGGGAGGGGGATACGGAATGTCCGCTTGGCCTAGTGATGAGGGAGCTACGGAATGTCCGCTTGGCCTAGTGATGAGGGGGGATACGGAATGTCCGCTTGGCCTAGTGATGAGGGGGGATACGGAATGTCCGCTTGGCCTAGTGATGAGGAAGCTACGGAATGTTCGCTTGGCCTAGTCATGAGAAGGAGCTACGGAATGTCCGCTTGGCCTAGTGATGAGGGGAGATACGGAATGTCCGCTTGACTTGTGTGTGGAGACACAAACGTGTCACGGTATAATGACTCAACATAAGCATAGAGACAGGGGAATGGCCGCTCTATCTTTACATGGTAACCAAGTGGCTGCCCAGTGATAGAGGGGAACAAGACAAAATGTCTGATGGGCGGCACAGCTGCATGCCCACGCGAATTGCGTGGTGACAGATGACGCAGTATGCCTACGTGACTTGTTTGACAGAAGGGTACCCAGCGGCATGCCAGCTTGACTCCTGCATCATGACAGATGGCGGCGCAGTTGTGTATCTGCTCAACTTGCATGTGATGCCACAAACGGGCACGGTGCAGTGCCAGCGCCACTCGTGTGTGGGACAGGAGGCACAACAGACAGTGTGCTCAACGTCATGAGAGGCGATCATTGGCCAGTGAAGAAAAGCATGACCAGGCAGGCCAGCACACATGAAGGTGCCAGGGGTGGCCTTGGGAGAGGGGGCACAGAGACAAATAAAGCTGCCCACATGGCAGGGATAAGAGGCCTTAAAATTGAGGACCTTTTGGGTTCTTTGCTTCCAAAGGTTTTTGTTAATGGCAGCAAAGTTTTGCAAAGTGTTCCAGTTCGCCTTTATCCACGCGGTCACTTCTGAGCAAAGCAAGATCATTGTTACTCTAATAAACGCAGTAAAGATAGAGTGAGGGGTGTGACAGCAGGCATGGCAGGCATGGCAGGCTGTTTCTGGCACTGGTGTATCCTGTAAGCACTTATGCCCCTTTCCTACTCACTTAATCCCCCCATAGGGTTTTTCTCTGGATCCTTCTTTGACACTTTATTCTAACAATTCCTCCTACGGATTTGAATCATGTTTTCTGCTGATAATTCTTAAATGGTCCCCTCTTTTGCTCCCAGACTTGTTTTGTTTGTAGTTTTTGACCCGATTCGGGTATCAGATCGCTTTACATAGCACCAGTTGCGTTACATGAGGACACATTCATTTTTGTTAGGCACGGGGAGATTAAGTGATTTGCCCAGAATCACAGGATGTTTCGCGTCATTGCCGAGACTCGAACCCAGTTCCCCAGATTTGAGGTCGACCGCCCTAGCTGTTAGGCCAACTCAACCTAAAGTCTCTGTCAGCCTCTCTCCATTGACTGTGTTGAAGTGCACTTGTTTTCATAAATGTAATTTAAAAATACAATAAATTATTTTCTTCCCAATTTCATAAACTATTTCTTTCCTCCTGAGCTACTGTTCCCTGCTCCTGCGTGTAAACTTGGTTTTGTTTTTAATACATGGCTTAACTTCCTCCACCAGTTTGTGTCTTTTTCCAAATCCTGTCTCTTCCTTCTGTACAGCATTGAAAATCACTTCACCCTTTATTGTGCTCCATGTAAATATATCTTTTTTTATTCAATATTCAGTTTAGGTTTCAATTGTTGCGTCTTGTTTCTAAATGCGATGACTTACTCGCCTACCTTATGTCTGTAGTTTCTTTGTATACTCCTGTTTCATCCTGGGACCACTGGATTCAAGCTAGCCTGGCTGATGAAGGGTGACATAACCTGAAACCGGTCCCAGGATGTTTGTTTCCAGAACTGGGAAGGCATGGCTTGGCAGTTCGGGCTGGACTGTTCCCATGAGGCACAGGGTCAGGACTGATTTGCATATGGCCATGTCTGAACTGGGGTGGTGAAGTGAGCTAAAGAACCATGGATTTAACCCAGATCTTTTGACTGGGGGTGAATGTTTGCATTGTCAGCATTCCCTCCATCATTTGTTTGCTGTAACACCCTTCATTCATAAGCCAGCCCTATAAACATTGCCAAGGTTTGTTAAGAAAGTGACACACTTCGCGTTTTGCGCGTCATGCAGTGCTTAGTTGGTGGCGCATGATCAGTGCGCTATACGAGTTGGATGAATGTTGCGTCACTGAGGGTGTGAGGTGTGTCACTTGCAATGCGTGTGACTTCACTCTCAGAAGCTGTGTGACTGACACCGAAAGACAGCACAGAGCAGAGAGAGGACCCGAGGCAGGGAGCGCCCCCCCTTTATTGGAGGGGTGAGACACACATCGCCTTTATTAGGGCTCGCCTGCTGATGCGCTTCAGCGCATAGCTGGCGAAGCTCTATAGGGGCTTATCCAGTGTTTATCCACTGGCGATTCCACTGGCGATTCCTTCAAGTGCATGTGCTTTTTAGGTCATTGCGCTTGCGCAAGCCCTAAAAAGCGCGTGCACAATGCCACCAGCCGCCTGCCTGCCTGCCTCGCATTACCACATCAAAGGCAGCCCTCCGAGCGCATTTCTCACCCCCTAATTATTCACGGCCGGCCGGCAGGCACATCAAAGGCTGCTGCTGCCGTGACTCGCATTTCTCCTCCCTCCTCCCCTATCACTGCCCAGGCCGGCCATACTTTCTCTTTACAAGGGCCCCCATTCCTGAATCACTTGAAATATCTCCACATTATTTGCATTTTGTTAATTAAAAAAATTAACTTCAACACAGCGTTGCACATTTTTCTCGACTTCGGAAGGATGAGTCCCAATCTCATTTGTACAAAGTGTTGTAATGGGATTATTGGAGAGTTAGAGAAACGTGCTCACAAGTTACATTTTTATGCATATCATCTGAGTAAATAAACAATAGCATGGTGCCGTTTGCGTCCTTGACTTGATCTGGTTTTTATTTTTATTTTGCTATTATTCTCACAAAGGCTAAGAAGGTCTGCCTACTTTAGTATTAAGAGCTATACGTCGCATAAGCAACAGCTAACCATTCACTCACCCACGCAACGCCACTCACCCACGCAACGCCACTCACCCATGCAACGCCACTCACCCACGCAACGCCACTCACACACGCAACGCCACTCACACACGCCACTCACACATGCAACGCCACTCACACATGCAACGCCACTCACACATGCAACGCCACTCACACATGCAACGCCACTCAACCACGCAACGCCACTCAACCACGCAACGCCACTCAACCACGCAACGCCACTCAACCACGCAACGCCACTCACCCACGCAACGCCACTCAGCCACGCAACGCCACTCAGCCACGCAACGCCACTCAGCCACGCAACGCCACTCAGCCACGCAACGCCACTCAGCCACGCAACGCCACACACAAACGCAACGCCACTCACACACGCAACGCCACTCACACACGCAACGCCACTCACACACGCAACGCCACTCACACACGCAACGCCACTCACACACGCAACGCCACTCACACACGCAACGCCACTCACACACGCAACGCCACTCACACACGCAACGCCACTCACACACGCAACGCCACTCACACACGCAACGCCACTCACACACGCAACGCCACTCACACACGCAACGCCACCTCACACACGCAACGCCACTCAGCCACGCAACGCCACTCAGCCACGCAACGCCACTCAGCCACGCAACGCCACTCACACACGCAACGCCACTCACACACGCAACGCCACTCACACACGCAACGCCACTCACACACGCAACGCCACTCACACACGCAACGCCACTCACACACGCAACGCCACACACACACGCAACGCCACACACACACGCAACGCCACACACACACGCAACGCCACACACACACACGCAACGCCACACACACACACGCAACGCCACACACACACACGCAACGCCACTCACACACGCAACGCCACTCACACACGCAACGCCACTCAACCACGCAACGCCACTCAACCACGCAACGCCACTCAACCACGCAACGCCACTCAACCACGCAACGCCACTCACACACGCAACGCCACTCAACCACGCAACGCCACTCAGCCACGCAACGCCACTCAGCCACGCAACGCCACTCAGCCACGCAACGCCACTCAGCCACGCAACGCCACTCAGCCACGCAACGCCACTCAGCCACGCAACGCCACTCAGCCACGCAACGCCACTCAGCCACGCAACGCCACTCAGCCACGCAACGCCACTCAGCCACGCAACGCCACTCAGCCACGCAACGCCACTCAGACACGCAACGCCACTCAGCCACGCAACGCCACTCAGCCACGCAACGCCACTCAGCCACGCAACGCCACTCAGCCACGCAACGCCACTCACACACGCAACGCCACTCACCCACGCAACGCCACTCACCCACGCAACGCCACTCACCCACGCAACGCCACTCACCCACGCAACGCCACTCACCCACGCAACGCCACTCACCCACGCAACGCCACTCACCCACGCAACGCCACTCACCCACGCAACGCCACTCACCCACGCAACGCCACTCACCCACGCAACGCCACTCACCCACGCAACGCCACTCACCCACGCAACGCCACTCACCCACGCAACGCCACACACACACGCAACGCCACACACACACGCAACGCCACTCACACACGCAACGCCACTCACACACGCAACGCCACTCACACACGCAACGCCACTCACACACGCAACGCCACTCACCCACGCAACGCCACTCACCCACGCAACGCCACTCACCCACGCAACGCCACTCACCCACGCAACGCCACTCACCCACGCAACGCCACTCACCCACGCAACGCCACTCACCCACGCAACGCCACTCACCCACGCAACGCCACTCACCCACGCAACGCCACTCACCCACGCAACGCCACTCACCCACGCAACGCCACTCACCCACGCAACGCCACTCACCCACGCAACGCCACTCACACACGCAACGCCACACACACACGCAACGCCACACACACACGCAACGCCACACACACACGCAACGCCACACACACACGCAACGCCACACACGCAACGCCACACACACACGCAACGCCACACACACACGCAACGCCACTCACCCACGCAACGCCACTCACCCACGCAACGCCACTCACCCACGCAACGCCACTCACCCACGCAACGCCACTCACCCACGCAACGCCACTCAGCCACGCAACGCCACTCAGCCACGCAACGCCGCTCAGCCACGCAACGCCGCTCAGCCACGCAACGCCGCTCATCCACGCAACGCCGCTCATCCACGCAACGCCACTCACCCACGCAACGCCACTCACCCACGCAACGCCACTCACCCACGCAACGCCACTCATCCACGCAACGCCACTCATCCACGCAACGCCACTCATCCATATGCAAAACGAAAAATGTCAAACTCTTCTATTGCGAGACCTATTGCATTTTCAATGCTTGTATGTTGTGCTGCGGGGGTCGTTTCCACGGCGCTTGAGCCGGGTCCCGCCCCCCCCCCCCCGGCCCCGCAGCTGCAGATGGACTTTCGTGGAAACCATCTCGGAAGCGACAGGAACCGATCGATGCGGCCTGATCTCCGCCTCCACACAGCTGCCCCGCGGTTCACCCGCGCCCTGTGCGCCCGGGGCACCACAGACCCGGCCTAGCTGCCCCTCCTTCCACCCTCAATTCACTGAGGCGAGCTCTAAAGCGCACACTGCAAACCTGGTGGCTTCTGGGCGCTAGGGTGACCAACCGTCCGTAAATGTCACGGACAGTCCGTAATTACGGCCGTCTGTCCGTTGTCCGTGAAGGATTCTTTAACGGACGCCTTTTGTCCGTAATTTTCACTGGTCGCACAACCGGCACAGCTGGCCCCCACCTCCCTTCTTGACTCCATTGCTGTTAAGGTCGAGAGTAACAGACTCCGATCAGCAGCATTGGAGAGGCACAGCGGGATGGCAGCAACCTGTAGTAAATTGCTGGAGACCACAGGTGTACCACAGGAGGTTTATTGCAGGAGAAAGGCTAAATATACAACACAACCCTCACACCTTCAGCCCTGATGAGCTGTTAAGAGGTGCTTAAAGGTGACAGAGGAAGGGGCTACAGCTTCAGGGAGCAGGGGCTCTATTCAGATGCAAACAGCACTGAACGCGTCTTGTATCTGCAATTGGTGTGAGACATTCCCTTTCTACCCAGGGCCCCAAACATCCTAGAACCGGCCCTGATTACACCGAGGCAGCACGTGGTTCTTTTCACAGAGCTCAATTACTGTCACTAAATTGTAAACAAACCTCGATTCTTCAAACATGCAGTCTATATTGTAATAAAATTAAGAAATGGCACAATCGCACCCACACTGATTAACAAAGTATGGAGGACATTCAGTTAAATCAGTTCTCTTGGAGTATCTCCTTTCAGTACTGTACATCAGTGTGGGGGGAGGGGGGCAAAACTAACATTTTGGAAACAGAGCTTGTCTTCTCCTTGTCTTGTCCAGGAGGGGGTGAACCCTGGAAGAGACCAAGATGATACTAGAATACTGCATGCCCACCCCTGTGCCCACCCTGGTGGATCCTGTTCCCCCTCCTGTGATGGCTCCTGCCCCCTCCCCCCAGTGATGGCTCCTGTCCCCCTCCCCCGCCCCTGCCTGTGATGGCTCCTGTCCTTCCCCCTCGACCTGTGGTGGATCCTGTCTCCGCCCCGGGTGGCTCCTGTCTCAGTCCTGGAATGGCTCCTGCAGCGAGGGTGAAGTTCTTGATGGGCCTCTTCTCAAAAAGGTTCAGCTCAAAATTAATATGAAAAGGTGGGCGAGTGAGCAAGTGAAGGGATGGCTGGATGAATTAGTGAAAGGGTGAATGGATGAATTAAAGATTGAATAGATGGATAATGGGAGATGATGGATGGATTGATGAGTGAGTGAAAGGATGGAAGAGAGAAAGGGAAATAGCTGTATGTATGGGTGTAAGGGTAGCTGGATGGGTAAAAGGGTGGATGGATGAGTGAAAGGATGGATGAGTGAAAAGTTGGATGATGAGTGAGTGGGTGGATGGATGAGTGAAATGATGGATGGATTGACAAATTGATAAGTGCAAGGGCGAATATATGGACGGATGAGTGAAAGGGTGGATGTAAGGATGGATGAGTGAGTAAAGGGGAAGGTAGATGGACAAATGATGAATAGATGAGTGAAGGAGTGAAAGGATAAATGGATGAGAGTACGGATGGATGAGTGATAGGGTCAATGGATGGATTCATGAGCGGATGAGTAGATGGATGGATGGGTGGATGGAAGGAAGGAAGGATTGCTAAGTGAAAGAGTCGATGGAGAGAGAAAGGGAGGATGATGGATGACTGAAAGGGTGGATGGTTGGAAGAATGAGTGACTGGGTGGATGGATGAGTAAGTGAAAGGATGGCTGGATGGGTGAAAGGGTAAATGGCTGGCTGGATGAGTGAATCGATGGATGGTTAGAAGAGTGGATAGATGAGTGTACAGATGGATAGGGTGAAAGGGCGGATGGATAATGGATGGATGAGTGAAAGGATGGATGAAGGGATGGATGAGGGAAATGATAGATGGAAGGATACATGATGCATAGGTTTGCAAATGGCTGAATATGTCTAGATATGGCTGGGCTTACTTATATACAATTGCGCGACCTCTGATGTGTCTGTAAAACGTATCCAATTGTCCTGAAGTTTTGTCCTGAATTTTGACCTCATGTCCTGAATTTGTGTCCTGAATTTTGACCCTTTGTCCTGAATTTTTACACTCACCGTCCTGAATTTGCACCAATGCCAGTTGGTCACCCTACTGGGCGCTGCCGACGGTGATTGTGAACAAAGGAAGGCGGCATCCACATTTGTGAGGGATAGAAGGCGGTTTCCACATTTGTGAGGAATAGAAGGCGGTTTCCACATTTGTGAGGAATAGAAGGCGGTTTCCACATTTGTGAGGAATAGAAGGCGGTTTCCACATTTGTGACGAATAGAAGGCGGTTTCCACATTTGTGAGGAATAGAAGGCGGTATCCACATTTGTGAGGAATAGAAGGCGGTTTCCACATTTGTGAGGAATAGAAGGCGGTTTCCACATTTGTGAGGAATAGAAGGCGGTATCCACATTTGTGAGGAATAGAAGGCGGTTTCCACATTTGTGAGGAATAGAAGGAAGTTTCCACATTTGTGAAGATTAGAAGGCGGTATCCACATTTGTGGGGAATACAAGGCGGTATTCACATTTGCGAGGAATAGAAGGCGGTTTCCACATATGTGAGGAATGGAAGGCGGTTTCCACATTTGTGAGGAATAGAAGGCGGTATCCACATTTGTGAGGAATAGAAGGAAGTTTCCACATTTGTGAGGAATAGAAGGCGGTATCCACATTTGTGAGAAATAGAAGGCGGTATCCACATTTGAGAGTAATAGAAGGCAGTATCCACATTTGTGAGAAATAGAAGAAGGTATCCACATTTGTGAGGAATAGAAGGCGGTATCCACATTTGTGAGAAATAGAAGGCGGTATCCACATTTGTGAGAAATAGAAGGCGGTATCCACATTTGTGAGTAATAGAAGGCGGTATCCACATTTGTGAGAAATAGAAGGCGGTATCCACATTTGTGAGGACTAGAAGGAGGTTTCCACATTTCTGAGGAATAGAAGGTGGTTTCCACATTTGTGAGGAATAGAAGAAGGTATCCACATTTGTGAGGAATAGAAGGCGGTATCCACATTTGTGAGAAATAGAAGGCGGTATCCACATTTGTGAGTAATAGAAGGCGGTATCCACATTTGTGAGAAATAGAAGGCGGTATCCACATTTGTGAGGACTAGAAGGAGGTTTCCACATTTCTGAGGAATAGAAGGCGGTTTCCATATTTGTGAGGAATAGAAGGCGGTTTCCACATTTGTGAGGAATAGAAGGCGGTTTCCACATTTCTGAGGAATAGAAGGCGGTTTCCACATTTCTGAGGAATAGAAGGCGGTTTCCACATTTGTGAGAAATAGAAGGCGGTATCCACATTTGTGAGGAATGGAAGGCGGTTTCCACATTTGTGAGGAATGGAAGGCGGTTTCCACATTTGTGAGGAATGGAAGGCGGTTTCCACATTTGTGAGGAATGGAAGGCGGTTTCCACATTTGTGAGGAATGGAAGGCGGTATCCACATTTGTGAGGAATGGAAGGCGGTTTCCACATTTGTGAGAAATAGAAGGCGGTATCCACATTTGTGAGGAATGGAAGGCGGTTTCCACATTTGTGAGGAATGGAAGGCGGTATCCACATTTGTGAGGAATGGAAGGCGGTTTCCACATTTGTGAGGAATGGAAGGCGGTTTCCACATTTGTGAGGAATGGAAGGCGGTTTCCACATTTGTGAGGAATGGAAGGCGGTTTCCACATTTGTGAGGAATGGAAGGCGGTTTCCACATTTGTGAGGAATGGAAGGCGGTATCCACATTTGTGAGGAATGGAAGGCGGTTTCCACATTTGTGAGAAATGGAAGGCGGTATCCACATTTGTGAGGAATGGAAGGCGGTTTCCACATTTGTGAGGAATGGAAGGCGGTATCCACATTTGTGAGGAATGGAAGGCGGTTTCCAC
Organism: Lissotriton helveticus; assembly: GCF_964261635.1. Lineage (NCBI taxonomy): Eukaryota > Metazoa > Chordata > Amphibia > Caudata > Salamandridae > Lissotriton > Lissotriton helveticus. The sequence goes on from NC_136073.1 coordinate 23,771,314, forward strand.
ATTTGTGAGGAATGGAAGGCGGTTTCCACATTTGTGAGGAATGGAAGGCGGTTTCCACATTTGTGAGGAATGGAAGGCGGTTTCCACATTTGTGAGGAATGGAAGGCGGTTTCCACATTTGTGAGGAATGGAAGGCGGTTTCCACATTTGTGAGGAATGGAAGGCGGTATCCACATTTGTGAGGAATGGAAGGCGGTTTCCACATTTGTGAGGAATGGAAGGCGGTTTCCACATTTGTGAGGAATGGAAGGCGGTTTCCACATGTGTGAGGAATGGAAGGCGGTATCCACATTTGTGAGGAATGGAAGGCGGTATCCACATTTGTGAGGAATGGAAGGCGGTTTCCACATTTGTGAGGATTTGAAGGCGGTTTCCACATTTGTGAGGACTAGAGGCTGTATCCACATTTGTGAGGACTAGAAGGCGGTATCCACATATGTGAGGAATAGAAGGCGGTTTCCACATTTGTGAGGAATAGAAGGCGGTTTCCACATTTGTGAGGAATAGAAGGCGGTATCCACGTTTGTGAGGAATAGAAGGCGGTATCCACATGTGTGAGGAATAAAAGGCGGTTTCCACATTTGTGAGGAATAGAAGGCGGTTTCCACATTTGTGAGGAATAGAAGGCGGTATCCACATTTGTGAGGAATAGAAGGCGGTTTCCACATTTGTGAGGAATGGAAGGCGGTTTCCACATTTGTGAGGAATGGAAGGCGGTTTCCACATTTGTGAGGCTAGAAGGCTGTAACCACATTTGTGAAGATTAGAAGGCGGTTTCCACATTTGTGAGGAATGGAAGGCGGTATCCACATTTGTGAGGAATGGAAGGCGGTTTCCACATTTGTGAGGAACGGAAGGCGGTTTCCACATTTGTGAGGAATGGAAGGCGGTATTCACATTTGTGAGGATTGGAAGGCAGTATCCACATTTGTGAGGATTGGAAGGCGGTATCCACATTTGTGAGGAATGGAAGGCGGTATCCACATTTGTGAGGAATGGAAGGCGGTTGCCACATTTGTGAGGAATGGAAGGCGGTTTCACATTTGTGAGGCTAGAAGGCTGTATCCACATTTGTGAAGATTAGAAGGCGATTTCCACATTTGTGAGGAATGGAAGGCGGTATCCACATTTGTGAGGAATAAGAGGCGGTTTCCACATTTGTGAGGAATGGAAGGCGGTATCCATATTTGTGAGGAATAGGAGGCGGTTTCCACATTTGTGAGGAATGGAAGGCGGTATCCACATTTGTGAGGAATAGCAGGCGGTTTCCACATTTGTGAGGAATAGAAGGTGGTATCCACATTTGTGAGGAATAGAAGGCGGTTTCCACATTTGTGAGGAATGGAAGGCGGTATCCACATTTGTGAGGAATGGAAGGCGGTATCCACATTTGTGAGGAATGGAAGGCGGTATCCACATTTGTGAGGAATGGAAGGCGGTTTCCACATTTGTGAGAAATAGAAGGCGGTATCCACATTTGTGAGGAATGGAAGGCGGTTTCCACATTTGTGAGGAATGGAAGGCGGTTTCCACATTTGTGAGGAATGGAAGGCGGTATCCACATTTGTGAGGAATGGAAGGCGGTTTCCACATTTGTGAGGAATGGAAGGCGGTTTCCACATTTGTGAGGAATGGAAGGCGGTTTCCACATTTGTGAGGCTAGAAGGCTGCATCCACATTTGTGAGGAATGGAAGGCGGTTTCCACATTTGTGAGGAATGGAAGGCGGTATCCACATTTGTGAGGAATGGAAGGCGGTTTCCACATTTGTGATGAATGGAAGGCGGTTTCCACATTTGTGAGGAATGGAAGGCGGTATCCACATTTGTGAGGAATGGAAGGCGGTATCCACATTTGTGAGGAATGGAAGGCGGTTTCCACATTTGTGAGGAATGGAAGGCGGTATCCACATTTGTGAGGAATGGAAGGCGGTATCCACATTTGTGAGGAATGGAAGGCGGTTTCCACATTTGTGAGGAATGGAAGGCGGTTTCCACATTTGTGAGGATTTGAAGGCGGTTTCCACATTTGTGAGGACTAGAGGCTGTATCCACATTTGTGAGGACTAGAAGGCGGTATCCACATATGTGAGGAATAGAAGGCGGTTTCCACATTTGTGAGGAATAGAAGGCGGTATCCACATGTGTGAGGAATAGAAGGCGGTATCCACATGTCTGAGGAATAAAAGGCGGTTTCCACATTTGTGAGGAATAGAAGGCGGTTTCCACATTTGTGAGGAATAGAAGGCGGTATCCACATTTGTGAGGAATAGAAGGCGGTTTCCACATTTGTGAGGAATGGAAGGCGGTTTCCACATTTGTGAGGAATGGAAGGCGGTTTCCACATTTGTGAGGCTAGAAGGCTGTATCCACATTTGTGAAGATTAGAAGGCGGTTTCCACATTTGTGAGGAATGGAAGGCGGTTTCCACATTTGTGAGGAATGGAAGGCGGTATCCACATTTGTGAGGAATGGAAGGCGGTTTCCACATTTGTGAGGAATGGAAGGCGGTATTCACATTTGTGAGGATTGGAAGGCAGTATCCACATTTGTGAGGATTGGAAGGCGGTATCCACATTTGTGAGGAATGGAAGGCGGTATCCACATTTGTGAGGAATGGAAGGCGGTTTCCACATTTGTGAGGAATGGAAGGCCGTTTCACATTTGTGAGGCTAGAAGGCTGTATCCACATTTGTGAAGATTAGAAGGCGATTTCCACATTTGTGAGGAATGGAAGGCGGTATCCACATTTGTGAGGAATAAGAGGCGGTTTCCACATTTGTGAGGAATGGAAGGCGGTATCCATATTTGTGAGGAATAGGAGGCGGTTCCCACATTTGTGAGGAATGGAAGGCGGTATCCACATTTGTGAGGAATAGCAGGCGGTTTCCACATTTGTGAGGAATAGAAGGTGGTATCCACATTTGTGAGGAATAGAAGGCGGTTTCCACATTTGTGAGGAATGGAAGGCGGTATCCACATTTGTGAGGAATGGAAGGCGGTATCCACATTTGTGAGGAATGGAAGGCGGTATCCACATTTGTGAGGAATGGAAGGCGGTTTCCACATTTGTGAGAAATAGAAGGCGGTATCCACATTTGTGAGGAATGGAAGGCGGTTTCCACATTTGTGAGGAATGGAAGGCGGTTTCCACATTTGTGAGGAATGGAAGGCGGTATCCACATTTGTGAGGAATAGAAGGCGGTTTCCACATTTGTGAGGAATGGAAGGCGGTTTCCACATTTGTGAGGAATGGAAGGCGGTTTCCACATTTGTGAGGCTAGAAGGCTGCATCCACATTTGTGAGGAATGGAAGGCGGTTTCCACATTTGTGAGGAATGGAAGGCGGTATCCACATTTGTGAGGAATGGAAGGCGGTTTCCACATTTGTGATGAATGGAAGGCGGTTTCCACATTTGTGAGGAATGGAAGGCGGTATCCACATTTGTGAGGAATGGAAGGCGGTATCCACATTTGTGAGGAATGGAAGGCGGTTTCCACATTTGTGAGGAATGGAAGGCGGTATCCACATTTGTGAGGAATGGAAGGCGGTATCCACATTTGTGAGGAATGGAAGGCGGTATCCACATTTGTGAGGAATGGAAGGCGGTTTCCACATTTGTGAGGAATGGAAGGCGGTTTCCACATTTGTGAGGATTTGAAGGCGGTTTCCACATTTGTGAGGACTAGAGGCTGTATCCACATTTGTGAGGACTAGAAGGCGGTATCCACATATGTGAGGAATAGAAGGCGGTTTCCACATTTGTGAGGAATAGAAGGCGGTTTCCACATTTGTGAGGAATAGAAGGCGGTATCCACATTTGTGAGGAATAGAAGGCGGTATCCACATGTGTGAGGAATAGAAGGCGGTTTCCACATTTCTGAGGAATAGAAGGCGGTTTCCACATTTGTGAGAAATAGAAGGCGGTATCCACATTTGTGAGGAATGGAAGGCGGTTTCCACATTTGTGAGGAATGGAAGGCGGTTTCCACATTTGTGAGGAATGGAAGGCGGTTTCCACATTTGTGAGGAATGGAAGGCGGTTTCCACATTTGTGAGGAATGGAAGGCGGTATCCACATTTGTGAGGAATGGAAGGCGGTTTCCACATTTGTGAGAAATAGAAGGCGGTATCCACATTTGTGAGGAATGGAAGGCGGTTTCCACATTTGTGAGGAATGGAAGGCGGTATCCACATTTGTGAGGAATGGAAGGCGGTTTCCACATTTGTGAGGAATGGAAGGCGGTTTCCACATTTGTGAGGAATGGAAGGCGGTTTCCACATTTGTGAGGAATGGAAGGCGGTTTCCACATTTGTGAGGAATGGAAGGCGGTTTCCACATTTGTGAGGAATGGAAGGCGGTATCCACATTTGTGAGGAATGGAAGGCGGTTTCCACATTTGTGAGAAATGGAAGGCGGTATCCACATTTGTGAGGAATGGAAGGCGGTTTCCACATTTGTGAGGAATGGAAGGCGGTATCCACATTTGTGAGGAATGGAAGGCGGTTTCCACATTTGTGAGGAATGGAAGGCGGTTTCCACATTTGTGAGGAATGGAAGGCGGTTTCCACATTTGTGAGGAATGGAAGGCGGTTTCCACATTTGTGAGGAATGGAAGGCGGTTTCCACATTTGTGAGGAATGGAAGGCGGTATCCACATTTGTGAGGAATGGAAGGCGGTTTCCACATTTGTGAGGAATGGAAGGCGGTTTCCACATTTGTGAGGAATGGAAGGCGGTTTCCACATGTGTGAGGAATGGAAGGCGGTATCCACATTTGTGAGGAATGGAAGGCGGTATCCACATTTGTGAGGAATGGAAGGCGGTTTCCACATTTGTGAGGAATGGAAGGCGGTTTCCACATTTGTGAGGATTTGAAGGCGGTTTCCACATTTGTGAGGACTAGAGGCTGTATCCACATTTGTGAGGACTAGAAGGCGGTATCCACATATGTGAGGAATAGAAGGCGGTTTCCACATTTGTGAGGAATAGAAGGCGGTTTCCACATTTGTGAGGAATAGAAGGCGGTATCCACGTTTGTGAGGAATAGAAGGCGGTATCCACATGTGTGAGGAATAAAAGGCGGTTTCCACATTTGTGAGGAATAGAAGGCGGTTTCCACATTTGTGAGGAATAGAAGGCGGTATCCACATTTGTGAGGAATAGAAGGCGGTTTCCACATTTGTGAGGAATGGAAGGCGGTTTCCACATTTGTGAGGAATGGAAGGCGGTTTCCACATTTGTGAGGCTAGAAGGCTGTAACCACATTTGTGAAGATTAGAAGGCGGCTTCCACATTTGTGAGGAATGGAAGGCGGTTTCCACATTTGTGAGGAATGGAAGGCGGTATCCACATTTGTGAGGAATGGAAGGCGGTTTCCACATTTGTGAGGAACGGAAGGCGGTTTCCACATTTGTGAGGAATGGAAGGCGGTATTCACATTTGTGAGGATTGGAAGGCAGTATCCACATTTGTGAGGAATGGAAGGCGGTATCCACATTTGTGAGGAATGGAAGGCGGTTTCCACATTTGTGAGGAATGGAAGGCGGTTTCACATTTGTGAGGCTAGAAGGCTGTATCCACATTTGTGAAGATTAGAAGGCGATTTCCAAATTTGTGAGGAATGGAAGGCGGTATCCACATTTGTGAGGAATAAGAGGCGGTTTCCACATTTGTGAGGAATGGAAGGCGGTATCCATATTTGTGAGGAATAGGAGGCGGTTTCCACATTTGTGAGGAATGGAAGGCGGTATCCACATTTGTGAGGAATAGCAGGCGGTTTCCACATTTGTGAGGAATAGAAGGTGGTATCCACATTTGTGAGGAATAGAAGGCGGTTTCCACATTTGTGAGGAATGGAAGGCGGTATCCACATTTGTGAGGAATGGAAGGCGGTATCCACATTTGTGAGGAATGGAAGGCGGTATCCACATTTGTGAGGAATGGAAGGCGGTTTCCACATTTGTGAGAAATAGAAGGCGGTATCCACATTTGTGAGGAATGGAAGGCGGTTTCCACATTTGTGAGGAATGGAAGGCGGTTTCCACATTTGTGAGGAATGGAAGGCGGTATCCACATTTGTGAGGAATGGAAGGCGGTTTCCACATTTGTGAGGAATGGAAGGCGGTTTCCACATTTGTGAGGAATAGAAGGCGGTTTCCACATTTGTGAGGCTAGAAGGCTGCATCCACATTTGTGAGGAATGGAAGGCGGTTTCCACATTTGTGAGGAATGGAAGGCGGTATCCACATTTGTGAGGAATGGAAGGCGGTTTCCACATTTGTGATGAATGGAAGGCGGTTTCCACATTTGTGAGGAATGGAAGGCGGTATCCACATTTGTGAGGAATGGAAGGCGGTATCCACATTTGTGAGGAATGGAAGGCGGTTTCCACATTTGTGAGGAATGGAAGGCGGTATCCACATTTGTGAGGAATGGAAGGCGGTATCCACATTTGTGAGGAATGGAAGGCGGTTTCCACATTTGTGAGGAATGGAAGGCGGTTTCCACATTTGTGAGGATTTGAAGGCGGTTTCCACATTTGTGAGGACTAGAGGCTGTATCCACATTTGTGAGGACTAGAAGGCGGTATCCACATATGTGAGGAATAGAAGGCGGTTTCCACATTTGTGAGGAATAGAAGGCGGTATCCACATTTGTGAGGAATAGAAGGCGGTATCCACATGTCTGAGGAATAAAAGGCGGTTTCCACATTTGTGAGGAATAGAAGGCGGTTTCCACATTTGTGAGGAATAGAAGGCGGTATCCACATTTGTGAGGAATAGAAGGCGGTTTCCACATTTGTGAGGAATGGAAGGCGGTTTCCACATTTGTGAGGAATGGAAGGCGGTTTCCACATTTGTGAGGCTAGAAGGCTGTATCCACATTTGTGAAGATTAGAAGGCGGTTTCCACATTTGTGAGGAATGGAAGGCGGTTTCCACATTTGTGAGGAATGGAAGGCGGTATCCACATTTGTGAGGAATGGAAGGCGGTTTCCACATTTGTGAGGAATGGAAGGCGGTATTCACATTTGTGAGGATTGGAAGGCAGTATCCACATTTGTGAGGATTGGAAGGCGGTATCCACATTTGTGAGGAATGGAAGGCGGTATCCACATTTGTGAGGAATGGAAGGCGGTTTCCACATTTGTGAGGAATGGAAGGCCGTTTCACATTTGTGAGGCTAGAAGGCTGTATCCACATTTGTGAAGATTAGAAGGCGATTTCCACATTTGTGAGGAATGGAAGGCGGTATCCACATTTGTGAGGAATAAGAGGCGGTTTCCACATTTGTGAGGAATGGAAGGCGGTATCCATATTTGTGAGGAATAGGAGGCGGTTCCCACATTTGTGAGGAATGGAAGGCGGTATCCACATTTGTGAGGAATAGCAGGCGGTTTCCACATTTGTGAGGAATAGAAGGTGGTATCCACATTTGTGAGGAATAGAAGGCGGTTTCCACATTTGTGAGGAATGGAAGGCGGTATCCACATTTGTGAGGAATGGAAGGCGGTATCCACATTTGTGAGGAATGGAAGGCGGTATCCACATTTGTGAGGAATGGAAGGCGGTTTCCACATTTGTGAGAAATAGAAGGCGGTATCCACATTTGTGAGGAATGGAAGGCGGTTTCCACATTTGTGAGGAATGGAAGGCGGTTTCCACATTTGTGAGGAATGGAAGGCGGTATCCACATTTGTGAGGAATAGAAGGCGGTTTCCACATTTGTGAGGAATGGAAGGCGGTTTCCACATTTGTGAGGAATGGAAGGCGGTTTCCACATTTGTGAGGCTAGAAGGCTGCATCCACATTTGTGAGGAATGGAAGGCGGTTTCCACATTTGTGAGGAATGGAAGGCGGTATCCACATTTGTGAGGAATGGAAGGCGGTTTCCACATTTGTGATGAATGGAAGGCGGTTTCCACATTTGTGAGGAATGGAAGGCGGTATCCACATTTGTGAGGAATGGAAGGCGGTATCCACATTTGTGAGGAATGGAAGGCGGTTTCCACATTTGTGAGGAATGGAAGGCGGTATCCACATTTGTGAGGAATGGAAGGCGGTATCCACATTTGTGAGGAATGGAAGGCGGTATCCACATTTGTGAGGAATGGAAGGCGGTTTCCACATTTGTGAGGAATGGAAGGCGGTTTCCACATTTGTGAGGATTTGAAGGCGGTTTCCACATTTGTGAGGACTAGAGGCTGTATCCACATTTGTGAGGACTAGAAGGCGGTATCCACATATGTGAGGAATAGAAGGCGGTTTCCACATTTGTGAGGAATAGAAGGCGGTTTCCACATTTGTGAGGAATAGAAGGCGGTATCCACATTTGTGAGGAATAGAAGGCGGTATCCACATGTGTGAGGAATAAAAGGCGGTTTCCACATTTGTGAGGAATAGAAGGCGGTTTCCACATTTGTGAGGAATAGAAGGCGGTATCCACATTTGTGAGGAATAGAAGGCGGTTTCCACATTTGTGAGGAATTGAAGGCGGTTTCCACATTTGTGAGGAATGGAAGGCGGTTTCCACATTTGTGAGGAATGGAAGGCGGTTTCCACATTTGTGAGGCTAGAAGGCTGTATCCACATTTGTGAAGATTAGAAGGCGGTTTCCACATTTGTGAGGAATGGAAGGCGGTTTCCACATTTGTGAGGAATGGAAGGCGGTATCCACATTTGTGAGGAATGGAAGGCGGTTTCCACATTTGTGAGGAATGGAAGGCGGTATTCACATTTGTGAGGATTGGAAGGCAGTATCCACATTTGTGAGGATTGGAAGGCGGTATCCACATTTGTGAGGAATGGAAGGTGGTATCCACATTTGTGAGGAATGGAAGGCGGTTTCCACATTTGTGAGGAATGGAAGGCGGTTTCACATTTGTGAGGATAGAAGGCTGTATCCACATTTGTGAAGATTAGAAGGCGATTTCCACATTTGTGAGGAATGGAAGGCGGTATCCACATTTGTGAGGAATAAGAGGCGGTTTCCACATTTGTGAGGAATCGAAGGCGGTATCCATATTTGTGAGGAATAGGAGGCGGTTTCCACATTTGTGAGGAATGGAAGGCGGTATCCACATTTGTGAGGAATAGCAGGCGGTTTCCACATTTGCGAGGAATAGAAGGTGGTATCCACATTTGTGAGGAATAGAAGGCGGTTTCCACATTTGTGAGGAATGGAAGGCGGTATCCACATTTGTGAGGAATGGAAGGCGGTATCCACATTTGTGAGGAATGGAAGGCGGTATCCACATTTGTGAGGAATGGAAGGCGGTTTCCACATTTGTGAGGAATGGAAGGCGGTTTCCACATTTGTGAGGAATGGAAGGCGGTTTCACATTTGTGAGGCTAGAAGGCTGTATCCACATTTGTGAAGATTAGAAGGCGATTTCCACATTTGTGAGGAATGGAAGGCGGTATCCACATTTGTGAGGAATAAGAGGCGGTTTCCACATTTGTGAGGAATGGAAGGCGGTTTCCACATTTGTGAGGAATGGAAGGCGGTTTCCACATTTGTGAGGAATGGAAGGCGGTATCCACATTTGTGAGGAATGGAAGGCGGTTTCCACATTTGTGAGGAATGGAAGGCGGTTTCCACATTTGTGAGGAATGGAAGGCGGTTTCCACATTTGTGAGGCTAGAAGGCTGCATCCACATTTGTGAGGAATGGAAGGCGGTTTCCACATTTGTGAGGAATGGAAGGCGGTATCCACATTTGTGAGGAATGGAAGGCGGTTTCCACATTTGTGATGAATGGAAGGCGGTTTCCACATTTGTGAGGAATGGAAGGCGGTATCCACATTTGTGAGGAATGGAAGGCGGTATCCACATTTGTGAGGAATGGAAGGCGGTTTCCACATTTGTGAGGAATGGAAGGCGGTATCCACATTTGTGAGGAATGGAAGGCGGTATCCACATTTGTGAGGAATGGAAGGCGGTTTCCACATTTGTGAGGAATGGAAGGCGGTTTCCACATTTGTGAGGATTTGAAGGCGGTTTCCACATTTGTGAGGACTAGAGGCTGTATCCACATTTGTGAGGACTAGAAGGCGGTATCCACATATGTGAGGAATAGAAGGCGGTTTCCACATTTGTGAGGAATAGAAGGCGGTATCCACATGTGTGAGGAATAGAAGGCGGTATCCACATGTCTGAGGAATAAAAGGCGGTTTCCACATTTGTGAGGAATAGAAGGCGGTTTCCACATTTGTGAGGAATAGAAGGCGGTATCCACATTTGTGAGGAATAGAAGGCGGTTTCCACATTTGTGAGGAATGGAAGGCGGTTTCCACATTTGTGAGGAATGGAAGGCGGTTTCCACATTTGTGAGGCTAGAAGGCTGTATCCACATTTGTGAAGATTAGAAGGCGGTTTCCACATTTGTGAGGAATGGAAGGCGGTTTCCACATTTGTGAGGAATGGAAGGCGGTATCCACATTTGTGAGGAATGGAAGGCGGTTTCCACATTTGTGAGGAATGGAAGGCGGTATTCACATTTGTGAGGATTGGAAGGCAGTATCCACATTTGTGAGGATTGGAAGGCGGTATCCACATTTGTGAGGAATGGAAGGCGGTATCCACATTTGTGAGGAATGGAAGGCGGTTTCCACATTTGTGAGGAATGGAAGGCCGTTTCACATTTGTGAGGCTAGAAGGCTGTATCCACATTTGTGAAGATTAGAAGGCGATTTCCACATTTGTGAGGAATGGAAGGCGGTATCCACATTTGTGAGGAATAAGAGGCGGTTTCCACATTTGTGAGGAATGGAAGGCGGTATCCATATTTGTGAGGAATAGGAGGCGGTTCCCACATTTGTGAGGAATGGAAGGCGGTATCCACATTTGTGAGGAATAGCAGGCGGTTTCCACATTTGTGAGGAATAGAAGGTGGTATCCACATTTGTGAGGAATAGAAGGCGGTTTCCACATTTGTGAGGAATGGAAGGCGGTATCCACATTTGTGAGGAATGGAAGGCGGTATCCACATTTGTGAGGAATGGAAGGCGGTATCCACATTTGTGAGGAATGGAAGGCGGTTTCCACATTTGTGAGAAATAGAAGGCGGTATCCACATTTGTGAGGAATGGAAGGCGGTTTCCACATTTGTGAGGAATGGAAGGCGGTTTCCACATTTGTGAGGAATGGAAGGCGGTATCCACATTTGTGAGGAATAGAAGGCGGTTTCCACATTTGTGAGGAATGGAAGGCGGTTTCCACATTTGTGAGGAATGGAAGGCGGTTTCCACATTTGTGAGGCTAGAAGGCTGCATCCACATTTGTGAGGAATGGAAGGCGGTTTCCACATTTGTGAGGAATGGAAGGCGGTATCCACATTTGTGAGGAATGGAAGGCGGTTTCCACATTTGTGATGAATGGAAGGCGGTTTCCACATTTGTGAGGAATGGAAGGCGGTATCCACATTTGTGAGGAATGGAAGGCGGTATCCACATTTGTGAGGAATGGAAGGCGGTTTCCACATTTGTGAGGAATGGAAGGCGGTATCCACATTTGTGAGGAATGGAAGGCGGTATCCACATTTGTGAGGAATGGAAGGCGGTATCCACATTTGTGAGGAATGGAAGGCGGTTTCCACATTTGTGAGGAATGGAAGGCGGTTTCCACATTTGTGAGGATTTGAAGGCGGTTTCCACATTTGTGAGGACTAGAGGCTGTATCCACATTTGTGAGGACTAGAAGGCGGTATCCACATATGTGAGGAATAGAAGGCGGTTTCCACATTTGTGAGGAATAGAAGGCGGTTTCCACATTTGTGAGGAATAGAAGGCGGTATCCACATTTGTGAGGAATAGAAGGCGGTATCCACATGTGTGAGGAATAGAAGGCGGTTTCCACATTTCTGAGGAATAGAAGGCGGTTTCCACATTTGTGAGAAATAGAAGGCGGTATCCACATTTGTGAGGAATGGAAGGCGGTTTCCACATTTGTGAGGAATGGAAGGCGGTTTCCACATTTGTGAGGAATGGAAGGCGGTTTCCACATTTGTGAGGAATGGAAGGCGGTTTCCACATTTGTGAGGAATGGAAGGCGGTATCCACATTTGTGAGGAATGGAAGGCGGTTTCCACATTTGTGAGAAATAGAAGGCGGTATCCACATTTGTGAGGAATGGAAGGCGGTTTCCACATTTGTGAGGAATGGAAGGCGGTATCCACATTTGTGAGGAATGGAAGGCGGTTTCCACATTTGTGAGGAATGGAAGGCGGTTTCCACATTTGTGAGGAATGGAAGGCGGTTTCCACATTTGTGAGGAATGGAAGGCGGTTTCCACATTTGTGAGGAATGGAAGGCGGTTTCCACATTTGTGAGGAATGGAAGGCGGTATCCACATTTGTGAGGAATGGAAGGCGGTTTCCACATTTGTGAGAAATGGAAGGCGGTATCCACATTTGTGAGGAATGGAAGGCGGTTTCCACATTTGTGAGGAATGGAAGGCGGTATCCACATTTGTGAGGAATGGAAGGCGGTTTCCACATTTGTGAGGAATGGAAGGCGGTTTCCACATTTGTGAGGAATGGAAGGCGGTTTCCACATTTGTGAGGAATGGAAGGCGGTTTCCACATTTGTGAGGAATGGAAGGCGGTTTCCACATTTGTGAGGAATGGAAGGCGGTATCCACATTTGTGAGGAATGGAAGGCGGTTTCCACATTTGTGAGGAATGGAAGGCGGTTTCCACATTTGTGAGGAATGGAAGGCGGTTTCCACATGTGTGAGGAATGGAAGGCGGTATCCACATTTGTGAGGAATGGAAGGCGGTATCCACATTTGTGAGGAATGGAAGGCGGTTTCCACATTTGTGAGGAATGGAAGGCGGTTTCCACATTTGTGAGGATTTGAAGGCGGTTTCCACATTTGTGAGGACTAGAGGCTGTATCCACATTTGTGAGGACTAGAAGGCGGTATCCACATATGTGAGGAATAGAAGGCGGTTTCCACATTTGTGAGGAATAGAAGGCGGTTTCCACATTTGTGAGGAATAGAAGGCGGTATCCACGTTTGTGAGGAATAGAAGGCGGTATCCACATGTGTGAGGAATAAAAGGCGGTTTCCACATTTGTGAGGAATAGAAGGCGGTTTCCACATTTGTGAGGAATAGAAGGCGGTATCCACATTTGTGAGGAATAGAAGGCGGTTTCCACATTTGTGAGGAATGGAAGGCGGTTTCCACATTTGTGAGGAATGGAAGGCGGTTTCCACATTTGTGAGGCTAGAAGGCTGTAACCACATTTGTGAAGATTAGAAGGCGGCTTCCACATTTGTGAGGAATGGAAGGCGGTTTCCACATTTGTGAGGAATGGAAGGCGGTATCCACATTTGTGAGGAATGGAAGGCGGTTTCCACATTTGTGAGGAACGGAAGGCGGTTTCCACATTTGTGAGGAATGGAAGGCGGTATTCACATTTGTGAGGATTGGAAGGCAGTATCCACATTTGTGAGGAATGGAAGGCGGTATCCACATTTGTGAGGAATGGAAGGCGGTTTCCACATTTGTGAGGAATGGAAGGCGGTTTCACATTTGTGAGGCTAGAAGGCTGTATCCACATTTGTGAAGATTAGAAGGCGATTTCCAAATTTGTGAGGAATGGAAGGCGGTATCCACATTTGTGAGGAATAAGAGGCGGTTTCCACATTTGTGAGGAATGGAAGGCGGTATCCATATTTGTGAGGAATAGGAGGCGGTTTCCACATTTGTGAGGAATGGAAGGCGGTATCCACATTTGTGAGGAATAGCAGGCGGTTTCCACATTTGTGAGGAATAGAAGGTGGTATCCACATTTGTGAGGAATAGAAGGCGGTTTCCACATTTGTGAGGAATGGAAGGCGGTATCCACATTTGTGAGGAATGGAAGGCGGTATCCACATTTGTGAGGAATGGAAGGCGGTATCCACATTTGTGAGGAATGGAAGGCGGTTTCCACATTTGTGAGAAATAGAAGGCGGTATCCACATTTGTGAGGAATGGAAGGCGGTTTCCACATTTGTGAGGAATGGAAGGCGGTTTCCACATTTGTGAGGAATGGAAGGCGGTATCCACATTTGTGAGGAATGGAAGGCGGTTTCCACATTTGTGAGGAATGGAAGGCGGTTTCCACATTTGTGAGGAATGGAAGGCGGTTTCCACATTTGTGAGGCTAGAAGGCTGCATCCACATTTGTGAGGAATGGAAGGCGGTTTCCACATTTGTGAGGAATGGAAGGCGGTATCCACATTTGTGAGGAATGGAAGGCGGTTTCCACATTTGTGATGAATGGAAGGCGGTTTCCACATTTGTGAGGAATGGAAGGCGGTATCCACATTTGTGAGGAATGGAAGGCGGTATCCACATTTGTGAGGAATGGAAGGCGGTTTCCACATTTGTGAGGAATGGAAGGCGGTATCCACATTTGTGAGGAATGGAAGGCGGTATCCACATTTGTGAGGAATGGAAGGCGGTTTCCACATTTGTGAGGAATGGAAGGCGGTTTCCACATTTGTGAGGATTTGAAGGCGGTTTCCACATTTGTGAGGACTAGAGGCTGTATCCACATTTGTGAGGACTAGAAGGCGGTATCCACATATGTGAGGAATAGAAGGCGGTTTCCACATTTGTGAGGAATAGAAGGCGGTATCCACATTTGTGAGGAATAGAAGGCGGTATCCACATGTCTGAGGAATAAAAGGCGGTTTCCACATTTGTGAGGAATAGAAGGCGGTTTCCACATTTGTGAGGAATAGAAGGCGGTATCCACATTTGTGAGGAATAGAAGGCGGTTTCCACATTTGTGAGGAATGGAAGGCGGTTTCCACATTTGTGAGGAATGGAAGGCGGTTTCCACATTTGTGAGGCTAGAAGGCTGTATCCACATTTGTGAAGATTAGAAGGCGGTTTCCACATTTGTGAGGAATGGAAGGCGGTTTCCACATTTGTGAGGAATGGAAGGCGGTATCCACATTTGTGAGGAATGGAAGGCGGTTTCCACATTTGTGAGGAATGGAAGGCGGTATTCACATTTGTGAGGATTGGAAGGCAGTATCCACATTTGTGAGGATTGGAAGGCGGTATCCACATTTGTGAGGAATGGAAGGCGGTATCCACATTTGTGAGGAATGGAAGGCGGTTTCCACATTTGTGAGGAATGGAAGGCCGTTTCACATTTGTGAGGCTAGAAGGCTGTATCCACATTTGTGAAGATTAGAAGGCGATTTCCACATTTGTGAGGAATGGAAGGCGGTATCCACATTTGTGAGGAATAAGAGGCGGTTTCCACATTTGTGAGGAATGGAAGGCGGTATCCATATTTGTGAGGAATAGGAGGCGGTTCCCACATTTGTGAGGAATGGAAGGCGGTATCCACATTTGTGAGGAATAGCAGGCGGTTTCCACATTTGTGAGGAATAGAAGGTGGTATCCACATTTGTGAGGAATAGAAGGCGGTTTCCACATTTGTGAGGAATGGAAGGCGGTATCCACATTTGTGAGGAATGGAAGGCGGTATCCACATTTGTGAGGAATGGAAGGCGGTATCCACATTTGTGAGGAATGGAAGGCGGTTTCCACATTTGTGAGAAATAGAAGGCGGTATCCACATTTGTGAGGAATGGAAGGCGGTTTCCACATTTGTGAGGAATGGAAGGCGGTTTCCACATTTGTGAGGAATGGAAGGCGGTATCCACATTTGTGAGGAATAGAAGGCGGTTTCCACATTTGTGAGGAATGGAAGGCGGTTTCCACATTTGTGAGGAATGGAAGGCGGTTTCCACATTTGTGAGGCTAGAAGGCTGCATCCACATTTGTGAGGAATGGAAGGCGGTTTCCACATTTGTGAGGAATGGAAGGCGGTATCCACATTTGTGAGGAATGGAAGGCGGTTTCCACATTTGTGATGAATGGAAGGCGGTTTCCACATTTGTGAGGAATGGAAGGCGGTATCCACATTTGTGAGGAATGGAAGGCGGTATCCACATTTGTGAGGAATGGAAGGCGGTTTCCACATTTGTGAGGAATGGAAGGCGGTATCCACATTTGTGAGGAATGGAAGGCGGTATCCACATTTGTGAGGAATGGAAGGCGGTATCCACATTTGTGAGGAATGGAAGGCGGTTTCCACATTTGTGAGGAATGGAAGGCGGTTTCCACATTTGTGAGGATTTGAAGGCGGTTTCCACATTTGTGAGGACTAGAGGCTGTATCCACATTTGTGAGGACTAGAAGGCGGTATCCACATATGTGAGGAATAGAAGGCGGTTTCCACATTTGTGAGGAATAGAAGGCGGTTTCCACATTTGTGAGGAATAGAAGGCGGTATCCACATTTGTGAGGAATAGAAGGCGGTATCCACATGTGTGAGGAATAAAAGGCGGTTTCCACATTTGTGAGGAATAGAAGGCGGTTTCCACATTTGTGAGGAATAGAAGGCGGTATCCACATTTGTGAGGAATAGAAGGCGGTTTCCACATTTGTGAGGAATTGAAGGCGGTTTCCACATTTGTGAGGAATGGAAGGCGGTTTCCACATTTGTGAGGAATGGAAGGCGGTTTCCACATTTGTGAGGCTAGAAGGCTGTATCCACATTTGTGAAGATTAGAAGGCGGTTTCCACATTTGTGAGGAATGGAAGGCGGTTTCCACATTTGTGAGGAATGGAAGGCGGTATCCACATTTGTGAGGAATGGAAGGCGGTTTCCACATTTGTGAGGAATGGAAGGCGGTATTCACATTTGTGAGGATTGGAAGGCAGTATCCACATTTGTGAGGATTGGAAGGCGGTATCCACATTTGTGAGGAATGGAAGGTGGTATCCACATTTGTGAGGAATGGAAGGCGGTTTCCACATTTGTGAGGAATGGAAGGCGGTTTCACATTTGTGAGGATAGAAGGCTGTATCCACATTTGTGAAGATTAGAAGGCGATTTCCACATTTGTGAGGAATGGAAGGCGGTATCCACATTTGTGAGGAATAAGAGGCGGTTTCCACATTTGTGAGGAATCGAAGGCGGTATCCATATTTGTGAGGAATAGGAGGCGGTTTCCACATTTGTGAGGAATGGAAGGCGGTATCCACATTTGTGAGGAATAGCAGGCGGTTTCCACATTTGCGAGGAATAGAAGGTGGTATCCACATTTGTGAGGAATAGAAGGCGGTTTCCACATTTGTGAGGAATGGAAGGCGGTATCCACATTTGTGAGGAATGGAAGGCGGTATCCACATTTGTGAGGAATGGAAGGCGGTATCCACATTTGTGAGGAATGGAAGGCGGTTTCCACATTTGTGAGGAATGGAAGGCGGTTTCCACATTTGTGAGGAATGGAAGGCGGTTTCACATTTGTGAGGCTAGAAGGCTGTATCCACATTTGTGAAGATTAGAAGGCGATTTCCACATTTGTGAGGAATGGAAGGCGGTATCCACATTTGTGAGGAATAAGAGGCGGTTTCCACATTTGTGAGGAATGGAAGGCGCTATCCATATTTGTGAGGAATAGGAGGCGGTTTCCACATTCGTGAGGAATGGAAGGCGGTATCCACATTTGTGAGGAATAGCAGGCGGTTTCCACATTTGTGAGGAATAGAAGGTGGTATCCACATTTGTGAGGAATAGAAGGCGGTTTCCACATTTGTGAGGAATAGAAGGAAGTTTCCACATTTGTGAGGAATAGAAGGCGGTATCCACATTTGTGAGGAATAGAAGGCGGTTTCTACATTTGTGAGAAATAGAAGGCGGTTTCCACATTTGTGAGGAATAGAAGGCGGTATCCACATTTGTGAGGAATAGAAGGCGGTTTCCACATTTGTGAGGAATAGGAGGCGGTTTCCACATTTGTGAGGAATAGAAGGACGTTTCCACATTTGTGAGGAATAGAAGGTGGTATCCACATTTGTGAGGAATAGAAGGCGGTATCCACATTTTTGAGGAATAGAAGGCGGTTTCCACATTTGTGAGGAATAGAAGGCGGTTTCCACATTTGTGAGGAATAGAAGGCCGTTTCCACATTTGTGAGGATTTGAAGGCGATTTCCACATTTGTGAGGACTAGAGGCTGTATCCATATTTGGGAGGAATAGAAGGCGGTATCCACATTTGTGAGGAATAGAAGGCGGTTTCCACATTTGTGAGGAATAGAAGGCGGTATCCACATTTGTGAGGAATGGAAGGCGGTTTCCACATTTGTGAGGAATGGAAGGCGGTTTCCACATTTGTGAGGAATGGAAGGCGGTATCCACATTTGTGAGGAATGGAAGGCGGTTTCCACATTTGTGAGGAATGGAAGGCGGTTTCCACATTTGTGAGGAATGGAAGGCGGTTTCCACATTTGTGAGGAATAGAAGGCGGTTTCCACATTTGTGAGGAATGGAAGGCGGTTTCCACATTTGTGAGGAATGGAAGGCTGTATCCACATTTGTGAGAAATATAAGGCGGTATCCACATTTGTGAGGAATGGAAGGCGGTTTCCACATTTGTGAGAAATAGAAGGCTGTATCCACATTTGTGAAGATTAGAAGGCGATTTCCACATTTGTGAGGAATGGAAGGCGGTATCCACATTTGTGAGGAATAAGAGGCGGTTTCCACATTTGTGAGGAATGGAAGGCGGTATCCATATTTGTGAGGAATAGGAGGCGGTTTCCACATTTGTGAGGAATGGAAGGCGGTATCCACATTTGTGAGGAATAGCAGGCGGTTTCCACATTTGTGAGGAATAGAAGGTGGTATCCACATTTGTGAGGAATAGAAGGCGGTTTCCACATTTGTGAGGAATAGAAGGAAGTTTCCACATTTGTGAGGAATAGAAGGCGGTATCCACATTTGTGAGGAATAGAAGGCGGTTTCTACATTTGTGAGAAATAGAAGGCGGTTTCCACATTTGTGAGGAATAGAAGGCGGTATCCACATTTGTGAGGAATAGAAGGCGGTTTCCACATTTGTGAGGAATAGGAGGCGGTTTCCACATTTGTGAGGAATAGAAGGAAGTTTCCACATTTCTGAGGAATAGAAGGTGGTATCCACATTTGTGAGGAATAGAAGGCGGTATCCACATTTGTGAGAAATAGAAGGCGGTTTCCACATTTGTGAGGAATAGAAAGCGGTATCCACATTTGTGAGAAATAGAAGGCGGTTTCCGCATTTCTGAGGAATAGAAGGCGGTATCCACATTTGTGAGGAATAGAAGGCGGTTTCCACATTTCTGAGGAATAGAAGGCGGTTTCCACATTTGTGAGGAATAGAAGGTGGTTTCCACATTTGTGAGGAATAGAGGCTGTATCCTGATTTCTAAAGAATACAAGGGGATTTCCACATTTGTGAGGAATAGAAGGCGGTTTCCACATTTGTGAGGAATAGAAGGCGGTTTCCACATTTGTGAGGAATGGAAGGCGGTTTCCACATTTGTGAGGAATGGAAGGCGGTATCCACATTTGTGAGAAATATAAGGCGGTATCCACATTTGTGAGGAATGGAAGGCGGTTTCCACATTTGTGAGAAATAGAAGGCGGTTTCCACATTTGTGAGGAATAGAAGGCGGTTTCCACATTTGTGAGGAATGGAAGGCGGTTTCCACATTTGTGAGGAATGGAAGGCGGTATCCACATTTGTGAGAAATATAAGGCGGTATCCACATTTGTGAGGAATGGAAGGCGGTTTCCACATTTGTGAGAAATAGAAGGCTGTATCCACATTTGTGAAGATTAGAAGGCGATTTCCACATTTGTGAGGAATGGAAGGCGGTATCCACATTTGTGAGGAATAAGAGGCGGTTTCCACATTTTTGAGGAATGGAAGGCGGTATCCATATTTGTGAGGAATAGGAGGCGGTTTCCACATTTGTGAGGAATGGAAGGCGGTATCCACATTTGTGAGGAATAGCAGGCGGTTTCCACATTTGTGAGGAATAGAAGGTGGTATCCACATTTGTGAGGAATAGAAGGCGGTTTCCACATTTGTGAGGAATAGAAGGAAGTTTCCACATTTGTGAGGAATAGAAGGCGGTATCCACATTTGTGAGGAATAGAAGGCGGTTTCTACATTTGTGAGAAATAGAAGGCGGTTTCCACATTTGTGAGGAATAGAAGGCGGTATCCACATTTGTGAGGAATAGAAGGCGGTTTCCACATTTGTGAGGAATAGGAGGCGGTTTCCACATTTGTGAGGAATAGAAGGAAGTTTCCACATTTCTGAGGAATAGAAGGTGGTATCCACATTTGTGAGGAATAGAAGGCGGTATCCACATTTGTGAGAAATAGAAGGCGGTTTCCACATTTGTGAGGAATAGAAAGCGGTATCCACATTTGTGAGAAATAGAAGGCGGTTTCCGCATTTCTGAGGAATAGAAGGCGGTATCCACATTTGTGAGGAATAGAAGGCGGTTTCCACATTTCTGAGGAATAGAAGGCGGTTTCCACATTTGTGAGGAATAGAAGGTGGTTTCCACATTTGTGAGGAATAGAGGCTGTATCCTGATTTCTAAAGAATACAAGGGGGTTTCCACATTTGTGAGGAATAGAAGGCGGTTTCCACATTTGTGAGGAATAGAAGGCAGTATCCACATTTGTGAGGAATAGAAGGCGGTTTCCACATTTGTGAGAAATAGAAGGTGGTTTCCACATTTGTGAGGATAGAAGGCGGCTTCCACATTTGTGAGAAATAGAAGGCGGTTTCCACATTTGTGAGGAATGGAAGGCGGTTTCCACATTTGTGAGGAATGGAAGGCGGTATCCACATTTGTGAGGAATAGAAGGCGGTTTCCACATTTGTGAGGACTAGAAGGCGGTATCCACATTTGTGAGAAATAGAAGGCGGTTTCCACATTTGTGAAGAATGGAAGGCGGTTTCCACATTTGTGAGGAATGGAAGGCGGTTTCCACATTTGTGAGGAATGGAAGGTGGTATCCACATTTGTGAGGAATAGAAGGCGGTATCCACATTTGTGAGAAATAGAAGGCGGTTTCCACATTTGTGAGGAATAGAAAGCGGTATCCACATTTCTGAGGAATAGAAGGCGGTATCCACATTTGTGAGGAATAGAAGGCGGTTTCCACATTTCTGAGGAATAGAAGGCGGTTTCCACATTTGTGAGGAATAGAAGGTGGTTTCCACATTTGTGAGGAATAGAGGCTGTATCCTGATTTCTAAAGAATACAAGGGGGTTTCCACATTTGTGAGGAATAGAAGGCGGTTTCCACATTTGTGAGGAATAGAAGGCAGTATCCACATTTGTGAGGAATAGAAGGCGGTTTCCACATTTGTGAGAAATAGAAGGTGGTTTCCACATTTGTGAGGATAGAAGGCGGCTTCCACATTTGTGAGAAATAGAAGGCGGTTTCCACATTTGTGAGGAATGGAAGGCGGTTTCCACATTTGTGAGGAATGGAAGGCGGTATCCACATTTGTGAGGAATAGAAGGCGGTTTCCACATTTGTGAGGACTAGAAGGCGGTATCCACATTTGTGAGAAATAGAAGGCGGTTTCCACATTTGTGAAGAATGGAAGGCGGTTTCCACATTTGTGAGGAATGGAAGGCGGTTTCCACATTTGTGAGGAATGGAAGGTGGTATCCACATTTGTGAGGAATAGAAGGCGGTATCCACATTTGTGAGAAATAGAAGGCGGTTTCCACATTTGTGAGGAATAGAAAGCGGTATCCACATTTGTGAGAAATAGAAGGCGGTTTCCGCATTTCTGAGGAATAGAAGGCGGTATCCACATTTGTGAGGAATAGAAGGCGGTTTCCACATTTCTGAGGAATAGAAGGCGGTTTCCACATTTGTGAGGAATAGAAGGCGGTATCCACATTTGTGAGAAATAGAAGGCGGTTTCCACATTTGTGATGAATAGAAAGCGGTATCCACATTTGTGAGAAATAGAAGGCGGTTTCCGCATTTCTGAGGAATAGAAGTGTTGTATAGCTCCTATATATCCTTATATCGTGTTAAGTTAGCATAGGTACATTTGAGATTTAAACGCCATTTTTCCTTTCTTGCAACTTCTGCGCACGACCCTTAATTGTTGACTTAGCTTTCAACCTAGTGGTTTGCCGTGGTGTATGTGAGAATAATATGTTATTGCTCTGATATCAGTTTTGTTTAATAAACCATGTCTGCACGGAGAGTGCTGAAGTTTCAGGAGCAACACGATATGGAATTGTTATGAGGTCTGATCTCCACGCCTTCATAGTCATAACACAAGTGCAGCCTTTGCCAACTTGGGCTTGAGGCGGGATTGATATTGCTTTGCACGAGAATTGTTAACACACTTGATGCGGTGCACATGCAGAGAGAGCTGGTGTATGCTGATGTGATTCCTTCATGCTAGGACACTAAGGTATGGGCCCGCCCTAAAACAACCCAAAGAGACCTTCTTAGCTAATAATATAATATATGTGTTAGGGAGGGTGAGATATAAGTGTTGTTAACTCTTATTCATTACAGCATGTTAACATGCTGTCACCATTCGCTTTTTATGTCTTAGTAACTATGCTGATAATTTTGCTACTGATAATAAGTATACTTGTATTATCTAAGATACTGCGCCTGAGAAGACGGCATTAGTAAATAAACATTTCAAATGCACATGTGTCTTCTTTACTCCATGTTCTGGTTTGTAATGATAATATAACGAAAGAGTGTTCATGAGTTCCACGTACCCTGAGGTACTGTAAGTTCATGTTCTGGTTTGTCTAAACATTGGGAGTTTGATATGTCCAATGAGACACTGTAGCTAGCTCGGTAAGGGGTGAGTTGGTTGCTAAGGTAAGTTTTGGGACACCCTAATTTGCCGAGGTTCCACTCCTCTGTGCACAGTTCTGTGTGAGTACAGAAACCCTGCAACATGGCGCCCAACGTTTTCGGTGGTCTTATATCATGACACTCGAGTAGTTTATCGTTCATGCCTTAACCCCTTCACATCCGTTTCCGGAAAACGGGGTGTCGGTGAAACCTACCTATTTTTTGAAATAGGTCTTTATTCAAGCTTGATTCTTTCTTAAACGGTTTCTTTGAATTACTACCCAGTTGTGCTACAAAGTATTCTTTGTGTGTTCTTGTTTCCAGTGTTGTCATGGCGGCGGTGGCTATTGCGCAGCATAGTCGCGTAGCGGTACGCAACCATCTTCAGACGTACCAGGTCCCAGTAGATGGGATGGCTGTGATTTTCGTGGTATGTGCAGATCCGGCGTTTCCTTACGAGTTGTTTTACTCTTGGGTTACGTTTCCGGCTGTGGACGCTAATTCTGGTTTGTTCCACTCCTACACCGCCTCGGATGTCCCAGCTGAATATACGCCGTACAGGGCATTGGAAATACCTATTGATCATTGGCAGCATCGAGTTTGGTTTGATGGCGCCCTCCCCCACTCTTTGTCCGCTGCGAGGTTAGGTCCACTCTCAATTCCAGGTACAAATTGGCCTGCGTTGGGTGGCTTTACCCCGCACCCGAATCACGGGGCTTGTACCCTGGCAGAAATTCGCAGGCTACATGTTGTTTCCATTTCCGTGATTCGTGCTTTAGTGCAATACATCGGTCGACATCTTCCTGGTGGTCCCCAGGGGGGTGCGGCCGCTCCCATGGAACGAGGCGGAATGCGTCTCAATCCAGTGATGGTTTATTCGGTTTTTGGTGCGCGTCCTGTTGACAACGATGACTTCCCATTCTGGCTAGCAGAGAAGTTTGATCAACTGGAGGCGGTTTTTCCGAATTCTACTCCTGCTGATAAACATAGAATGTTAACGATTACTCTACCGAAGGATATTACTCCTGAACTTGCTGACTGTGAAAGCTGGGGAAAAACTTTTGCGGCAGTTTATACGAGGTGCTTCGGCACCCCGTCTATGAATGCTCTGCCTGAAATCATTAGACGTGTTCAGAATGATCACGGTCCAGAGGCAGCGGTTGAATTGGGTATGCGCCTGTGTGGTTCTTTTGAGATTGTAAGTGATCTCATTCTCTCCAATGTTAAAGGAGATGCAGTTAACTTTCAGGTGTCGAATGCTTTGGCTGCTCTGCCCGATGCCGACAAACCCCGCCAGTTAGCAAAGATTGTGGTGGCCGCTTATAAGACAATTGGCCGCACAAGTAGAGGTCTGAAATATTTTCCAGTGAAGGATAAAAAACAACCTCAGGGACAATCTGCAGTGACAGATGTCCAGCCCAAGTCCAAAAAACAGATTTGGCCTAAAAAACAGACACAGGGGAAGCAGACTAGGCAAACTCAGGATCCTGTTCCTGCAATACAAGCTCCTGCGCCGGCAGACAGAGTTTATGATTTGCGCGATCGCGCGATGATTAAATCACCTGATCGTTTTCAGGGTTCTGATCAACGCTCTCCTCGTTCCTTTCAGGAAACATCGGCCCAGAAGACCGGTGGTG
Organism: Lissotriton helveticus; assembly: GCF_964261635.1. NCBI lineage: Eukaryota > Metazoa > Chordata > Amphibia > Caudata > Salamandridae > Lissotriton > Lissotriton helveticus. Next base: position 23,795,666 of record NC_136073.1, read on the forward strand.
GAGGAGGGGGTGGACGTGGACGTGGTGGCCAGCAAGGACGTGGTCAGTCCCGCCAAACAGACGGCGCAGTGAAGCAGGAGGATTCTACGCCTAAGCGTCCGCAGTTTGCGAAGAAGAAAGTCGCGGCCTTAACAGCGCATAGATATGCCACAGATAGTGAGAACGCGGCTTCGGAATCTGACGTGGGCTCTGACCTTGCTGGACAGCGCGGCGGAGATTACCATAGTCAGAGAGGCGCTCCGTCCACTACTGAGGGTGACAGCGACTGAAGTTTTTGTTGTTATAGAAACAGCCGATACGAGATTGGCTCCCCCTGAAAGACTTTTTGAAATTGTCCTGTTAATTGAAGGTGACATACAGCGTACTGTCAGAGGGGTATTTTGGGAGAACCTTTCGTCTACGTACGACATTTTGCTTTCCGAGGCTGACTGGCCCCCACCTTTTGTGCTCGCGGCGCCGCGAGGGGAGGAGGTGATCCTACCCAGTTTCGCGAACACTGTCTCGAAAGAGCATGCGCAGCATTTTGCAGAAGAGTGGGCTCGGGCTCTCGCACCGGCTCTGTACCGTAACCAATGTGGTTGGGATAGATTGTCGCCTTGCCACGAAATTCCGTTGCGGTCTCAGCCGCAGCCTCAACCTCAATATCCCATTCGGCGTGAAGCAAAATCTTCCGTCGCGGAAATCCTTGAACAATTGGAATATCAGGGAGTTATTGAAACGTGTGTGTCACCGATGAATAATCCCCTTTTTACTGTGAACAAACCTGACGGATCATATCGTTTGGTTTTGGATTACCGGCATTTAAACTCGCATTGCCGTAACTGTGCTGTACAGAATACCCACGGCTCTGCCCTAGTGGATAGTCTCGTGCGTAAGCGTTTCAAGACAACGCTTGACGTATCCAATGGTTTTTATGCCCACAGATTGGACAGCTTTAGCTCCCAATGGACCAGTTTTACGAGCGCTGGAGTCCAAAAGCAATTCCGGCGTCTTCCAATGGGCTACAAGAATAGTCCTGGTATATTTACCGCTCGAATTGTCTCTATTCTGGAGGCACTCGACCCTGATGCTTTTTCGTATGTGGATGACATATATCTCACAGACGACGATATTTGGGAGCATCTGTGTCGTGTAAATTCTGTTATTTGCAACTTCGCTGACATGGGTTACAAATTTAACTTTGCAAAATCGCACATTGCTGAACACACAGTGTTGTTTTTGGGCTATGAGCTCAACAATGAAGGTAGAGGTTTGGCTCCTCACTTCTTAGAGAAGTGCGCACAATTGCGCGCTCCAACAACACTGAAAAAATTACAATCTTTACTGGGCTTTTTGAATTTCGGCAGGACTTACATCCCGGAATATGCCCAGCGTATCAAGCCTTTGTATGCTTTGATACAACCAACTTTCTCAAAATCATGCTGGCTGCCTGAGCATTCAGCCATTTTGCAATCCTTGCAGGCTGATCTGCTCGCTTCTAAATATTTACTGACTCGTGATAACCACACCAACCTGGTAATAAGAATAATTCCTGGGACGGTGGGTTTCACATACCTCACTTTTAATGAAGGTGACACAGTACCTATTGCTTACAAGTCACACTTGTACACTTCGGCTGAGATGCGGTTTCCCACAGTGGAAAAGGTTTTAACTGCTGTACAGATGGCAATTCTAAAAGAACGAGCACTGTCTCAAGGGAAACGCATGCTGGTGGTAACACCCTGTCCTCACTTGGAGGCAGTCACGAAAGCCAGTGTACCGAATTCGAAAGCTTTGCACCCTCGGTGGATTCAGTGGGCAGCGTCATTGTCATCCACGGATGTCATGTTTATTTTTGACGCTTCCTTACGGTCGCAGGAGTACTTACAGTATGAATTTGTTCATCCTGCTCCTCTGGCTATGCGACCTTTGGAGGACTTCCATTGCATCATTTACACTGATGGGTCGGCGCAGGTTGCGCATGGCTCTAAACATGCCTACGTTTCCGCATGCGCCATTGTGGTCGGTGCTATGTTGAATGATGAGTTCGTTTCCAGGGAAGTGCACACGTTGCCCCTGGGAGATTGCACCGCACAATTGGCAGAGCTTCGTGCTCTCTTACTAGCTTTGGAGTACGCAGATCCAAGTGTTACTACTCTAATTGTAAGTGATTCTTACTACTGTGTCCAGTCTTACAATGAAAACTTGTTCTTTTGGATTCAAAATGATTTTCATGATTCCAAGGGTAGCACAATAAAACATAAAATGATCTGGGTTCGAGTGGCAGAGCTTAAGGCTATGTTGCCACTCGTTTATGTGATTCATACTCTCGGTCATCAGCGCGTAGGAGTTCACGCTGTTGGCAACTCGCTTGCTGATGAAGCGGCGAAATCAGCAGTATCTACATACTTAGTTGCAGCAGTTACTAGGTCTAAAACCAAGATTGATAGCGACATCTTGGCAGCGATTGCTGCCTCTGAGAAGGGAAGTAAACATCCTTCGGGATTCCCTTCGAAGTATAAATACCACTTAAGTCCCGAAAAGGTTCCTTTTGTGACAATTCCTGATGTTGGGGAACGGCTGATTCCCAACTCGGATCGCAGAACAGACTTGATTACAGCGGCTCATGAAGGTGTGGCGTCTGCGCATGCGGGCGTCTCAGCCACTGTAACGCAACTACAACAACGTTTCTGGTGGCGGGGACTGTACAAACAGACGCGTGATTATGTCCTTCTTTGTGACATATGCCAGCAGATTAAACCTTCAACTGCTACGCGTCCGCCACAGACTCAGTTGTACATTTCTAATAAACCACTAGGCTGTGTTTATTTAGATCACTGCGGTCCTTTTTCGTCTGATACTGCGTATAAGTACATCTTAGTAGCAGTTGACTCATGCACACGCTTTGTGTGGGTATGGCCACATCGCAGCGCTGATTCACGGACTGTCATTAGAGATTTGCGTATCTTTATAGGGATTTTTGCCTGTGGTACCTTCCATTCGGATCAGGGTCCGGCTTTCGCCTCTAAGGCGTATAAGGATGCCATGACTTCGATGGGGGTCCAAGTCAAGTTTTCGTCACCCTACAGACCTGAGGGTAATAGTGTAGTTGAACGAATGAACCGTGATTTAAAGCAATCTTTGACAGCCCGAGTTATAGGCACTGGCAGAAACTGGCTGGCTCACCTCTATGGCGTGCAGCGTGCTCTTAATAATCTCCCTAGAAGGTCTCTGGGTGGGCGGACCCCATACGAAATGCTCTTTGGCATCAAGATGTACGTCCCTGACCTTGACGGTCTAGACTCTGTGGTTCGCGCCACTTCCTTTGACGCAGATGAACATTGCAATGTTTTACAGAATCTACAAAAGTCCAGAGACAGTCTTGCAAAGGAACATTTGCCCTCCACATCGGATGATGCGTTGCAGATCCCGGTAGTTGGCTGGCTACCCCAAGTTGGAGAACTGGTTCGAGAGAAGATCGACAACAAGAAAGAGTTTGGTCCCTCCTATAGAGCTCCGGTCCCAGTGCTTGGAGTGAAGGGCACAAGAACAGTCATTTTACCACCACTTCCAGGTCGTAAGGAAAACAGGTTTATTTCTATTGACAATGTCAAGATACACAGAGTGGCCGATTCTTCTTAGCATGACACCAGCTGTTTCCTGTCCTTCCATTGTGAGAAATTCAATCATGCCCACTTCTTCTAATATTGAACCTGAAGTGGCCATCGAATTACCTGTTGTTTCCAGTCCATTATTAAATAATTTACCCGGAACTAACGTTGATGAATTGGACTATACATACCCCGCTGATTTGTCCATGCCTGACCTGCAAGCTCGTTTAGCCACGGAATCCAGATTTTCATTTGACTCTGCTTCCCTTGCCTCGAAAAAACCCTCTCAAATTGCAGTATATGCTAGCCTGTTTAAAAAACATTTTTTAATACCTCCTTGGATATACATTTGGCTGGTCCTTTTTTCGGTTTACCTTTTTATGTCAATTGGTTTTGTGTTTTATTTTTTTCGAATTATGAATGGACACTATGTCGAGGAGAGAACATGCATTACTCATTTAAATGGAACTTTGGCCCCACTTTCCTCTTCACATTCTACACACAGATTAAAAAGAGACTTGACTTTGGTTAACATCACAGCCTGGCCTGTTCTGGATGGAATCGCGTGGGATGCAGTTCGGTTTCAAATTCATGGCCCAACGGAAGTCGTTAATGTTCCTAATGTACTTAGAGTGAATATGGGGGATGTGGTGAAACAAAACATTCGTTCTGATGATTGGGATGTTAATGCTGTGGAAAGTTTGTTTTCTGATTTGAAATACTATGCTGCTTTTGATGCTGAGGATTTATATTTAGAATCTGCTAATTATGGTGAATTGTTCTGTTACCAACATTATGGCAATCACTTCTTACACAAAACATCTTCCCGAAGGGATGCTGTTAATTTTACTCAGTGGGAACATTGCCCGGCACCTACACAAGGGAGTTCAGAAACGTTTCTTAAAAAGTATACTTATTTCACTGACTTTAATCAGTCCAATCCCGAGTCCTTTTATTTTAGGTTTCAAAGACAGCCACTGTCCAAGGTTAGACTTACCGATACCAAATTGTTGTATTCGAAGGCCTTCCTAAATCAATTAGTTACTGGGGGCTATGAGTTATGGAAGGAAACCATAGACCTTAAATCGGTTTGGGGTTCAAGGGCCTGGCAGGTACGAGGCACTGAGGCTTTGCACCGTGCATGTCTCATCCCGAATCATATGTTGTTTTTAAATGAAACCATTTCCCAGACCACATGCTTTGGATTGGCTACATCTAAAAGGTTGAACACCCCGTCTTTCCCGGAGTTGGAGTAATTTTACTCAATTGTCCATTAAAGATATACAGGCTCTGCTTCTTAATTCCTCCTTTAACATTTCCAGTATGAATCCTAAGGGTTGGCTGCTTTGGCACCGTAGTGCTGATTCTTGCCAAAAAAGATTTTTGAATATAACTGACGGTTTTAAGACTGTTAGATCTGATCCCCGGTTTGATTTGAGTCATACTGTCACCTCTTACTCTGTGGGCAAGTTGTGTCAAGCTTGGCTGAAACATTCAACTTTACCTGCGGTTAAGTATCACCTTTCCAAACTGAATGCAGACGTGGATTTAAATGATTTCATTAAAGGCCCAGCTAGTGGCAGGTCGAAAAGGTGGTTATATGGGGTTTACAATGAAATTTGGAAACTGTCACAGATTGAGGCTGCTTCACGCCTTAGGGCTATTGATCAGGCGAATCTTGAGAAAGTGCTTGCAGTTGTTGACAATAGCATTAACGTGCTTTCCTCTAGAATTTACACATTAGATAATATTGTGTCGTCTGTTGTTGATATTGTGCATGATGAAGTGTCTGTATTATACCATGGTCAAAATCAATTACGGTCAATCATGCAGTTTGCATGGACACTTCAGACTCTGAAAATGGGTAAAGTTCCCTGGGGATACATGAACGTTTCCTCTTTGTTTGCACCGTTTAATTTGACAGACAAACAACGCTTGCTTTCAATGCGTGATGCTTCCTTTTCTATGCTACATATTGAAAGGTTGGAATCTTTGCCTTTTTCTGTGGCAGAGGCCACTGCTGCTACGTGGCTTATCCACGGTTTAATAACACTGCCTTTTGCTTTATATAAGTTTTCAAATTGTATGAAATATGTGCCAATAGGTCGTTTTGAACCCTTGGGTAGCGGTTTTCTTCATGAGGTCTGGTCACTCCCATACACATACAGATGTTTCAAGGATGAACAGGAGGTTTATCTAACAGGGGATGAGTGTACTGAGACGCCAGATCATTCTTTAATGTGCAGACACATACAGTTACACGGTTCATGTAACAAGGACCGACCGAATATGGCTTGCGTTTTACAGGGCACGCCAGTTCCTGCTATCATCCCCACGTTTAAATTGTTAGAGAATGGTAGTTATTTAATGCTCAATAATGAAAACTGTTGTGGTTTAATTAAAGGTATAGCTTTCATAGTAACAGTAAGTGAGCGAGTTATTTGCTGCAGAAATGTTCTTTATCCTCCCACACGTGAACATAGGGAGTCTTCCATTTGGCCACAGATACCGACCTTGGGAGCAGAATTCAGCGGCATGGCTAGAATAAGAGCTCTATTGTCCCAGAAAGAGGTGGCCTTGAGCTCGGCCCGTGAAACTTTCGTGCTTCACATTGCTAACACCCGTACGGAGGTTCAGGCTCTTTTAAACACTGATTTGCCTTTGCATTTCGGTGCCATGGTCCGTTCTATCTTCAACGCATCCTCCACAACGGGCCTAGCACATTTTTTTAAAGTTGTTAGCGGTGGTCTCGTGACTTCCTTTGAGAAGATTTTTGGAGTCATCCCTGCCTTCTTCCATTCTATTTTTTCGTCCTTATTTGGAGGGTTCCCGTTTTTACTTGCATTAGCGGCTGGCGCATTGGTGGTTTTCTGCCTTTTTAAATATGGATGCCCTTCCTGTGCAAGACCACGTTCAGCTGCTACTGACGCGGTTTCGCAACCGCATGCTTGATTATTATGGCACACTGCCGTTGGCGACTCTAAGCACGGCGTTTGGATTATCTTTTCGGTTCTCCTATTTCACCTGTGTCCAGCCTGTATTTCGCTGCCTGACCTGTGATTTCCTTTGGGCCATTGATTTGTGTCTCTGCAGACCAATATCTTCTGACGTCGATTTTGATCAACTGATGAGTCCTATCACTGCTCACGAGTTGGTTTGTTCTGACGAAAGGATTATGGCCTTGGCGGTGGCACATGGACTAATGGGTCCCTGGGATGTGTTGTCGGCAGCGCAAAATTTCTTGGAACGAAGTTTTCTTGAAAACCCACCGAGCTGTCCTCTGATGGTTATAGAGGATCCGGTGCTGGAAGATCACGTATGTTCCTTTCATCTTTTAAATTGGATGGCTGAACTGTTTTCGGATGAGGACAGTGACTTCCTCCTGGAGGCTGTTGCAGCTTACTTTTCATATACAGTCTTATCTTAGACACTGCCTCAAATTGACATGCTGATTGATAGCATTTCCTTGATTTTATTGACTTTTGGTCAAGACATTTTATTTTTGCTTGCCTATTGGCTTGAGCCACATTATACTTGTGGGCTATTTTTTAGCATTAGTTTTTATAATTGAATTTTTATTCATGCTCGTTTATAATTGGATTCTGCTCTCATGTGATGGCACTTCTGTTATCTTATTTAGTCCGTTCTCGGATCATGGGGGGGTGTTGTATAGCTCCTATATATCCTTATATCGTGTTAAGTTAGCATAGGTACATTTGAGATTTAAACGCCATTTTTCCTTTCTTGCAACTTCTGCGCACGACCCTTAATTGTTGACTTAGCTTTCAACCTAGTGGTTTGCCGTGGTGTATGTGAGAATAATATGTTATTGCTCTGATATCAGTTTTGTTTAATAAACCATGTCTGCACGGAGAGTGCTGAAGTTTCAGGAGCAACACGATATGGAATTGTTATGAGGTCTGATCTCCACGCCTTCATAGTCATAACACAAGTGCAGCCTTTGCCAACTTGGGCTTGAGGCGGGATTGATATTGCTTTGCACGAGAATTGTTAACACACTTGATGCGGTGCACATGCAGAGAGAGCTGGTGTATGCTGATGTGATTCCTTCATGCTAGGACACTAAGGTATGGGCCCGCCCTAAAACAACCCAAAGAGACCTTCTTAGCTAATAATATAATATATGTGTTAGGGAGGGTGAGATATAAGTGTTGTTAACTCTTATTCATTACAGCATGTTAACATGCTGTCACCATTCGCTTTTTATGTCTTAGTAACTATGCTGATAATTTTGCTACTGATAATAAGTATACTTGTATTATCTAAGATACTGCGCCTGAGAAGACGGCATTAGTAAATAAACATTTCAAATGCACATGTGTCTTCTTTACTCCATGTTCTGGTTTGTAATGATAATATAACGAAAGAGTGTTCATGAGTTCCACGTACCCTGAGGTACTGTAAGTTCATGTTCTGGTTTGTCTAAACATTGGGAGTTTGATATGTCCAATGAGACACTGTAGCTAGCTCGGTAAGGGGTGAGTTGGTTGCTAAGGTAAGTTTTGGGACACCCTAATTTGCCGAGGTTCCACTCCTCTGTGCACAGTTCTGTGTGAGTACAGAAACCCTGCAACAGAAGGCGGTATCCACATTTGTGAGGAATAGAAGGCGGTTTCCACATTTCTGAGGAATAGAAGGCGGTTTCCACATTTGTGAGGAATAGAAGGTGGTTTCCACATTTGTGAGGAATAGAGGCTGTATCCTGATTTCTAAAGAATACAAGGGGGTTTCCACATTTGTGAAGAATAGAGGCTGTATCCAGATTTCTGAAGAATACAAGGGGGTTTCCACATTTGTGAGGAATAGAAGGCGGTTTCCACATTTGTGAGGAATAGAAGGCAGTATCCACATTTGTGAGGAATAGAAGGCGGTTTCCACATTTGTGAGAAATAGAAGGTGGTTTCCACATTTGTGAGGATAGAAGGCGGTTTCCACATTTGTGAGAAATAGAAGGCGGTTTCCACATTTGTGAGGAATGGAAGGCGGTTTCCACATTTGTGAGGAATGGAAGGCGGTATCCACATTTGTGAGGAATAGAAGGCGGTTTCCACATTTGTGAGGACTAGAAGGCGGTATCCACATTTGTGAGAAATAGAAGGCGGTTTCCACATTTGTGAGAAATAGAAGGCGGTTTCCACATTTGTGAGGAATGTAAGGCGGTTTCCACATTTGTGAGGAATGGAAGGCGGTATCCACATTTGTGAGCAATAGAAGGCGGTTTCCACATTTGTGAGGAATAGAAGGCGGTATCCACATTTGTGAGGAATAGAAGGCGGTTTCCACATTTCTGAGGAATAGAAGGCGGTTTCCACATTTGTGAGGAATAGAAGGCGGTTTCCACATTTGTGAGGAATAGAAGGAAGTTTCCACATTTGTGAGGGATAGAAGGCGGTTTCCACATTTGTGAGGAATAGAAGGCGGTTTCCACATTTGTGAGGAATAGAAGGAAGTTTCCACATTTGTGAGGAATAGAAGGCAGTATCCACATGTGTGAGGAATAAAAGGCGGTTTCCAGATTTGTGAGGAATAGAAGGCGGTTTCCACATTTGTGAGGAATAGAAGGCGGTTTCCACATTTGTGAAGATTAGAAGGTGGTATCCACATATGTGAGGAATAGAAGGCGGTATCCACATTTGTGAAGATTAGAAGGTGGTATTCACATCTGGCCTGGAAGTTTGCTGGTGCTAGGCTGTGATAAAAGGCGTTCTGTGCCATGATAAAATGCGGTCTGGAAGTCTGCTTGTGCGAGGCTGTGAACAAAGGGGTCTGAAAGCCATCGACTGCTGGCAATATCTCCAAGTAACAGCTTTTAGCTTTTGCACGGAGATTAAAGGCGAGATGTAACATTTATTAGGAATTGCACATTTTCACCACATTATCTGGCCCTGTCCAGAATAATGTTGGCTCTTACACATTATCGGCACAAAAGTGACCCTGATGAGGGGGGGAGGTTCTCGTCGGCACACTCTGTGTTACATTCATTCAGTTCTCAGTGAGCGAGAGCCAAGGCAGCCCCCCTCCCCCCTCAAATTATCCACAGTTTGTAAAAGAATATTCTGTAGACACACGAGCAGAGCGGCTCGGCGGGGAGGTGTGCTGTTTGTTTCATCATGAGCACAGCTCCACTGTGCCTCATGACGAGCTCGTCATAAGCATGGATGGGGTTAAAATCCATCATCGTTTCCCCACCCCAGTTCAGACACAGCTATATGCAAATCAGTCTTGACCCTGTGCCTCATGGGAACAGCCCAGCCTGAACTGTCAAGCCAGGTCTTCCCTGGACCTGAAACAAGCATCCTGGGACCGGTTTCGGTGGTTTCACCCCTCATCAGCCAGGCTATCTTGAATCCAGTGGCAAAGTGAGCAAGGGACCCACGTCTGGGCATACCCTGCCAACTTAGGGCGAACAAAGCAAACACAAGGAGTTGATGGAAAGAGTGCTGAAACTTTCCAGACACTCACCCCCAGTCACAGATCTGGGTTGCATCCATCATCATTCTTTAGCTCACTTCACCACCCCAGTTCAGACACAGCTATATGCAAATCAGTCTTGACCCTGTGCCTCATTGTAACAGTCCAGCCCGAATTGCCAAGCCATGTCGATGGATTTAGGCCCAGATCTCTGTAGTGGGGTGAATGCATGACATTGTTCTGCCTTCTGTCCATCAATTGTTCTTTTTGCATTTGTCACCCCGAGTGGGACGGGTATGCCCAGATGTGGGTCCCGTGCTCTCCATGCCAATGGAGTCAAGCTAACCTGGCTTTTGAGGGCTGAAAGACCAAAACCGGTCCGAGGATGCTTGTTTCTAGTCCAGGGAGGACCTGGCTTGGCAGTTTGGGCTGGACTGCTCCCATTGGGCGCAGGGTCAAGACTGATTTGCATATGGCTGGGTCCAAACTGGAATGACGTGGTGAGCAAATAAACAATGGATTTAGGCCCAGATCTCTGTACTGGGGTGAATGTATGACATTGTTCTGAATTCTGTCTAACAATTGTTCTTTCAGATTAATGTCAGCACCATGGACCCGCTGAACCACCGCTGCTCCGCCGACAGGAAACCTGCTCATACGGCAGGTCACAGGCTGGAGGAGACACCCACTTCAGCCATTAACTGCAGGGCATTACTGCACGAGTTAGAGAAAGCCTCTTTAGCTGCTTCCCAAGATGCTTGTTTCCGGTCCAGGGAGAACCTGGCTTGGCAGTTCAGGCTGGACTGTTCCCATGACGCACAGGGTCAGACTGATTTGCATATGGCTGGGTTCAAACTGGAATGGCATAGGCAGCAAAAGAAGAATGGATGAAACCCAGATCTGCGACTGGGGTGAATGTTTGGAAAGTTTCAGTGCTCCGTCCATCATTTTCTTGTTTTTGCTACAGGTGGTGGAGTCAACCAGCTAAGACTAGTAAAACGTCAGTATTTGAATAAATGTTTACCTTACTCAAGGTTTGTCGTGTATTTCTATAGGTTCTGAATCAGTCCCCCTATTCCTGACCCTATTCTGGTTAAACTAACTATCAAGTTAACTAACAGTCAGCCCATGAGGCAAGAAAACCCCCATGATGCAGATACCGTTATCTGACGCAGTCACACTACGGCACAGGAACGTGTTATCTGATTAGGTCATAACGCTTGAGATCTAATTAGACAAGCGACATTCCTCCAGCCCCTGATAAGGCATACGACGTTCTCATAACAAATCAAACCTATGACAACCTGGATAATCCGTGCGGCCATTGTTTTGATTTCGCAGAGAACTTTAGTAAAGAATGTGCTAACGAGCAAGTCGTATGACATCTTTATTGACGTATCTATGTCCATCCTTACGTCAATCTCGGCGCCTTTAAGGTATAAATATTGCCGACCTTGCCCTATGCAAACACACGCGTGGTGACAAGACGGAGCAGCCATACTTGCGGAAGCCGAGAGCAGAAGCAGACCCCGCTGGCAGCAGCCCCGCCTTCCTGATGCGCTGAGAGACGCGCTGCTATCTCAAGCCGAGAGACCCAGCACCGGCGCTTCTGGGCAGCCCTCGCAGGCAGCCTGGAATATCGAGAGCAGAGAAAGAGATACCATTCCTCATTCATCCTAACTTCCAGGTACAGAACTGAATAACCCCTCACAGAGAATTCTTTAGTTATTCACTTGGCAAAAACAAACTTAACTTAAACTGTAACTTTCTATTCCCGCCCACGCATTAGACTTAGGTCAGGTACACGGGGTAGGCGTATTTAGAAACACCAGTTGAGTACGTTTAGTCAAATGTATATGTGTATGTAAATATATTTTAATCATTTTAAACATCATATGGCTCAGAAACCATATCAATGTTTTTACAGTATTATTTTATACTATTGCTTTTAATGTATGCACTTTACTTAACTATAAGTATTGCAATAATATCGATCCATTTCTCATGTATGAGAAAAGAGACTGATCAATAAATAACACCTTTTTATTGAACACGCCCGTCTCTTCCTTTTCTCTACATTCTGATGAGACTAAGAATGCACGTACTGACTGAGTAATATAATTGCCTTGTGCTCACACGACTCTCGAGATTGACTCTTGATTAGGGGAGAGCAAAGTTGTCATGTTCTATGGTTGTCAGAAACTAAATCCCTTCTTGTCTAATCAGGGGAGTTAATTCCTTCCTTGAACATTCGAGAAAGTTTCTAGCGAACTCTGAGCTTAGCTGGCAAACCCAAAAATTAAGTCTAGTATCGACAGTAGTAGACCTAGTTAACGTCTGGCCTAGGCCTTTACTGCTGTAGGTACTATTCCAATGCGCAGAGCCTATTGGGAAAATAGGAGCTACACTACATGGCGCCCAACGCGTTTGGAAAGGGCGATAAAACTAACGTAAGACATTTAGAGTAACTCAGTCGTGCTTTCTAACTCAGACCCCTTTTCCCGAATACTCCAAAGACGTCTGGAGTGGGTGAAAGGTTATATCCTCCAAAACCTCGCAGGAGGGAACTCCTATGTATGGTTCTTGGTATAGTCAACGTTGAAGGATAAACAGTTCCAAAATATTGTGCATCTAATCTCTGTTTCCATAAAGAAACCTGATCTGCAAATAGACATAATACCATCCTGTCTGTAAAATGGCAGAGAGTGATGATGAAAGAGAGGCAGTTAGATTAGCAACTGAACTCGCAGATGCTGATGCTACCATGCAAGCAGCAGACCCGAATATAACACTCATTCCGGTCATTAAAAGGAGATCTATAACCTTAAAACTTATAGAAAATGGACACCTAGAGGTGGCACAGTCATATTCGTAATTGAGGCACACGAATATCGGCAGACAGAGGTATACTATTCATGGATACATTTTCCAGCAGCAAATGCTGTAACAAAGTACTTCCACTATTACAAAGTAGAGGAACCTCCTGAAACATACACTCCTTTCGAGGAGGTGGAAGTACCACTCAAATTCCAAGAGCATTTGCTCTTATTTGATGGCGCCCTAAAACACAATAATCACATTACAAGGCTCGGTCCTTTAGGAAGACCAGGAGCAACGTGGCCGGTCTTAGCCGGATACACACCACATCCAGACATCGATAGAATGCCTGCAGCAGAGCTGTTAATACAGCTAAAACAACTACTAAAAATTCATAGACAATTAGTTCAGTATGTAATGCGGACTTCAACAATTCAGCCAGCGATTAAACTTCCACAGCTGACCCCTCACCAGGGGAACACAAATAAAATTACACCACAGAACATCCAATCCTGCCTAGGTAAAGTTCCAGCTAAACGGGAACAAATACCATTCTGGTTGGCACAGAAAATTACCCAAATAGAGGCGGTGTTTCCCGACACCACCCCATTAGAAAAACACAGGATTCTGACTATATGTCTCCCAATGGGAATCGCACCACACATTGAGGACTGTGACACTTGGGGTACAGTCTTTGCTTCCATCTACACAAAAACGCACGGTGTTCCATCCATTTCGGTAATACCAGATGTGCTAAAACAAATTCAGGATGAATACGGTCCAGAACCTGCTTTAACTCTTGGTATGAAATTACTAAAAGACTTCAAGCAGGTCTCGGCTATATTATTAGCCAACATAAAAGGTGAAGCAGCAAACGTGGCGATCCGCCAGAGGTTAAAAGAGACAGATATAGCAGACCAACCAGCTGAAATTGCCAGAATCATAGAAAAATCCTATGAAGAACTAGGCAGAGATAGTCTAGGTTGAATACCAGTAAAACCGCAACTGACTACAAGTCCAGAAAAAATAATTTTTAATAATAATTCACCAAAAAAGAACTGGGATGGAAACAAACAATCCAATCCTAAAGAAAAGAAATTCCAGTCCCGAGGGAGGTCTCCCAGGCGAAGAGAGAAATCTCCAAACCAAAGACAGAGGTCACCACAGAGTGACCCCTCTGGGAATAGATATAACCTCAGAAATAGGGATAATATTAAAAAACCTGATAGATATCAAGACATTGATACACGTCCCTCTCAATCTTTTCAGACTTCCTCGCAGAAATCGGAAAGAAGAGGACGATCAGAAGAGCACGCCAAGTCCAAAGACAAGGAACCTGCTCAGCTAAAAAAGAAATTACAATTTCCAAAAAAGAAGGTAGCCAGTATCAAGGTAGTTAACAATGCCGAGAATACTGAGGACACAACTGAAAAACGGAGAGTGGGCTCAGACAATGCTAGACAGCGCAGCAGAGGTGAGCATAGCTCGCAAAGTCCTTCTGAATCATCTGGAGACAGTGGACACGAATGAATACCTTCAAGTGGAAACTGCAGACACCAGAGTTAGCAAGCCCCACAAGATATACGAGATAACATTACGTATAGAGGGAGATAAGACTAGGAAAATTAGGGGACTATTTTGGGATAACCTCTCCAAAGGCTATGACATCCTTCTAGCTGAAAAAGACTGGCCACCAGAGTTTGTCAGGGAGTGCCCTCATGGCGAAGAAGTAATCATGCCTGCCTTCTCGAATCAAATACCGATTCATAAAAAATACACACTTGCTAGAAAGTGGGCAGTGGCCTTAGCACCTGCTTTATATAAAAATCATGTAGGATGGGATGAGGATTCTCCTCCTCACAAAATCCAGTTAAAATCACAACCTACTGCACAAAGGCAGTACCCAATTAAGCAAGAAGCTAAAAAACAGGTAAATGAAATACTAGATCAGCTAGAATACCAGGGGGTGATTGAAACTTGCACCTCACAAATGAACAATCCTTTGTTTCCGGTCTCCAAACCAGACAACTCATATCGTCTAGTTTTGGATTACCGACACCTTAACACATGTTGCAAAACTTTTGCAGTGCAAAACTCACACAGTGCTGCACTAATGAATAACATAGTGCGCACAAAATACAAAACAACCTTGGACATCTCCAATGGATTCTTTTGTCAAAATATAGCACCAGAGAGCAGATATTTAACTGCATTCTCAGTAAATGGCACTCAAAAACAATTCTGTCGGTTAGCCCAGGGGTACAAGAACAGCCCGGGGGTATTCTCAGCGAGAGTAACAGAATTACTACAACTATATGATGATGAAGCATTATCTTATGTCGATGACATTTACTTAACAGATAATGACTTGGAGACTCACTTGAAAAGAGTGAACACCATAATACTTGGGTTCGCTGCAGAGGGTTACAAATTCAACTTTAAAAAGTCCAGAATTGCCCATCTGACAGTCCTATTCTTAGGATATGAGTTATCAAGTGAAGGCAAAAGCCTGGCAGACAATTTCCTAGAGAAATGTGCCGTAATCCAAGCCCCTAAAACACTAAAAAACCTACAGTCAATTCTAGGCTTCCTAAATTTCGGAAGAACATACATTGCAAATTACGCAGAAAGGGTCAAACCCCTTTATGATCTAATTAAACCAGACTTTAAAAGATCCAATTGGACTCAAACACACACAGAAATTTTGAGATCCTTACAAACAGACATGCTAATTAAAACAAAATTAGAAACACGTGATAACACACGCAACCTTGTGATCCGAGTCATCCCAGGGAGATGCGGATTCACATACCTGACCTCTAATGAGGGAGAAAAGGTACCAATTGCATTCAAATCACACATGTACACAGAAGCTGAACAGAAATTCAGTAATACAGAAAAAATCATTCGTGCAGTTCAAACCGCAATAGCTAGAGAGAAAGACATAGCTGACGGTAGACATATCACAGTCAGAACAGCAGAATCAGCCTTTGAGGCACTAACAACACCGTGCAATTTACCAACAACAACATTGAATCCGGAATGGATACAATGGGTGAATTCAATCACAACGGACAAAGTATACTACTACTTTGATCCAGACCTAAAAGAATTAAAAAATCTAGAATATGAAAAGACGTATCCTCTGCCAATCGACATTCTGCCTCTACGACATTACGCCTGTGTAATCTATACAGACGGACATGCTCAACCCTCCGTTTGGGGAGAACAAGCATACAACCCCACATGTGAGATTACAAAAGAAGTGTGGCGCGGAGGTCTATTAAAACCTCTATTAACAAAATCACACTCAGTAGAAACTAATTCAGAACAACAAACTGAAATAATAGCATTGAAAATGGCGCTAGATAATGCGGATCGCGAATTCCCGACACTTATAGTGTCAGATTCTTATTACTGCGTCAAATCATATAACAGCGATTTGCAGACATGGATTCAGAACGGTTACAAAGATGACACAGATGCACCAATAAAGCAGAGACTGCTCTGGGAACAAATAGCTCTTTTACAAAAAGAACTACCAAAGACTCACGTGACTCACTCACTGAGTCATCAACGTGATGGCGTTCACGTTGTAGGGAATTCATTGGCTGAAACAGCCGCAGCGGCAGCCACTAAATCGGCTCCCGTAGTTCGAAAAAAGCGTACATTAAAATACATTGACGGTGAAACATTGCTGGCTGTGAAAACGTCATCAAAAGGCGACTGCTCAGCGTTACCGATCAACTATCCACTCAATTACACATACATAATCGATGCAAACTCCGTCCCTTTTGCTCGAATCCCTGGAGTGGGGGATAGAGTGATTCCAAACATGGATAGGAGAAGCTTGTTAATCGCAGACGCACATATGGGTGAGGGTCTTGGACATCTCAAACTAAAAGATTCTCTGGAAGATTTATAATCACGGTACTGGTGGCCAGGCATGAGCCTACATCATACCATGTTTGTAAAAAACTGCCCAAACTGCAACAGAAATCGCAGTGGGGAGAGAAAAAATAAAATACGGTGGAATCTGACTGCAGATAACATCACCAGTAAGAAGAATGGCTTGCGATTAACATATACAGGCTAGTTTCCACTTATAATGTAGATCCACAGCAATCGGCTGACGTCCGGACTATTATACAAGATTTGCGAGTCTAAATGGCATATACGCTAAGAGCATGCTACGTTCGACCATTGTTTTCACTCAGGCAATCCAGCCTGGGGGGGAAACATGGCCAAATGAGCACAGCCCAGCGGGAATCTTCTCACTTCCTTCCTGAGGGTACTGGATGGTGTAAAGAAAAAACCAAGGCAGAAAGCAATCTATAATAGAAAGGAAATTAGGTTCGGGAGCTGGGTGGGTCAAACATCTAATAAGTGTCCAACGTAGTCTAAATAACTTGCCAAGAAATTCTCTGAAGGGATTCAGTCCGTACGAATTATTATTCGGAACTAGGATGTTGATCTCTGACCTTGATAGTCAGACTTCAGTGGTAATAGAAAAAACCTTTGATGTCAAAGACCGTTTGGCTATTTTGCAGGACTTAAACAAAACAAGAAAAGACCTGAGCAACATACAGTTGAAACAACAGCCAACAACCACTGAAGAATCACCACCTGTCCCAGCAAGACCTGTCTGGATTCCAAAAGTCGGGGATCTAGTCAGGGAGAAGATCGCGGTAAAGAAGGAATTTGGGCCTTCTTACAGAAAAGCAGTTCCTGTCTTGTCTGTCAACGGGACAAGATCAGTTGTACTACCGCCACTTGCTGGAAAAAAGGAGAACAGAGTTGTATCCATCGACCTGGTAAAACCACAACATGTGGCCGATAACAAACAGTAGGCCAAGTGGACTCCCAATAAGTAGCAGAACACCAAGGTTTGCTACCAGCACAGAGGTCCTAACAAAAAGGCTCATCACATTCGAAACGCCTACAGAAGAACAACAAGGACTATGCAACACTGCAATAGAACTAAGACCTCTGAAAACCCAAATAAAAACATTTAGCAGAGACACACCAATCTACAATGAAGTACCAAGTGACAATGCAAGAAACAAAAATCCTGAAGCAATTGGAACAATTGACAGAACTGCATCCGGGTACTTCATCAACTTCGATGATTCCTCTGAAGGCTTCAGTGAATCAAAGACACAGCCATCATCTAAATCCTTTAAAGACAAAGCGAAGGAACTTTTGAAACAACTGAAAGAAACATATCTGGTTTCTCCATGGATTGAATTTTGGGTGGGTTTTGGTGCATTTATCCTCATACTTTGGCTCATCATGGTATTTACTTTGGGACGCTTCATTGAGGGAAAATATGCTAAAATGGACACAGCAAGTCAGAACATCAACTTGATCCTCAAACCACACACATCTTCACACGTCGAGAAAAGAGAACTTTCTTCAGAACTTTCTTCAGCCAACTTCACAGCCAATCCTATACCTGGTGGGGTAGCCTGGGACAACACTGACTATGAAATTTATGGTCCGGTCGAGATCCTGAAATATCCACACCAAATCAAGATCTCCTTGAGTGACTTTGCAAAACCAAACTCATTTGCTGATGATTGGGACTTCGAAAGTATTAACAACATGATGTCTGACTTAGTAATGTCTGCTAAATTTACAAAACATGATTATTTGCAAGGTTCTACAAATTATGATAGTATGTATTGCTATAACCATTATGGTAACCATTTTTTGCATAAATCTGCACAACCTAGAAATGTTTTAAATTATAATCAATGGGAACATTGTGCTACACCTCCAAAAGGGAGCTCTAGAACCGTGTATGACAAATATTCATATTTTTCAGGTTTTAACATAAGTAATGCTGAAACATTCTATTTTAAATTGTCAAACAAGACAGGGATGAAAACTATGATAACCAACACAAAATTGATATATTCAGATTCATTCTTTGAAAAAATGAATACTTTTGGATTTGATTATTGGGACAAAAATGTTGATTTGAAAAGTGTTTGGGGTACAAAAGAATGGCAAGTACAGGGTATAGAAGCTTTGTTTAGAGCCTGCATGATCCCAGAACAAATGATATTTTTAAATGACACTGTTCAACAAACCACCTGTCTTGGCTTAGCCAAATTCAAAGATTTAAATAATCCGTCTATTCCAAAGCCAACAATGTTTAGCAATAACTCTGATACAGATGAAGAGATAGACGTAAACCATATATTAAACCAAAACAGAACACATCCTGATTGGAAACAATGGTTGATCTGGCCCACAGATACAAATAACTGTAAAGATAGATTCCTGAATAAAACATAGGGTTTTAAAATGACCAGGCCAGACCCAAGATATCCCCAAAGACATCACCCAGGGATAATAACAACCTACAGTGTGGGCAAATTATGCCTTCAATGGCTACAAACTTCCACACTGCCTGAAATTAAGCAACACCTAACTTTACTTACTGATGGTGCTGACTTGCGTGATTTCATAATGGGACCACGCAAACAGCGTCAAAAGCGTTTCATAGCAGCCTCTGTATATGCAGCATACAATGAGGCCTGGAAGGTTACTCAAATTGAGACAGCAGAAAGAATACGGGAAATTGACCGTATCAATTGGGAAAAATCACTTTCTGTAGTGGACAATGGGTTAATGACTCTGTCCTCCAGAATTTTTTCATTGGACAGCATTGTGTCTTCAGCAATCGATATATTATCGCAAGACTTACTGTTATTACAACATGGTCAGTCACAATTGCGTTCCATTGTACAGCTTGGCTGGACGTTACAAAATCTGCGTTCAGGCTATGTGCCTTGGCGTTTAATCAACACAACGTCACTATTCCAAATCTTTAACCTTACTGATAGACAAATCGGTATGGCGCAAAAGGGTGCTGATTATACAATCTTGAGCATTGAAAAACTAGAAAGATTACCGTTGACAATGTCAGAACGACCTGTCAGTGAATGGATAATCCATGGAATAATAAATATTCCAATCTCAACCTTCAGGTTTCAATACTGCCAAAAATATATACAGGCTGGCATGTACGAGAAATTGGGAAAGGGGTACCTTAAAACAACTTGGAACCTGCCCTATTCACATGCATGTGTCAGTAATAAAGGACAGAAAGTGTTTCTTAGTGGCAACAATTGTGCTATGTCACTAAGCGGCACGCTTCTGTGTAACGGTATTAGTTTGCATGGAGCCTGTGAAGGGAATTCATACAACCTTTCATGTCACCAGCAAGGCGCACCTGCAACTGAAATAGAACCATTCTTTCAAAGACTCTATAATGGGAGTTACATTCTTATTGTAGACCGCAGATGTTGCAGTCTTATGCCCGGGACTCCTTATCTAGTCACTACAACGGCGAAGGTCAAGTGCTGTGGACGTTCTTTGTTCCCCAGCTCCTTTCCAGACAGGGAGGCAAGGGCATGGCCCAATTTGAAAATTACTTCTATTCGAATAGACACTTTAAGCAGAATGAAAACAGTGCTTCTTCAGACGCCTACAAGGCTCACGTCATCAAAAGAAACGTATGATCTACAAGTCGCAAGGACGACTGCAGAGATACATACATTATTATCAACTAATTCCCCCGTACATTTCGCGGAAATCCTGAGCGAAATCTTAAATATTTCTGATACCAATGGGATCTCAGGGGTATTTAAGACAGTATTTTCGATGGCATTAACACCATTCAAAGCCATACTGGGTATTTTTCCAGATTTCGTCCATTCGATTTTTGGCGGACTTCCCCTGATCCTGGGACTAATTGCAGGAATCCTATTCCTAGTCCTTATTTTTCGTTATGGCAACCCATGTCACAGATCAAACTCTCGCGACAATGGAAGATACGATCCTAGCCATTGGATACCGGGACCGGATATCAAAAATCCTGGGACTCTCCCGGCTTAGAGACCTGAACATGACTTGGTTTCTATCATTTCGACCAATGTGGCAAAGGTGTGTTTTACCTGTACTAAGGTGTCTGCTATGCGGAGAAGAATGCGTGTTAGACACCTGTCTGACGCTACAATCGGATGCGCCAGTGGATGCAGATACACTGTTGGTTCCTACCAAGGTTCACGCTTTGTGCTGCCCTCAAAGGCTGCCAATCCTGATGACGGCATTCCTGGAATCTTCACCACTACGATTGAAGAGTAGTGAAGTTCAAGATGAAAGCAGCATCGAACAGGTACGACCTTCTGTCAGCAATGCGAATCAGAATGTCACTGCAGACAATCATGCGCACGAATGCATGGTTACACCTATTTCCGACTTAGTGGAACTTTCCCATGAAGCTGTTGACAGTTTTTTCGAAAGCCTGAATGATATGATGTTCTCTCCAGAACAGAAATAGAGACTTTTGAGTAAACTCGCACACGGCGTTCCCTGAATTCGGCCTTCAACTTTAAAAATAAAGTCACATGAACAATTTAACTCCAGCTCACGGACAGCAATTTTTTCAGCATGCCCCTTAAAATATTTTTCTACATATTTTTTTCCCGGGACACTGATCTTCTGCTTAAAGTAAGAAACTATTCCTAGAGAAATAAGATTTCTATTTTTAGATACTTTATAAACTTTAGTTGCCCGCTGGTATGTTCACAAATATTTTATTATGTGATGAAATGGTCTCGGACTTCCTTTCTGTATAGCCATATTAAGAGCCATTTCATGTGTATTTCTCATATACCGATAAGCAATAATGCATAAAAATGCGTGTTTACTTTTGCATTTAATTCATAGCTTAAGTGCATACAATATATATGACTGCAATTTTTCAGTATATTTGAAAATTTCGAAATGCATTTATGTATTTTGGGGTGGTAAGGTATACACTATACTCTATAGTATGTTGTACTATGTTATACTATGCATAGATTAGTAGATATGACCATAGTTAGCGTGGAGTGGGTGTCGTGTATTTCTACAGGTTCTGAATCAGTCCCCCTATTCCTGACCCTATTCTGGTTAAACTAACTATCAAGTTAACTAACAGTCAGCCCATGAGGCAAGAAAACCCCCATGATGCAGATACCGTTATCTGACGCAGTCACACTACGGCACAGGAACGTGTTATCTGATTAGGTCATAACGCTTGAGATCTAATTAGACAAGCGACATTCCTCCAGCCCCTGATAAGGCATACGACGTTCTCATAACAAATCAAACCTATGACAACCTGGATAATCCGTGCGGCCATTGTTTTGATTTCGCAGAGAACTTTAGTAAAGAATGTGCTAACGAGCAAGTCGTATGACATCTTTATTGACGTATCTATGTCCATCCTTACGTCAATCTCGGCGCCTTTAAGGTATAAATATTGCCGACCTTGCCCTATGCAAACACACGCGTGGTGACAAGACGGAGCAGCCATACTTGCGGAAGCCGAGAGCAGAAGCAGACCCCGCTGGCAGCAGCCCCGCCTTTCTGACGCGCTGAGAGACGCGCTGCTATCTCAAGCCGAGAGACCCAGCACCGGCGCTTCTGGGCAGCCCTCGCAGGCAGCCTGGAATATCGAGAGCAGAGAAAGAGATACCATTCCTCATTCATCCTAACTTCCAGGTACAGAACTGAATAACCCCTCACAGAGAATTCTTTAGTTATTCACTTGGCAAAAACAAACTTAACTTAAACTGTAACTTTCTATTCCCGCCCACGCATTAGACTTAGGTCAGGTACACGGGGTAGGCGTATTTAGAAACACCAGTTGAGTACGTTTAGTCAAATGTATATGTGTATGTAAATATATTTTAATTATTTTAAACATCATATGGCTCAGAAACCATATCAATGTTTTTACAGTATTATTTTATACTATTGCTTTTAATGTATGCACTTTACTTAACTATAAGTATTGCAATAATATCGATCCATTTCTCATGTATGAGAAAAGAGACTGATCAATAAATAACACCTTTTTATTGAACACGCCCGTCTCTTCCTTTTCTCTACATTCTGATGAGACTAAGAATGCACGTACTGACTGAGTAAAATAATTGCCTTGTGCTCACACGACTCTCGAGATTGACTCTTGATTAGGGGAGAGCAAAGTTGTCATGTTCTATGGTTGTCAGAAACTAAATCCCTTCTTGTCTAATCAGGGGAGTTAATTCCTTCCTTGAACATTCGAGAAAGTTTCTAGCGAACTCTGAGCTTAGCTGGCAAACCCAAAAATTAAGTCTAGTATCGACAGTAGTAGACCTAGTTAACGTCTGGCCTAGGCCTTTACTGCTGTAGGTACTATTCCAATGCGCAGAGCCTATTGGGAAAATAGGAGCTACACTACAGGTTATGCGTACCGTCACTTAAGACCCGTGTCTGTCAGCCTTGTTTCCATAACAGTCCAGGGTGATGAAAACTTCAATCTTTAACCGGAAACAGAGGCCCTGTGATTGGTGGAACACAGCCATTCTAGGGTGGAAAGGTTCTAAGTGTATCTCTAATGCACCAGTGAATCC
The DNA here is from genome assembly GCF_964261635.1 of Lissotriton helveticus. Taxonomy (NCBI): domain Eukaryota; kingdom Metazoa; phylum Chordata; class Amphibia; order Caudata; family Salamandridae; genus Lissotriton; species Lissotriton helveticus. The sequence continues at coordinate 23,818,962 of NC_136073.1, forward strand.
CTATTTCACCTACCCCAAGACGTGTACTCTTGGACAGCCCTCGCACCCAGAGGTCAGTGAAGCCGAATCCATGCCGACCCTGAGGATGCCTTGAACGCCCCTCGTCCCAGGCGAACTGTGCCAGCGTCTGCATTGGTAAAGTACCATCCAGGGCAATCTGAAATGAACAAAAGCAATTTCTGACACATGTTTCGCTCTTATTCACCCAATACAAACGGCACTAGTGAAACCGAAAGCTAAGGGTGACAGGATGTATTCAAGCATTGGCAAAGCCAATAGCTCCCGCCTGTGCAAGAGCTACTGGCTTTCCTAATATGTTTTAGACAAGTTGCACACCAGCGTGGCTGCCGTTTAGCATGGCTAAAAGTTAGTAGTGTTAAGGAGAGTGGCGTGGATTGGAGTGTCGTAAAGTGGAGTAGAGTTTAGTGTTATGGAGTGACAGAGTGGTGTAGAGTGTCGTGGAGTACAGTGTCAGAGTGAAAGTGCTGTAGAGTGAAGTGGCATGAAGTGGTGCAGCAAATACAAAAGAGTTCCTATCTCTAAGTTTTAGTGGAGTTCTGATGTTAATTAGAGGTCTCCAAAACGTATACACTTAATAGGCTTCCTGTGTATTACCTAACATGATTTTTCATTCATTCACAACTTCTGTCTCAGTTTGAACCATCAAAGTAGCACTTACATTCTAAATTAATATATATTACGTAGCCAAGGTGTATGTGTTATTTCCAAAGATTTATTTTATCTTTATATAAAACAGTTCAGACTTACAAACACATTATTGCATTTAAAAACACATATATATCACTGTTGCATAGGTATTCATATATGGGTTTGCATAAGCTTATTCAGTAATATACAAGCCTAATATCATAATAAACATGGAGTGGTGCAGTGCAGGGTGCAGAGGCATAGAGGGTGCTTTGTAGACTGGGGTCGGGTGTAGCGTGGTGCAGGATTGAGTACATTGTCATTGACTGGAGGGGCATAAAGTGGAGTATGGTTGGAGAGTGGAGTGGCATACAGTGAAGTAGAGTGTTGTAGGGTCAAGTGGCATAGACTAGAGTGCAATGGCATAGAGTGTGAGAGCGGAATGGCATGGAGAATGGAGTAGTCTATTGTGGAACAGAGTGCAGTAAAGCGGAAAGGAGTGGCGTAGGGGGAGTTGCGTATGGCGTTGTAGAGTGGAGCAGTGCTGTGGAGTGGCGTAGGGGGAGTTGCGTATAGCATTGTAGAGCGGAGCAGTGCTGTGGAGTGGCGTAGGGGGAGTTGCGTATAGCGTTGTAGAGTGGAGCAGTGCTGTGGAGTGGCGTAGGGGGAGTTGCGTATAGCGTTGTAGAGTGGAGCAGTGCTGTGGAGTGGCGTAGGGGGAGTTGCGTATAGCGTTGTAGAGTGGAGCAGTGCTGTGGAGTGGCGTAGGGGGAGTTGCGTTTAGCGTTGTAGAGTGGAGCAGTGCTGTGGAGTGGCGTAGGGGGAGTTGCGTATAGCGTTGTAGAGTGGAGCAGTGCTGTGGAGTGGCGTACGGGGAGTTGCGTATAGCGTTGTACAGTGGAGCAGTGCTGTGGAGTTGAGTAGGTCGTCAGAGTGGACTAGAGTTTAATGGAGTTGGGCATAAGAGTGGAGTATCGTGGTGTGTTGTGGTGCGGAGCTGAGTGCAACAGCGCAGCGTGGCGTAGAGTGCAGTGACAAAGTGCAGTGGTGCAGAGTAGACTAGAGTGACGTAGAATGGACTGGAAGAGAGTGCAGTATTGGACAGTAGCCTTCCGTAGAGTGCAGTGGTGTATAGTACAGCGGCGTAGAGTGCATTGGCATGGAGTGAAGTGGATGTAGAGCTGCACAGAGAGCAGTAGCATAGAGAACAGTAGTGCAGAGTAGAATCGAGTGCAGTGGCATAAAGTGTAGAAGAGTATAGCAGCATAGAGTGCAGTGGTGCAGAGTAGATTGGCGTAGAGTGCAGTGGCGCAAGGTAGAGTGGTGTGGCACTGAGCGGAGTGGAATAGAGTAGATTGTTTCAGAGTAGACTGGAGTGTGGCCCGGTAGAATACAGTGGTGTAGAGTGAAGAGTAGATTAGTGGTGTAGAATAGATTAGTGGTGAGAGTGAAGTGGTATAGAATGCAGTGGTATAGAGTGCAGTGTTGCACCATAGAGTGGCAAATAGTGGAGTGGTGAAGAGTGGAGTGGTGAAAAGTGCAGTGGCGTAGAGTAGTATGGGACAAAGTGCATTGGCAGACAGCAAAGTGGTGTAGAGTAGAGATGCACAAGTAAAGTGGCATAAAGTGGTGCACACTTCAGAACAACCAAAAATGTGCTTCATTTTTGCTTTTCTAATCCTGATATAGTGTGCAAAATCTGCAGTTAATTAACAGACATTTACATTTTGTTGTGTGCTAAAAGAAAATAACATTATACAGCCTTCCTCAAGCATACCCCCAGTAGCCAGCAAGATTGTCACATAAGTCCTCTCACTCTGAAGTCAGAGAAAGAAAAGTCAACACCAAGCTCCCTCCGAAGACAGATCCTGACATTTTACCTCTGTCTTTGAATGCACAGCAAACGTGACAAGATGAGAACAAGATTTAAAGGCCTGTTGACAGAAATACAGTACAGGTGGAAGGATGCCGTAATTAGAGTTTTGGGAACGGAGGCGACAAAGTCAAGCTAGACAGCCTAAAACAAATAAAGCCAGCAAACAGAAAGCAAGGAAATGTGAGTTACAAACCACAAGGCCAATTGTAAAAAAAAAACGGGTGAAATGTATTCCCAGGAAAGCTTTCAGAATGTCCCCAAGATGCTGTTAGCAAAGCTTCGACCTAATATTATGAAAAAAAGGATAAAACCCCCTGGGACTTTTCAAGCATTCTAACGTGTGTGCTCTGGTGAATTCTTTATACGTATGCATTAGTTTAGTGGTCTCAATGCCTCTGAACATGAGATATGAGTTCATCATTCCAAGTAAAGTATTACATTCCAAGTAGAAATTCCATCCAAGCACGGCTAGGGCGATCAACCTCGAATCCGGGGAACTGGGTTCTAGGCTCGACCACACTGAACATCCTGTGATTCTGGGCAAATCACAATCTCCCGTGCCTAACAAAAAAATGAATGTGTCCTCATGTAATGCAACTGGTGCTATGTAAAGCGCTTTCATACCCGATTCGGGTCAAGTTCGTGCTATATGAAACGCTGTAAAAAAAAAAAAAAACATCCCTGGAAAAAAGAAAAATAACTCCTGACTAAGCCGGGTTTGCAGAGTTTTGCTACGTGGAACTCCGCGAAGTTACAAAAAAACTCGGCGAAGTTCCGCGAGTGGCGGAGTGCAGTGCGAACTGAAGTTTGTGCTGGTATTTCTGCCGCTCGGGTAGATATTCTACCCAAGCTGCAGCTCGCGAATTTACAGTTAGCGATCGGGGAAAAAACTCTGCTGCACCTTGCGAAGCAGAGTTTTCTGCACTTCGCGAGCTCCGCAGAGTGCAGAAAACTCCGCGAACGGAGCGAAGTTCACCGCCCAGGCCTACTCCTGACACGTGTTTCGCTCTGATTAGAATGCAGCTGAGGAGCCCACCTTAGTCTACACAATAGAAATACAAACATTTTGAGTGAACTGAGCACACTCAGTGGTGTAGGGTGACAAACTTCAAGAAATATGCCAAATAGCAAACAGCCCCCTGGGATTTCTGGTTTTAGGCAGCACATTCAAACTACAGGCATCAAACAAGACTAAAAATAAACTCCAGGCAAGCCAATCTGAAAGACACCCATCCTGTCACGTGATTGCCTCTCATTAGAGCCGGTCCAAAGCTTGAGCAAAGCAAATCCCTGCAGTTGAAATTTTTTTACGGAAGGGTGGGGTGACGCGATTGATAAGATACGCTACAGACTCCCATTTTAGACCGTGTACATGGTATCGACGTAAGAGGCATTAATCCACCAGTAATGCCCTCTGAAACCCAGTAAAACCACTCTCTGGAGGTAAAACCTCCAAGCATTTCATCAGCCTGCACTCATTCCATTCTTGACCAGTTCTATGCTTTGACATTGTGAAAAATATTAAATCTTTCTGGTGTCACAAATTATTCACAGGATTACACGACCACACCTCTTTTAAGGGGCCCTCCAATGAAAAGAAAGAAAATCCCGCATCACCAACCATTTGTGGCAAAAGCATTCTAGAATGTTCATTTGTTTCATGACATCAGCTTGGGTTTTGAGACCTCTTCTGACATCACTCACTTAATGACCCCCTTTAACCATAACCACCTGTCCCAAAAATGGGTTGTTCAGGACAGGGTAAAATATTTTTATTTTCTATCCCAAAACTATGAATGAGGCATTTGCCAACTCAGTGAACTTTTAAACTCCCCATCGACTTTGCAAAGTCCTCATATAAAGCATAAAAAATTGACAAAATCCAGTAAAATATGCAAAATCTACTTTTTATGGTGGAGAATTGAAACGTAAGTGAAGGTTATGCTGGAAAACTCTTCTGCAAATATATTTTGCCAGAAATATCACCTTGAAGTGGTGCGAAGGTGAAAAACTTTGTAAAGATTGTCACTTTCATAAAACTTTGCTACAGAATTATAATTTTTGCCCACCCTATTAACAATCTTCCACAAAACCTTTTTTTAAGTTTTCTTGAAAAAAAATCCTCTTAGGTGAATTTGTGCTAATTTGACTGCACAAAGTTGCAAAATGTTCAACTCCCCACACCTTTGGCGTGGATGTTTTAATTTTGCACTCTCTTACCAACAGTAGAGAAGTAATGTAAATTTCTGCCCCAGTAGTAGAAAGCAGATTTGAAACCCTACCCCTCTATTGGAGTTGTGTCTTCAATTCTCTTTGCTCAGTTAAAGATGCACTTATGCCTTCCACCCTCACTCATACCCCACTGGAGCTACTTCCGGATGCGTCTGGTAAACTGGGCTACCGTCTCACCACACAGAACAGCCGCGTTAACCGAAGCTTCCTTTCCAGCTAGGGCGGGTACCGGTCTCCCAGACACGCCTCAATGGACCCACTGTGTAAAGTTAAGGCTGCGTGAAGTAAGGTTTCGAGGAACCATCCTCTGCCGATGTATTCCTTTCCTATCCCTTGGCCGGTGGATCCGATTTCCAAGGGATATCCTGTTTCCGGAGCCTCTAAATGCTCGCCCGGTGCAGGTGAACCTGCAGTTACATCTTCTAATGATGCCACACCACCCTCCACGCCCGCCGCTGGCATGCACAGGCGCTTGACATGTCAGGCCACAGATCTGTATTACTTTTGACATTATCCCGCAGCGGTTCCCGAGGAACAGAAAATTGATGGAGGCTGGCCCGTCCAGCTGGGATTGATTTTTGTCTAGTCACCGATGCTGTGCCTCTCTGTGGCATTTAATAAAAGCTGACAAAATACCATGAAATGCCATTTATCATTATTATTTGTTTACTGTTGCTTCAGGCGCCTGGAGACAGAGGGGGGGGGGGGGTAAAGCAGAGGAAGAGGAGGCATGGTGATGCCGCATTACCTCTGTGTGAACGGATAAGCGAGGCTGAAGGAGTGCGCGTGCCCGCTCTCCTCGCAGGACCGTCAAGCGGTGCAGGTTAGGTCTTGCGGCACTTGAGATGGGTAGATGGTGCTGTTGGCTTCTGTCAGTAGAGCAAGAGAAGTTTCACTGGTACCTGGAGATGTTTTTAAATTTATTCACTTTAAGCATTTCTTTATCTATTCATGAAGTTCTATATGATGCCAACATTCAACCTGATGGTCACTACAGAGACCAAGGGTGGAAGACACAAATTCAGAGGCTTATATGGACATTTGTGGCCCGCACACACAGAACAATAGAATCCGTTCATTCAAGGATGAATCACACTACTATGTGTTTCTTCAATCTTTATTTTCTCATTTCCGCAGTAGCCAACGCGTTTCGTCTTTTTGAAAGACTTCTTCAGGGCTCTTCACTCAATGTACATTTGCCACTGAGCGTTCCTTCTTCCTTATAACCACCATACATTTTAATCCCCTTTCTGTAGTATCGCACCTATGGACTTGTCACTTTCTTTTTGCCATCCAAGGTCTTTCAAATCACCGATTTGTCTTTCTCCAAATTATTCGACAGTCTCCACGATACACGGAAAGACCTCAATCTGCAAAAGTCATGCGCTGATCTTCACCCACACACGTCTATTCCGGTCAGTGTCAACCCCTTCCTGTATCGGTACACAGGCACACGTTGTAGTCACTCTCGGCATGTTGTGACAAATTCAGAGGCTGTAAGGATGTGTAGATTACATCCGAAGAGGAGGTGCGGTACCCCAACACAGATTACTCTGTCGTTATCCTCGTCGTAGTCAATCAATGGCGGAGGAGTGTTGCCCCACAGCCTGGTGCAGACCATGCATCGTTTTATTTTTTGTTTGCCAACTTGTGCCTGGAGGGGGAACGGCAAGGGCAGGTGGAGGAGTGCTTGTGCACTCCCTACGTACTCATGTGTGTTTGGCTGCACTCCCCTAACCCGCCTAACCACCGTTTGTTAGTGGCGGCCACCACTGTAGTCAATTCTCAATGTTAGGACAGTATAACAAGTTGTGTCTCCAGGAGTTCTCTGAACTGATGGTGGTTCGGTTCTGGTTCACATCCTGCAACCTTTGTATCAAAATGTGTGAGCTTGGATGCTGAGAGCTCTGGCCCCATGTTTTAGGATAAGAAGTCCCTTTGGTCAGTAAGGTGAATCTTGGTGGATTAATGGTACTTAACGGCCCGGAGTAAGGCTCCAGGATTTGTAAGTACCCGGGTCACTGGTTGCGACATTCCTTGTGCATGGATAAAGAATGTTTAATTCAATCTTTGATGCCACGTGGAACCAATGGAGAGCTTTTTAAGGCAGTTCCAAATGGTGCCATTTTTTAATGCTCGGACAGTTTGACTGTGTGATTTTGTAGTCTTTGAACTCTACCTCACTCTTTTTTTCAACAAATTTTGACATTTTTTTTAAATTTTTTTTTTTTAAAACCTTTATTGTACAAAGAGTGCTCACAAATACGGGCCTACAACCCAACGGGCTGGCCACCACATAGTAGAAGCAAAATTAGCAATACAAATTTGTCCACAGGATATGACAGCAAAAACATAGGAGATAAATCAAAAGCCATAGAGCAATCAGCAGGGACAGGATATTTAAAAGGTTGATTTTCTTTTACGGGAACGGGGAGTACAGGATCACGATGGGCTGCGAGTCAAACAACAAGGGAGGGGCCGTGGTGAGCCGCGATCCGGCGATCATAAAAAAACAGGATAAAGCCAACACGAAGTAAACATATCGAGACATACAAGCACAATTGGAGTACCACAAGGAGAAGCAATGGCGTACGCCGTCCAGCGCCCACCCACCACAGCAACAACCCGACTTAACAAACATAAATAAAAGGATCCCATCGCAAAAAGCAATACAATACGCACCCCGACAAAAGGAAGGAAATCCCCCATGAAGAGGGAGGGGAAGGAAGAAAAAGGAAAAAAAAAGAAGGGACTCCTACCCAACCACGCGCCCCGGCGACAAAGCAGGAAAACAGAAACCGGTACATGGCATACAGTAAAGGTCGATGACAGAACACATAGCGAACCATAAGCAGAATACGACCGGAAGGTGAATGCATCAGAAACACCCCAGGGGGACACATGACGAGACAGAGTCCCGAAAAAGCGAATACTCAAGAGCCATAGAACAAAAAAAGGGGAGAAAAAAGGGGGGAAAAAGACCCCCCAAAGTGACAGACCCCCCCACCCACCCCTCAAGCCCACCCTGCACCCCTGCAGAAGGCTATGGCCTACCCCCCAGCAGCGTGCCTGTCGCCCTAATTAGAACCCGAAATATAGACGAGCAAAGAAAAGACGGAAACAAAAGACAAAAACGGGGAAGGGGAGGGGAAGGAAAAAAGGAAAAAGAACACACACGGGAGAGGGCCAAGAGACAGTATTATCTGCACCCACCCACTCGCCTGAAACAAAGGGCAGGGCCCTCGGGAAGTCAAAAAGTATCAGGATACACTCCAGGAGTACCATAAAGTCACATATAATCATACCGTTACATACCGATCATCCAACCAGTACAAGACTACCGCACACAGAGGCAAATTTGTATCAGCCCTGTCCTTGTTTGTCCAAAGTTGTAGCGGCCCGATCCACTAAGAACCAGACCGCGAAGAACCGAAGGCATAGAACAGGGAGATCAGACGGCAGTCCAAATAAGACACGTGGAGGAAAACACGGAAGATCCAGGAAAGTCATGGAACATCGCACACAATGCAGGCACCGTTTCAGGGATAGTTCAAGAGAGGCCGACCCAGCTGGGTTGGCACAGGAACCATGGCCGGTCGGTCGAGGCGAAAAGAGGCAGGGAAAGTCATGGAGTCCAGGCCAGATGGAATCCGGCCCCCGGATCAGCGGCAAAGGAGACAGCACAGGACGATGAAGGGCAACGGAACTCCGCACACCCACAGACGCAGCCGTCGCCGGGGCCACTTTTCCTAGGATAGTTCCAGCCGCACCCTGCGACGGTGAAGCCACACCCGGTTTTGGGGGCCCGAACGGCCCGAGGAGAGGATCCACCTCCAGGGTGAAGACGGGTGCAGCCACAGAAGCTCGCCAGGAGTGCAGGGCCTCCAGGATATCCTTAAGTGTAGGAAAACCTTTACAGTATCCGGCACCCGGGCCATGCGGCGGGCCTTCATCGCTCGTCCAGGCCCGGCTGAGACACTCAGGGTCGGCCGCCATCTTGGAAGCCCGGCGAGGCCAAGGCGACGGTCAACCTCCGTCGGGGCAGCAGCGAGGCAAATGAAGACCAGCCGACCGGCGGCAGGGCACCCCGGGGCAGGAAGGGGGGCCACCAGAAGATGGGGACTCGCCGGCTCCCCAGTGCCGCCGGTCCCGTTCTCCGAGTCCGGGCGGAGGAAATCAAAATGGCCGGACCGGAGAACAAAGGGGGAGCAAGCCGGATATACGAGTAGCCCCGTCAATGGAAGGCAGCGCCTCCACCCCAGGCCTCCGGCCCACCGGAGCCGGCCAGCAAGCACAGCCGGCCTACACGCACAACGGCCTCCACGACCACGTCCACTGCGCCATCAAGGGCCGATCATCGTGCTCCGTCCCGTCCGGGCGCCGCCGAGAAGGTCCAGGCCAGCCCGCCCCGAAGGCCCCGAAGCGAGCGGGAGCGCAGCACAGGATCCACGGCACCCAGGACCACCGGAGCAAAAGGTGAGTCCCTGCAAGGCGTCTTAGCACTACAGCACAGCAAAGAGGGCTTCCCGGGGCAGGATAACGGCAGGATAGATGATAAAAACAGGCAGGCGAACGGAGCCGAGCTAAAACGCGGCCATCTCGGACGCGAGCTTGGCTCCTCCCCCAATTTTGACATTTTTTAGATGTGGACACTGGGGACTCGGCTTCCAACGCCTTCTCTGTTTTTGCTACTTTCATGCTAAGAAAATGTTCTTTCATGCAATGGAACAAGTATATATGTATGTATATATGTATGTATATATGCAGTATCTGTATAGCACAAACCTAGCAAAAATGAAGCAGAACGCAGTCTAGCGTTGAAGGCAAAGATGCACTCAACAAGTGGTCTTACGTTCCTAGAACTGGTGTTCAGTCTGATATGGAGTTGAGAGTTCCTCACATACATTTGGAAATGTACCCTCTGCTGCTCTAGTATGTGATGCCAACAGTGGTGGCTGTGTTTCTGATTTTCTGGGGGCATCTCACAAGATCAGTGATTAGATATAAGGGGGTGACAAGGGCAGGTGGCAGGGACAGCTGGGTGGGTTAATAAAGGTGGGGACAGCAGGGAGGGTTAATAAAGGGGGGGAAGGCAGCTGGGTGGGTTAATAAAGGGGGGCACCGCCCTTCTTACCACTACCTGGGTTTCACCTGGCAGCCCCGAAGGCCACGTACGTGCCTGCACCTTGGATCTTCCTTCCTCAGGACCCAACAAGGATTTGACTCTTTTCATGGACAGCCGTGGCATCAGGAATAGAAGTGCAGGTGAATTCAAGATGGAACTGGAAGCCTTTGGTTCAACCCGGGGCTGGAGTGCTGCGGTATATAGAGAAGGGCTCGTGATACCGGTTACAGCGATTGTCCGTAGCCTCCCACGAGACTCCATTACATGGCCCTGGGAATGTCGGGGCGGTGACTGCGCCATGGGGTGAAGGTATGGCTCAGTTGCCCAGGCCCATCTCCCATTGGGTGCCAAGGGGGATCCCTTCTTTGGGTTGGCTCTGGCATGGCTGTGTTTTGGGGTCCATGCTGGCCCACGCTCCCACTATCTTGAAGGGGTCGTGAGTTTGCCTTGTGATGTGTAACTTGTTGGGGGGGAACTAATGGCCCCCAAGTCAATTGGAATAGTTGATGCCATAGCTGCCCGGGGCGGGGCCAACCAAGAAGCAAGAATGTCGTTAACTCGTCTCTGTCGTTCTAGGAGGATGTATGACATTACAACGCATGCTTTTACATTGCATGCTTTTACAACGTGGTTTTTACAACGCATACCATTACAACGCATAGTGCTTTTAGGCGCTGGATAGTGATTTGTTTAATTTACTATTCCAACTCCAGTCCCCGTGGATAGTAGGGAAGGTGTTGGATAGTACATTAAACATATTCCCTATCCTAGAGCGCCCCCCAGCGCAATGCGTTGTAATGGTTTGCGTTGTAAAGGCACTGCGTGGTAAAAGTTGCGTTGTAAAGGTTGTATACCGTTCTAGGAGGATGCTTCCAACCTCGCATGGAGGGGGGCAGGTGGGAAGTCTTGGGTGGGGAGATTTGATAGGTATCGGTACTGCCCCCCACCTGTGGAAAGGTGCCCCCCGCTCACGCCCTCCCAGCCCACCCATCACAGGTTCACTGGAGTCTGAGAAGTCCACCTCTGGTCCTTGCATCTCCCGCCTTCCTACCGACGCCTCCTTCGTGGTTCAGCCCAACTCTGAGACCCTCGCGCCAGCTCTAAAGAAGCCCTTGACACCAAACCTCCACCCACACTCACCATCTTTAAATAGCACCTTAAGCGCCATGTTTCTGTAAATCTTTTATTTTCCCTCTGTCCTTGGCAGTTGTGGGGGCCCGACTGACGCATGTTGGGTCTGAGAGCACTACACCATTCCCTTCTGCTTCCCCTGTCTCCTCCTCACCACGCCCCCCAGCCCCGCCATACCGTTCAAAACACCTGTCCCTTCCCCACCACACACCTGCTCCCCTACACATTACCTTCTCCACTCCTCTCTCTTCTCCACCACACACCTGCTTCCCTCCACCTTACCTTTTCCTCGCCTCTGTCTTCTCCACCACACACCTGCTTCCCTCCACTGCACCCTTCTCAGCCCCTAGCTTTTCCCCACCATGCGCCTTTGTCCCCTACCTAACTTTCTCAGTCCCTCTATCTCCTCCACCATGCACCTACGTCCCTTCATCTTACCTTCTCTGCTTCTCTCTTCTCCACCGTGGACATGCTCCCCTCCACCTTACCTTCTCCGCCCCTCTCTCTCCTCCACCGTGCACCTACGTCCCTCCACCTTACCTTCTCTGCTTCTCTCTTCTCCATTGTGGACATGCTCCCCTCCACCAGACCTTTTTTGCCCCTCTGTCTTTTCCACCACACCTACGTCCCTCCACCTTACCTTCTCTGCCTCTCCCTCCACCTTACCTTCTCTGCCTCTCCCTTCTCTACCGTGCACCTGCTCGCCTTCACCTTACCTTCTCCGTCCCTCTCTCTCCTCCACCATGAATCTGCTCCCCTCCACCTTACCTTCTCCACCCCTCTCTCTCCTCCACCAAACCTACGTCCCTCCACCTTACCTTCTCTGCCTCTCCCTCCACCTTACCTTCTCTGCCTCTCCCTCCACCTTACCTTCTCTGCCTCTCCCTTCTCCACCGTGCACCTGCTCCCCTCCACCTTACCTTCTCCGTCCCTCTCTCTCCTCCACCATGAACCTGCTCCCCTCCACCTTACCTTCTCCACCCCTCTCTCTCCTCCACCACACCTACGTCCCTCCACCTTACCTTCTCTGCCTCTCTCTTCTCCACCGTGCACCAGCCCCCTCCACCTTACCTTCTCAGCCCCTTTCTCTCCTCCATGAAGGCCTCCACCCCCTCACCCTCCCTCCCTCACCTCCACCACGTTACCCAGCCTCAACACTGCCCTCCCTGTGCCCGCCAGCGCTCCCTTCTCAAACCCTTGGTTTGTATTCTGAAGTCTGCCCATGACGCCCCCTCCAGCAGCGCCCCCCAGTTTTGTACTCTGTGCAGTCAATGCTTCATCACTCCCCCCCTTTCTCAGCCTATTCCCGGCGTCCATTGCCGCGCACAGGCAGCCATTCTGCCTTGAACTTTCCTCTGCATTGTTTCGCTGAGTTGCTGCAGTGCGCGAGGACGTGCGGAGGCCTTCTCACCGGGCGCCACGTGCGTGCGGAGGGGTTTCTGCCGGAACTGACTCTCCAAGGCTCCCTGCAGCTATGACATGTGGCTGCACGAGAGGCTCACGGGGACAGGTGCAGGGCGCGCGGCCTCCGTGCAAGAGTCACTCACGTGGACGGACTTTTGGCTAAGATCAAGTGTAGCGTCTGTTCTTTTTTAATTTTGATACATTTCGGATCTACAACCTTGACTTGAGCAAAGTAAATTTGCATTGCACATGCAAACGTATGCTAATTTTCGGACAAGGCCCACCTGACTTCTAACGAAGAAGGTAGAAGGATACCAGCGTGCTGGTGTCTGATTCAACAAAACTTTTTCCACACAGTACCTTTACAACGCAGGTATTACAACGCAAGTCGTTACAACGACTTGCGCTGGAGGGCGCTGTAGGATAGGGAATAGTTTAATTTACTATCCAAAACCTTCCCTACTATCCACGGGGACTGGAGTTGGAATAGTAAATTAAACTATTCACTATCCAGCGCCCCCAACGCAAGTCGTTGTAACAACTTGCATTGTAAAAACTGCATTGTAATGGCATGCGTGGAAAAAGCATGCGTTGTAACGACATACATCCAATTTACTCAATTGGAGCGCAAAATAGTGCCACCCCTCCCCCCCAGCAAGGAGGCAAGTAAGGTATTCCCGTCAGAAGCAAGCACCAGTGCCTGGGAAGGCTGGCTCCCAGAAGGCCCCAGGGCCTAAGCTGGGGACCCCTGAAAACCCCACAGCTGGCAAACCAGGGAGCAAGAGGACCAGGCATGGGTCCACCCCCAAACCCTTCAATGGGTACAACCTCCCCCATAGACACGCCCAAGTTACGCGGTGGGAGTTGAAAAACAAAAGGGACCCAAGCTAGACCGAGACGTGTCTGAACAAGGTCGTTGAGACAGCTGGGATCCCGTCACAGGAAGAACTGAACTGCCACGATAAGAGCAATGCCGGCTTTCTGATGGCACGCTTCTTCCTGTTGCTGATGTGGAGACGCCTCGGATGGGCAGAATGAGTGAGCACCGTCCCGTACGACTGGGACACCCCGTGGGTCTACAAAAAAATATAGAAGTTCATCACGGAGTTCCAACGGGAGGCTGCCGCCCTAGCCACGCGGACTCCGAAGATCATTCAATGCCAGATACGCGCAAGGGACATCAGGAAACACATCAGCGCCGTCCCCTCTGCAACAGCGGACCATGATTGGGAGAACGTCGCCTCCAAGCCTCCAAACGCCTGACCAACCAGCACAAAGACAACGCCTGAATGGCCATCGGAGATGGACTACCAGTGAGAACGTTCATGCCTGCAAGAGGACTCAATTGATTCAAGTCCTGCCCAAGGGGGTGCAACGCAGACGAGATGACCCACCATCTTTCCTGGGAGTGCCCGTACGTACAGGACCTGCTGAAGACACTAGGCAAGGAGCTTACGGCCTGGATACCGCCATCATGCATCACCACGGACTCAAAGATGTGTGGTCTGTTCCCAGGGACACGTGCACTAGGTGACCTCCAGGGCTGCTGGAGGCTCCGGTGCCGCTTTAAAGGTGTTCTTCTATTTTCCATAAACTGCCTGGTAGTAGGGAAGAAGGAGACATCGACCCTCCAAGTGCCGCAAAGCCCAGTCAGAGGGCGCAGTAGCCACTCACCCAAAGAGAGGAGCATTTCAGGTGGTCCCTCGGCCTCAGGGCGCTTTACTCTGGTCTTAGCGGAGAGCATGCATGTTTTGAATGTGTGAACATATTTGATAATTCTAAAATGACAAAAAACTGACACGGGTCAAAATTGCTTTTTTGGTTACAGACAAACATCTCATGCCTTATTTATTTAGAACATTCTTGCAAAGGGAGAAACAAACATCAGTCGGACAAGGATTGACGTTAGATAAGACATCTTACAAATCCTTAACATGAATATTGGTCCCCATACAGAATAGGCCAGACCGAATCAAAACCTCACCTGTGAACTCATGGTCCGACTCTTCCCTTGGTCCTCTCTGTATCCTCAGAGACCAATCAGAGCCCCCCTCTATACTATGAGTCTATACGATTAATCCCTTGGGCGCTCATGAGGCACAGTGGCGCTGTGCTCATGACGAGCTCAGGTCGTCATAACGGCCGTGGAACGCCCACGCGGGGATAATTCCCCTGCTGTGCTGGGCGTTCCATCAAACGGGCGAGGTCATGACTAGCTCAGCGCCACCGTGCTGCATGACGAGCCAAGCTCGTCACAAGCACTCCGGCGCCAACCAGGGGGCCACCCCGCCACCGCCCGGAGGGTTCACCTACCAAAATGGCCTCCCCCCGAAAGATGCCAAGCAAAAGAAAACAAGGTTCAAACAAAATACTCATCTTGATGGAAAACGTTTCTGCCTGAGACATCCGTGCGGAAGTGACCTCCGGCTACCTGTGGCGAGCAGCTGAGAAGCCTGGCGTCAATGCGCTTTACCCAGAGACGTTTTAAGGCATGGGCAAAATGGGCTCTGGCCCAGGGCCACAGCCTTTCTTGGGGCCCCGTATTAGAGCCCAATCTGTTCTGCTGAGAGCCTTTCACTGATTACCTTTATAATTGTTAAATATAATGTTTTAAATCAAATGCCGTTTTCATGTAACATCTACGAACATTTTTTTTTTTTGGGTCAAAGCAGGACTCACATATGAGAATTGGGAGGGCGTCACAGAGATTATTTGCATTAATATCAGTGGGCTGCTGCTGAGTTGCAATACTAAAAAACACACAGTGTGCCCCTGCAGTGTCAGTGACCTGGCCAAAGAGCACAAGAAAGAGATGCAATTGGATCATAAATCAAAAGTTGTTCCAAACAGGGCCCCCCAAAATACGTTAGGCCCAGGGACCCCAAAATCCTTAAGATGTCCCTGGCTTTACCGATTCATTGGGGGCCCCTGCCTCCAGATCCCTCTGGGGGCCAGATAATTACTGCCTGCGTCTGCCAGGACTGATCAATAATCAATAAATAATCAATAGTTCGATCAAGACCCGTCCGCACCTGGGAACCCCCTTTCTTGACAATACTCGCTGAACTAACAGTCTTTAGGGGCCACCGCACCCCCCACCTCCCCCGCAGACCATCTGACCCCCGAGACCCGCTTCTAGGCGCGCACTTCCAAACGTTCACTCTGGAATACAGTCACCCTGGGCCCGCCCCGGAAGTGCACAGCGAGCACGAGCCTCTAATATCTCTCCATCTATGTTTGACGAATCTGCCTTCTCGCCAGGCAGCAAATAAAATTACCCTAAATGTAATTTGCAGCTTTTATTAGGATTCTGCTGTTGGGGTGTCTTCGAATGCAGGCCCCGCGGAGGAGGAAGGCGATCCCGACCGACAGCAAATGAAGTGTAACACGAAATGAGAGTCTGTGTGGCTGTAATTCACTGCACACTCGGTGTAATACACTGCGGGCGCAGCTGGGTACGAGACGTCAGCTCTTATCATCTCAGAGCCGGTGCCGGGGCTGTTTGCCACCGTGGTCCCCCGCCGGGAAGCGCTGAGGCGGGCCTGCTGCATGAGAGCAGGGGCGGGTCTTCACAGGGTGCGGCAGGTGCAGTGGCACCGGCGCCAGAGGGGCTGACGGAACCCTCCCCACCAAGAAGCGCTGAGGTGAGCCTGCTGCATGAGAGCAGGACCGGGCCTTCCATGGTGCGGCAGGTGCAGTGGCACCGGCGCCAGAGGGGCTGACGGAACCCTCCCCACCAAGAAGCGCTGAGGTGAGCCTGCTGCATGAGAGCAGGGCCGGGCCTTCCATGGTGCGGCAGGTGCAGTGGCACCGGCGCCAGAGGGGCTGACGGAATCCTGATTATTGCTGTATCTTGTAATTCAAACAGAAGCCACGGGGTCAATTTCGTTCCTTGCACTAGGGTTCATGACACACTGGCTACCAACTGCATCAGAGCCGGAAGGCGTCCCCGAAAGCGAATTAAAGGGAAGGAGGCCCGGAAACTGAATTTGTGGGGAGCAGGACAGAGCCCCATCAAAGGGGAATGGCCCTGAATTGCGAAATCAAAGGGGCGTGGGCCCAGAACCTGAATCAAAGGGGGCGGGGACAGGGGCCCGGAACCCAAATCAAAGGGAGTGGGAGCCCAGATTCCTCCTCATGCCTCTTCCAGATTAAACCCCCACATTTCCCGTTTTTTTATCTAATGAATACAGAGGCTTCCTGGTCTTGATTCCAACTCATGCCTCGTTCTTTCACCCCCTACACCTCCTGTCTCTTTATCTCATGAATACCGAGGCTTCCTGGTCATGATTCCACCTCACGCCTCTTTCTTCATCCACCCTACACTTCCTGTCTCTTTATCTCATGAATACCGAGGCTGCCTGGTCTTGATTCCATCTCACGCCTCTTTCTTCCACCCCCTACACTTCCTGTCTCTTTATCTCATGAATACCGAGGCTGCCTGGTCTTGATTCCACCTCACGCCTCTTTCTTCCATCCCTACACTTCCTGTCTCTTTATCTCATGAATACCTAGGCTGCCTGGTCTTGATTCCACCTCATGCCTCTTTCTTCCACCACCCTACACTTCCTGTCTCTTTATCTCATGAATACCTAGGCTGCCTGGTCTTGATTCCACCTCATGCCTCTTTCTTCCACCACCCTACACTTCCTGTCTCTTTATCTCATGAATACCGAGGCTGCCTTGTCTTGATTCCACCTCATGCCTCTTTCTTCCACCACCCTACACTTCCTGTCTCTTTATCTCATGAATACCGAGGCTGCCTTGTCTTGATTCCACCTCATGCCTCTTTCTTCCACCACCCTACACTTCCTGTCTCTTTATCTCATGAATACCGAGGCTGCCTTGTCTTGATTCCACCTCATGCCTCTTTCTTCCACCACCCTACACTTCCTGTCTCTTTATCTCATGAATACAGAGGCTGCCTGGTCTTGATTCCACCTCATGCCTCTTTCTTCCACCCCCTACACTTCCTGTCTCTTTATCTCATGAATACAGAGGCTGCCTGGTCTTGATTCCACCTCATGCCTCTTTCTTCCACCCCCTACACTTCCTGTCTGTTTATCTCATGAATACCGAGGATGCCTGGTTTTGATTTCACCTCATGCCGCTTTCTTCCTCAACCCTACACTTCCTGTCTCTTTATCTCATGAATACCGAGGCTTCCTGGTCATGATTCCACCTCACGCCTCTTTCTTCATCCACCCTACACTTCCTGTCTCTTTATCTCATGAATACCGAGGCTGCCTGGTCTTGATTCCACCTCACGCCTCTTTCTTCCACCCCCTACACTTCCTGTCTCTTTATCTCATGAATACCGAGGCTGCCTGGTCTTGATTCCACCTCACGCCTCTTTCTTCCACCCCCTACACTTCCTGTCTCTTTATCTCATGAATACCGAGGCTGCCTGGTCTTGATTCCACCTCATGCCTCTTTCTTCCACCCCCTACACTTCCTGTCTGTTTATCTCATGAATACCGAGGATGCCTGGTTTTGATTTCACCTCATGCCGCTTTCTTCCTCAACCCTACACTTCCTGTCTCTTTATCTCATGAATACCGAGGCTTCCTGGTCATGATTCCACCTCATGCCTCTTCCTTCCCCCCTACACCTCCTGTCTCTTTATCTCATGAACACCATGGCTGCCTGGTCTTGATTCCACCTCATGCCTCTCTCTTCCACCCCCTACACTTCCTGTCTCTTTATCTCATGAACATCGAGGCTGCCTGGTCTTGATTCCACCTCATGCCTCTTTCTTCATCCACCCTACACTTCCTGTCTCTTTATCTCATGAATACCGAGGCTGCCTGGTCTTGATTCCACCTCACGCCTCTTTCTTCCACCCCCTACACTTCCTGTCTCTTTATCTCATGAATACCGAGGCTGCCTGGTCTTGATTCCACCTCATGCCTCTTTCTTCCACCCCCTACACTTCCTGTCTCTTTATCTCATGAATACCGAGGCTGCCTGGTCTTGATTCCACCTCACGCCTCTTTCTTCCACCCCCTACACTTCCTGTCTCTTTATCTCATGAATACCGAGGCTGCCAGGTCTTGATTCCAACCCATTTCTTTCTTTTCCTCCATGAACTCCCTGCCTCTTTATCTTTCTCTTACAGGTTATAGGAAAGCGCCTCCTTTTGATATGGTCACCCCCACTTTTTGCCCTAGGACCGATGCTTTTTTACTGGAAGTGCACTGGGTCCCTGCTAACCAGGCCCCAGTGCCAGGGCTCTTTCCCTAAAAGAAGGGACATGTTCAATTGTTAAACCAACTGGCTCGGCTTGAACGCCCCGGGTAGTCCCTAGTAAATGGTACCCCTGGGACCCAGGGCACGGATACAAATGAGGGTCCCTAAGGGGTGCAGCATGTATTCTGGCACCCCCAAGGGATCCACACACAAATTGCATTCAGACTGCCATTGCAGGATGCGTAAAATGGTGCAACCCATTTTGAAAACTCAACATGGCTCACTCCCAGTGTGCCATGCTCATACACACTGCCTATACTATATAGGTAAGTCACCCCTACAGCAGGCCATAGAGCCCTATGGCAGGGTGCATTATAATATATGTGAGGACATATCTGCATGAGCAGAAATGCCCCTGTGATGTCTGGTTCCATTGTCACGACATTGCAAGTGTTCAGGAAGCCATCCTAAGCATCTGTACTGGGCACGGGTCATTACAAGTTACCCAGGTGCATAATGGCTTCACTGAAAATAATGGTGTTTGGTATCAAACTCCTCGTCTTGACGACTCTATACTGATGCCAGTTTCAGATTTGTCCCGACACTCACACAGAGAGTACCGTAAAGGTACCCCTGAATCCTACTAGCTTCTTAGTGTGCTGACTGACTGGTATCGACCAGCCTGCCACCACAGACAAGTTTCTGACCCCCTGCAGGTGAGAGCCCACACTCTCTGAGGTCAGAAACAATGCCTCCTCCTGAGGAAGGGGTTCACACCTCCTCCAGCAGGACGGCTACTATTTTAGCATATCAAGGCCAGAGGCTTCAAAGCCTCTGCAGCCTTGGATATGCGACCCTGGCTTCCCCCTGACCTGGGAGATGCCACCCCCTGCCCCAAGGCCCATTTGGCACCAGGGCAGGTGGGAAAATTAGCTAGTCAGGAGTGTTCACTGTCAGGCTAGTCACACCCCTAAGGTGGGCTACCTTTAGTGTACCACGGAAGAAGGGTTCCACCATTTTGTTTTAGTGGAATTAGGAGCTCTGGGACAGGTTTATGCCCACTCTCCACAGGAAGTGGTCATATAGGGGTGTAGAAACACTAGGGGTAGGTAGCCCATTGGCTACTACCTTACAATCTCCTTAACACCCCTAAATTGAGAATTTAGGTGGACCCCTGATACCAGGAACTCGGATTTGTCTACTGGGAACAGAAGAAGGACCAAGAAGAGCCAAAAATGTAAGCACTGTGGACCAGCTCCAGAACAAGCGCCAAAACCTGCCTGCTGCTGTCCCGACAATTACAAAGACCGGACTCGTCCTGCAGCTGTGCATCCTCCTAAAGCCTTGGAGGGCTGCCAGCATTCTGCTGACCATTCAGCATCTCCCTTAAAGTGGAGGGGCCACTTCCTTGCAGTCTGCAGGCACTGTCTGCATCGCCCCGGTTCACCGTTCTGCAGAGCCCCGGGTCCACCGAGAAAGCAGCACCCCAGGAGAAGGACTCTGTGGCTCCCAGAGGTCAGCCCCATCTCCCCAGCGAGACTTTAGCCGCTAGATCCTCTAAGAGCTCTGCTGCATTAATACCCTGGGCACCGGAGCTCTTGCAGCAGCCCAGGCTTGTTAAGTGTCCAGTCTGCCAATCCCGACCTACCGACGAGGGACATCAGCATCACTGGTGCGGCACCGAGAGTGGCCATGCTGTCCTCTTTGCCCCCATTAGCAGGTCAGCCCAAGTAGTGACAGCCTCCAACGCAAGTGACCAGCCGGACAAAAAACCTCTGCACCCGAGCCCCACAGCCCGAGTCCGAGCAAACCGATGGTGTCCCCTTGTGCCAGAGACCCTGAAGAGCCAAGCAGCCATTTGGGTTCTGCCCGAACTGTCCCCAAGTCTCCACTTGCAGCCATTTTCTGTCACAGGTTTCTCCATTGACTTTAATAGGTAGCGTTTGAGGCTACCATCGCCACCAGCAGCTCTGCCCCTGGACACACCAGGACAGGTGAATCCGAGCTGCTGGTGGTTCTATGGACCTGGGACCCTAAGCACCTTAAGTCCAGGACAGTAACCCTGAGAATCGTTTGTAAGTGCACCTATGCAGTTTTTCCTATAGGATAACATTACTGCATTTTAGAATAGTACCTCAAATATGACAGCGGTGATTTTCATCTGTTTTACCTTTAAAAATCTAGAAGGTCTAAAGTACTGATGGTCTTGATGTCCAAAGTTATATAAAAATCTGTGTTTTTTTCTACATTGGTCTTGACTGTGTGTCTCATTTATTGAATTTCTGTGTACAACAAATGCTTAATACTACCCTCTGATATGCCCAAACTGCTCGACCACACTACCGCAAATAGAGCACGTGGGATTATTAATTTAAGCCCTGTAAGGCAATAAGGGTCGTCTGAACTTTCTACGTAGCATACCTCATTTTGGTGCACTACATAAAAAGTCTGCTTCCTACACAGGTCCTCTTTCATCACAGATATCTACTTTTCTCCCTTTTTCACCGTTTTCCTATTTTTCTCTTTTTTTCTCCCTTTTTCATTGTTTCCTTTATTTTTCTTCCTCCTTTTTTTGCTCTTTTTCTCTTGCTCTGGGGGTCTGATGATGAAAATTAAGTCCCAGTCCTACAAAATGATCGTGTTCACCCACCATCAGCAACCACCAGCACACAGTAAACACTGACATGAGTCCGAGTGCTGCCACACCAGACCGAGGTACACTGGCAGAGCTCGGAGCGAGGCCAGTACAGGAACACCGGCAGATGTTTCTGGTAGGGACTGAGGTGCCCTGACACAGAGCTATGAAGGCTGACCAGCCAGAAGGGCGCAGGCAGAGCTGTGGTTTACAAAAACAACAGTTGATGGACAGAATGCAGAACAATGTCATACATTCACCCCAGTACAGAGATCTGGGCCTAAATCCATCGATTAGGAATTCAAAACCGGTCCCAGGACGCTTGTTTCCGGTCCAGGGAAGACATGGCTTGGCAGTTCGGGCTGGACTGTTCCCATAAGGCACAGGGTCAGACTGATTTGCATATGGCCTTGTCTGAACTGGGGTGGCAGAGTGGGCTAAAGAATGGTGATGGATTAAACCCAGATCAGTTGACTGGGGGTGAGTGTTTGATTTGCTCAAACGCTCCGTCCATCATCCCCTTTTGTAGGGCTTTGGTTTACTCCTGGTCCCAGGACAGAGGGCATAGGCAAACTTATGCAGTGACTGGTACCAGGGCAGAGCTGTACCAGATTACTGATGCGGTTGACAAATGCCTTTGTTATAGCTTCTGGCTGGCATCTGGGAAAGGGCAGACCCTTTTCCGGCTCTCACCGTCACTCCACTTTCTGGCTGGGTGAAAAAGGCAACTGCCTAAATCTTGTCCTTGTCACCTTTAGTGGAATGGTTCACTTTACGCCCACCGCTCCGTCAGATGAAAGTTATCAGGAGAGTACAGCAGTAATCCACACTGCACATTTACGGGAACAGGACGTATAAGAATGGAACTCTCATCTCTCTTCCGACATTGCTCGTATATGGAACTAACGAGCTACTAGGGCGCCCACCAGTAGATGCTCACATTGGACACATACCAAACATATATATATATACACCGGCTGGCAGTGGGCACGCACAGGGAAAGAGCAGATGCAGAAAATACCCCGGTACAGCCTCACCCTGCAACACCCAGAACCCACTATGTCTGATATATTTACTTTACAAAGGCTGGTGCTTTACCAATCTCAAACCACGTCTCCACCACCCAACTCAAGCTCCACTCTATAATGAAACCCTCCTAATATTTTGAGAAGTCATCCCTGGACTACTAAGTGTGGGATTTATAGCTAACAAACAACAACACAGTGTTACATAATAATACATGCCTCAATATTTATTGAATGTCCAGTAAAATGTAAAATAACAAATTGGTAATAATTTTTTTAAAAATGTATTAATTAGTTTTTTAAAGAATATTCCAAATTCAGTAATTTCACACACAAGGCACTGAATGTGACTTCAACAGGCAATATTCCTCTATATTTTAGCTTCTAGCGATATAAGTAACAAGGAATATTGTGCTAGATGTGCAAACCCTTTTAAAGGTCGCAAACTGCCTGATTCGCAAAATTGCGATTCAGTAACCTGTTACTGAATTCCACTTTGGTTTGCGAATTGGTATTTGGAAGGGGCATGTTGAGGGCGTCTCTTCTAAATACCGATTCACATTGGTTTTCACAAATGTTTTGCGACAGAAACGTTCTTGCAAAACATTCGCCCTTTACCGACAATTTAAAATTGGTGGTAACCCATTCGCAAAAGGTAAGGGGTCCTCAAGGGACCCCTTTCTCTTTGAGGATGGTTGAAAACTATACTTTAAGAGTAAGAAAAGGTCCAAGGAACCACTGCCTACTCTTCGAAAATTAAACTTAGAGGTTTCATTGTTTTTCTTTTTAAGGGCATCCAGTTTTCCTTCAAGAAAAACATGCTGCGTTAAAAAAACAAAAAATACTTTAATTAAAAGCAATCACATACATGGTGGTCTGCTGACCCTAGGAGGCCGCCATTGGTGTGATGGCAGCGAATAGTAGTGGGTCACAAATTGCGACCTACCTCATTAATATTCAAGAGGTAGGTCTATTTGACACCCACAGTGAATTGCGATTTAAGGAATAGGGGTGA
This sequence comes from Lissotriton helveticus, assembly GCF_964261635.1. NCBI lineage: Eukaryota > Metazoa > Chordata > Amphibia > Caudata > Salamandridae > Lissotriton > Lissotriton helveticus. Next base: position 23,842,242 of record NC_136073.1, read on the forward strand.
ATCCCCCCTTTGTACATTAGTAACCACAATTAAAACATGGTATCTGGGATCTTGCAAAGTTGGCTGATTCACAACTTTGTAATTTTTTTAAAAATCTGCACAAGCAGCGTGAAGTGCAAAGGTGAGGATGTCTGAGGCGGAGCACTCGTTTTTCCAGCACCACTGAAAGCTTCACCCAAAATGACGGGCATTCCAGCTGCAGGGAGATTACCCGTTGTGCGGGTGTGGAGCAGAACTACCTGGTTTTACCACCACCACCCACAGCTCAGGTAAGAACAAAGTAGCATGGGGTTAAAGCACAAAGGAGAATGGGGTTAAAGCACAAAGGAGCATGGGGTTAACACCTTCCGTGCGGTGCAGATTTACCCCCGGTGCTGGGCCCCAATGTAAATGGGTGTGGTCATGACGGAACGGTTCCGTCATGAGCACAGCTCGACCGATGCTCATGATGGAACCGTTCCGTCATGAGCATCGAAAGGATTAACGCACAAAGGAGCATGGGGTTAAAGCACAAAGGAGCATGGGGTTAAAGCACAAAGGAGCATGGGGTTAAAGCACAAAGGAGCATGGCGTTAAAGCACAAAGGAGCACGGGGCTAAAACGAAGGAGCACGGGGCTAAAACGAAGGAGCACGGGGCTAAAACGAAGGAGCACGGGGCTAAAACGAAGGAGCACGGGGATAAAACGAAGGAGCACGGGGATAAAACGAAGGAGCACGGGGCTAAAACGAAGGAGCACGGGGCTAAAACGAAGGAGCACGGGGTTAAAACAAAGGAGCACTAGGCTAAAACAAAGGAGCACGGGGTTAAAACAAAGGAGCACGGGGTTAAAACAAAGGAGCAGGGGTTAAAACAAAGGAGCAGGGGTTAAAACAAAGGAGCAGGGGTTAAAACAAAGGAGCAGGGGTTAAAACAAAGGAGCAGGGGTTAAAACAAAGGAGCAGGGGTTAAAACAAAGGAGCAGGGGTTAAAACAAAGGAGCAGGGGTTAAAACAAAGGAGCAGGGGTTAAAACAAAGGAGCACGGGGTTAAAACAAAGGAGCACGGGGTTAAAACAAAGGAGCACGGGGTTAAAACAAAGGAGCACGGGGTTAAAACAAAAGAGCACGGGGTTAAAACAAAAGAGCACGGGGTTAAAACAAAGGAGCACAGGGTTAAAACAAAGGAGCACTGGGTTAAAACAAAGGAGCACGGGGTTAAAACAAAGGAGCACGGGGTTACAACAAAAGACATTATCAGCGGGGCCTCGGTGTACGAAACATCATACACCTTGTGAAGGGTGAACTTTCCCAACTTTGTAACTGAAAATATTATTTGCACACCCATATTAAATACACCTATCCTTGTCAAGTAATCAGAATTATATATATTTTTTTAAAGATACAAATTGGTAGTCTGTGAAAAAAGTAGATTTAAAAAAAGCCACATCCAAATATCCACTATGCATAAACAGCTCCCAACAAAAATGTAGACATACACCTGAACCCACAATCAAGCTCTTAACATCCAGAAACCTAATACTGGAGTCAAATGTATAAATTAACCCGGTTCTACAATAGGTGAAAAGGTTTTTGGCTGTTTCATTAACTAGCAGCAGAATTAAATTTGAATAGGGGAGCTTTTATGCATGTTCCAATTGCTGTCAACCTATAGTTTCAGTCTTTTTTTTAAAGTTGAAATAATCCCCATAAAGTTTGGTGGGTGGGGTACATTCTGTCACACAGAGGAGGTCTTGTAACCCTTGTTTAGACTGTGCACGAGGGCGTGCTACTCGCCGAAAAGCGCCTAGACGCCTCGCCAGGTAGTACGCGCTATAAAAATACAATAACAAATGCATATTTGGCAATTTTCGGTGTAACGTCAAACTCAGCTCAACCCCAATTTATTTCACTTTGAACCTAACCTTCTGGGTGAACGGGAGATAACATTTGACAGAAGAACAATTCTTCAAGTGATGATAGTTACAAACGAGACATAGACAAAGAAATCCCCCAAATCAATTAAGTTTGAAAGTTCAAAACACCTTTCCAGGATAGTACCTCAAGGCATAGAACTTAACTGTGCGTAGCAGCACCAACCCGGAAGAAGGAATCCCTCTGGGCCAATCAGAAAACAGAACCTTACGCGAGTCTACGCCGGGGTGTTCCAGAGAGGCAGAAACGCGATGACGTAAGAGAGGAGGTCTTTTTTTCTCACTTTGTCATTTTCGTTTTATTTAAAATCACAGAACTGCAGAAAAGATTTGCCATTTCTAATTCAAAGTTAAACATATAATTGTTTATAATTACATACCGTAACTCGTGTCATTAGATATACATTATCCTCTTCTGGGATTTGATGATTATCAGATATTTCTCGGAATACAAAGACTTAAGATGTTGACTCTGGTTCTGCTTAAATTGGAATCACTTCTTTCTCCTTATTTACAATTTCAGATGTTTCCACAAAGCTTCCAAGATTGGCATCTTTGGGGGCACGTGTTTCTTTCGCACTTTTTACAGCCGCACCTTCTTTCTAGGGAGTTAGTTTCCATTCCTTCAGATGGGTCGGATTCACTTGGCTTTAATTCAAATGGAAGGATTTATTTATTATTTTTTTGCAGTTTTATATAGTGCGAACTCGACACGAAGGTATTGGAGCGCTTTGCATGAGCACCAGTTGCATTACACAAGAGCACGTGCATTGTTCACCAGCACGGGGAGATTAAGGGATGTGCCCAGAATCACAGGATGTTCAGCCGGCGCTGAGACTCGAACCCGGTTTCTCACTTCCAAAATCGTCATCACGCCACATCCTCGGCCAGGGTTTTAAGAACCAGGCGCGCAACACCCATTGGACTCAAAGGGCTTCACCCCCCCCCCCCCCCCTTGTGTGTGGTAGCCCGGGAGGAGACAGCTTCCCGGGCACACACACAGCCGCACCCAAGCACTTCACAGGTCTTTAAAAGACCATTTGCATGTTAATGAGGCCTTGCTGTTGTTTCACCCCTTCTAAGAACCCCTGCAGCTCCACTCTGCATGTTGCTTAAAGATTCAGCCCCCCCCAACATTTTTCTTAGACCCCCCCCCCCCCCCCCCCAAATTTGGCTATAGTTGCGCCTCTGTTAAGAACCGTCCTGGAAAATGGCTTAATATTAACACCAGTACATTTGATCAATTCTGCGGAATCCAAAACCCGCCGCCAGCTGGGGCTTTAAATGTGACCCGAGGGCAGGCATCCATCCACCACACACCCAGGGTGGCTGGGGCTTTAAACATGACCCCCAAGAACACTCCATCCAGCACACACTCCCAAGGTAGCTTGGGCTTTAAATGTGACCCCAAGAACACTCCATCCAGCACACACTCCCAAGGTAGCTGGGGCTTTAAATGTGACCCCCGAGGGCATTCCATCCACCACACACCCAGAGTAGCTGGGGCTTTAAATGTGACCCCAAGAACACTCCATCCAGCACACACTCCCAAGGTAGCTGGGGCTTTAAATGTGACCCCAGAGTGCATTCTATCCACCACACACCCAGGGTGGCTGGGGGCTTTAAATGTGACCCCAAGGCATTCCATCCACCACACAAACAACCGGGGCAACTGGGTGCTTTAAATGTAACCCCAGAGGGCATTCCATCCACCACACACCCAGAGTAGCTTGGGGCTGTAAATGTGACCCCGAGGACATTCCATCCACCACACACCCAGGGTAGCTGGGGGCTTTAAATGTAACCCCAGAGGGCATTCCATCCACCACACACACCCGGGGTGGCTGAGGGCTTTAAACGTGCCCCGGAGGGCTTTCCATCCACCACACACCAAGGGTGAAGTGACATTTTTCCGTGTGGCACTTTCACTGGGCGGTTTACACCAGTTGCCTCACCATATTTCTTACTGAACAGTTTTAGTAATTTCTTTCTCTTCTTAAGAAGTCTGACAGACGTTCTAACGCTGGAGAATACTTTAAAGGGGGTGTGCACGGCCCCCCTGAAGTGCCACCTCGCTTTGTGTCTTCTCTGTGAGTTATTGTGATGGGCACAGGCCTCGCTTCCCCTTGAAAGAAGAAAAATCCTTTTCAAATGCAATTTTCACCCCCATGCAATTACTGCTGCGGTTTGTTGGCATTAATAACAACTGCTGTCCACCGTGCTGAACAGCCCCTCCCCCCCAGGGCCCCCAACACTGGGATCCGCTGGGATTGAGGGGACTCGTTCTATCACTTTGGGTTAAATACAAACTGTGACCTGCCTTTTACCCCTGGGGTTTGAATTGTGCTGTTCAGTTTCAATATGAAAGAGGCTCCGGGTCCATTTGTCAGCAGCGGTGATTGCTCGGTGTCTGACTCCTAAAGCACCGGAAACAGTTCAGAGAGACTCACAGCTGGCGTTAAACAGCTGGGACAGGCAGGTAAAGCTGCAGGCTGGGTGGAGCTGTTGACATCACATTGGGTGGATGGTGATGTTAGCTGAGTTTGCTGCTGGTGGCAGAGGTTTGGTGGTGGTGGCAGGGGGTTTGGTGGTGGTGGCAGGGGGTTTGGTGGTGGTGGCAGGGGGGTTGTTGGTGGTGGCAGGGGGTTTGGTGGTGGTGGCAGGGGGTTTGGTGGTGGTGGCAGGGGGTTTGGTGGTGGTGGCAGCGGGTTTGGTGGTGGTGGCAGCGGGTTTGGTGGTGGCAGGGGTTTGGTGATGGTAGCGGGGGTTTGGTGGTGGTGACGGGGTTTGGTGGTGGTGGCAGCGGGTTTGGTGGTGGCAGGGGTTTGGTGATGGTAGCGGGGGTTTGGTGGTGGTGACAGGGGGTTTGGTGGTGGTGACAGGGGGTTTGGTGGTGGTGACAGGGGGTTTGGTGGTGGTGACAGGGGGTTTGGTGGTGACAGGGGGTTTGGTGGTGACAGGGGGTTTGGTGGTGACAGGGGGTTTGGTGGTGACAGGGGGTTTGGTGGTGGTGGTGACAGAGGGGTTTGGTGGTGGTGACAGGGGGTTTGGTGGTGGTGACAGGGGGTTTGGTGGTGGTGACAGGGGGGGGGTTGGTGGTGGTGACAGGGGGGGGGTTGGTGGTGGTGACAGGGGGGGGGTTGGTGGTGGTGACGGGGGGGGGTTGGTGGTGGTGACAGGGGGGGGTTGTGGTGGTGACAGGGGGGTGTTTGGTGGTGGTGACAGGGGGGTGTTTGGTGGTGGTGACAGGGGGGTTTGGTGGTGGTGACAGGGGGGGTTTGGTGGTGGTGACGGGGGTTTGGTGGTGGTGACAGGGGGTTTGGTGGTGGTGACAGGGGGTTTGGTGGTGGTGACAGGGGGTTTGGTGGTGGTGGCAGGGGGTTCGGTGGTGGTGGGAGGGGGTTCGGTGGTGGTGACAGGGGGTTTGGTGGTGGTGACAGGGGGTTTGGTGGTGGTGACAGGGGGTTTGGTGGTGGTGGGAGGGGGTTTGGTGGTGGTGGCAGGGGGTTTGGTGGTGGTGGCAGGGGGTTTGGCGGTGGTTTGGTGGTGGTGGCAGGTGATTTGGTGGTGGTGGCAGGGGGTTTGGTGGTGGTGGCAGGGGTTTGGTGGTGGCAGGGGTTTGGTGGTGGCAGGGGTTTGGTGGTGGTGGCAGGGGTTTGGTGGTGGAAGGGATTTGCTGGTGGTGGCAGGAATTTGCTGGTGGTGGCAGGAATTTGCTGGTGGTGGCAGGAATTTGCTGGTGGTGGCAGGAATTTGCTGGTGGTGGCAGGAATTTGCTGGTGGTGGCAGGGATTTGCTGGTGGTGGCGGGATTTGCTGGTGGTGGCTTCGATTGGTGGTGGCAGCAAGGATGTGCTGGTGGTGGCAGGGATTTTCTGGTGGTGGCAGAGATTCGCGGATGGTGGCAGTGGTTTGCTGGTGGTGGCAGTGGTTTGCTGGTGGTGGCAGTGGTTTGCTGGTGGTGGCAGTGGTTTGCTGGTGGTGGCAGTGGTTTGCTGGTGATGGCAGTGGTTTGCTGGTGATGGCAGTGGTTTGCTGGTGGTAGCGGGATTTGCTGGTGGTAGCGGGATTTGCTGGTGGTGGCTTGGATTGGTGGTGGTGGCTTGGATTGGTGGTGAAAGCAGGGTTTGGTCGTAGTGGTATGGTTTTGTGGTCGAAGGGATTTGTAGGTAGTGACAGGTTAGGTGGTAGAGGTGTGGTGGTGTTGACTGGCTTTTTTGGTTGTACGGGGTTTTGTGGTCATGGCATGGTACAGATGCTGGTTATATGGAGCTGGGGGGGATGATTTGGGTTTTGGTGGTGGTAAAGGTTTGGTTGTGGTGGGAGAGTGTTAGTGGTGATTGAGGGGTATTGACTGCGGGGTTTTGGTTGCGGCGGTGTGCGATTGGTGATGTGTTAAGCTATTTTTTTCAGATGTTAGGGTGCAAGTTTTCTTTGAATAAACAACAGGAAAACAATTTTGATGCACCTGTGTTTGTGTCTTGGTATTTTCTTTCAGTTGAAGGCACCTTTACGGGTGTCAGGTGATCTGAATTTCCACAGAACTGTGGAGACCGGACATGGTCCTCACTGATCTGGATGCAGATACTGGTCCGAGGTACAATGCTGGTTCTCCAGAGCCGTCTTGACTCTTCGGAGTCGCTACAATAAGCAGTCAAGACCGAGGTCATGGGAACTGATGAGCAGGTGTAGGTAGAGTATAACACAATTATTACAGCCCCCCTACCTAGAGACGTCCAGTGCAAGCTAGTATTTAGAAATACATAGAACTTTTTAACCACACAGCAATCAGTACTTAATTTGAGCCAAAGTTTTCCAGTGCTCAGCACTGGCACTTAATTGTCAACATCCGGCACTTATAACAGTCTGCCACATGGTGGCGCTGTTTGTTTACTTTAGAGATGCGCACAACAACAGTTGTTTATTAATTCAATAAAAAATAATAATTCCTAATTCCTGCCACCAAAGCCGTTCTTATAGCTTTGGGGGCCGGGAATAGGCTGAATTGTGACACTTGCAGGAGTGTGAGGGTTAATAACTGTGTAAGTGCTCGGGCAGGGTCAACGGAGGTTGCAAGCTGAAGTAACCTCCTGGCGAGAGCCCTGGTACTTCTTTTTTTCACAGAATTAAGTACTGACAACAATTCTAAAAGGTTGTAACTCAGAGAGATAGATGGTTGAACCCTTAACTACTTACAGTAACTGGAATTCATGTTTTCAGTACTAGGGGCCCGTTCCACACTTGTCAGAAGATATTCTAATCTGGACAGAGCGAGGCCTGGGCGGGTTCGTGGGAGATGAAGGGGGTTCAGTACACCTCAGGCTCGATGTAGGTTTGGTACTGTTTTTTGGTAGCCGCAGGGGCAGCCTGTCCTATGGCATCAGAGACTGGGTCGAGGAGATGAAGGGAATTGGTACTCAGTCAAGCTTCGTCCTGCTCCAATAGGAACCAATTGACCGGCATCGCCCCTCACTTCTAGTTTTGAATAGAAGCAACCACGGACTGATTTCTCCCATGTGGACCTCACCAGTGAGGTGCATCTCAAGTCTTGGGGTACAGTGGGTATGGGTATGGAGCCCAAGTCTTGGGGTACAGTGTGTATGGGACCCACGCCTTGGGGTACAGTGTGTATGGGACCCAAGTCTTGGGGTACAGTGGGTATGGAGCCCAAGTCTTGGGGTACAGTGTGTTTGGGACCCAAGTCTTGGGGTACAGTGTGTTTGGGACCCAAGTCTTGGGGTACAGTGTGTATGGGACCCAAGTCTTGGGGTACAGTGTGTATGGGACCCAGGTCTTGGGGTACAGTGTGTATGGGACCCACGTCTTGGGGTACAGTGTGTATGTGACCCACGTCTTTGGGTACAGTGTGGATGGGACCCAAGTCTTGGGGGACAGTGGGTATGGGACATAAGTCTTGGAGGACAGTGGGTATGGGACTTAAGTCTTGGGGGACAGTGGGTATGGAGCCCAAGTCTTGGGGTACAGTGTGTATGGGACCCACGCCTTGGGGTACAGTGTGTTTGGGACCCAAGTCTTGGGGTACAGTGGGTATGGAGCCCAAGTCTTGGGGTACAGTGTGTTTGGGACCCAAGTCTTGGGGTACAGTGTGTATGGGACCCAAGTCTTGGGGTACAGTGTGTATGGGACCCAGGTCTTGGGGTACAGTGTGTATGTGACCCACGTCTTGGGGTACAGTGTGTATGTGACCCACGTCTTTGGGTACAGTGTGGATGGGACCCAAGTCTTGGGGGACAGTGGGTATGGGACATAAGTCTTGGAGGACAGTGGGTATGGGACTTAAGTCTTGGGGGACAGTGGGTATGGAGCCCAAGTCTTGGGGTACAGTGGGTATGGAGCCCAAGTCTTGGGGTACAGTGTGTTTGGGACCCAAGTCTTGGGGTACAGTGTGTATGGGACCCAGGTCTTGGGGTACAGTGTGTATGTGACCCACGTCTTGGGGTACAGTGTGTATGTGACCCACGTCTTTGGGTACAGTGTGGATGGGACCCAAGTCTTGGGGGACAGTGGGTATGGGACATAAGTCTTGGAGGACAGTGGGTATGGGACTTAAGTCTTGGGGGACAGTGGGTATGGAGCCCAAGTCTTGGGGTACAGTGTGTATGGGACCCAAGTATTGGGGTACAGCGGGTATGGGACCCATTGTTGCGTGCGTGCACCCATTGTACCAGGGGTGTCTCATTTAGAAAGAAAAAAAGGGTTTGGCGTAAGTGTTTTAATTAATTGGGCCACATATCAACCTACTTCACTTATTTTTCATATTAACTTTAAATGTCAGCCATTTATTTTGTCTGCATGCCTGGAACCCATTCTTTTTTTTTTTAAGTTTATGTAATAAAGTAATAACATTGCAGCTACCAGTGAATGAGTGCTTGCATGCTAGTAGCCATTCCTTCCTGCCTTCTTCCTACTAATAATAGGAATAAGAAGCATGCAACAACTGAACGCCTCGTTATTTAAAAACATTGCTATGAAAACTGCTGCGTCAGTGAATGTTTTTTAATTTACATTCGTAATTGCAAGCATATGGTGCCCATGTTTAGGTGGCTGCATATTTTTTCTTTTTGTGGCATATGCTTTTGATTAAAAAAAATTACTAATAATAACCATCACACCAGCTTGCCAAGGCCAGACCCGCTGGCTTCATCAATTCTTGCTTTTCTTTGTATCTTAAACTCTCTCCCTTTGCCTTTTTTTCCTTGTGCTCCCCCACGTCTCTTTCTGTCTCTCCATATATTCTGCAAAGAATCCTTCCCTATTTTTCAGTTTTCGGTCTGTCTTTCTGTCTTTCCACTTCTCCCTTTTCTCTCTCACTCACCCACCCTCTCCTCTCTCCCTCTGTTACTCTCTGCTTCTTTCCTTCTTTTTATCCCTTTTGCTGTATTATCCTTCTCTCTGATTCTTTTGTCACTCCCTTTCCCCCTCAATCTCTCTTCATGAGTCATTAGCGGTCTCATCTTCGCCGCCTCTCATTCTCTCCTTCCCTTCAGTCTTTTGTTTGCATCGCTCTCTTATTTTTGATTTTCCAAGTGTCTCACAGTAGATCCCTCTATTTCTGTGTGGCATGGCATTGTAAGACAGATTTTAATTTGTCTTTGTCCCTACTGCAGAACTCTGTCTTTCTCAATACCCCTCTACAATCTTCCTGGCGCCTCTGACTAGCTGTCACTCTATCCTATCCATCTGATGTCTGTCATATTCTCTGGGGAACTCTTTTGATGTCCTATCATTTCATCTTTTGAATGAATGAAAAAGACTTTTAAAGCACAACAAATGGCGTCAAGGCGGTAATTGCATTCGTCTTAGGAAGGGAGGAGAAGGAAAGTAAAGAGCTCGCTGACTGACCATTAGAGGGTAAAACGCCGGGTCTTCAACGCCTTACGAAACGAAGCGTGAGATTAAAGACTGGAGATCGAATGAAGAAGCGAGTTCCCGAGCTTGGATGCAGCCACTGAACATTCTCTACCTCTCTATCTCAATTTTCTGTACTTAGGAACAACTAGACGATTTTTGCCTGAGGAACTTAGCGTTCTAGAAGGAATGTAGCGTCGAAACAAATTTCTAACTTCTCCCGGACCTATATTGTCCAGGGCTTTGTGAACCGTACAAAAAGCCTAAAAGGAAATGTGTTTGATCACAGGTAGCCAGTGAAGTTTCCGAATCCCCTCAAAGACGGGTTAAAATTTAGGGATATCAAGAATTAATCAGGCTGCAGCGTTCTGAACAAGCTGCAGTTTAGCAAGAGCAGTCTTATTAATATCCAGGTAGAGAGCATTACAGTAATCCAACCGGGACATGACAATTGTTTTCGTGCACGGAGAGGAATGAAAAGAAACGCTTTCCTCAGGGATTTGGTGATCCAAAAACCAGGTAGAAATTGTCCAGTTTAACCGCAGGTCGAACGATATAAACCTATCGACCAATACTCCAAGATTTGTTGCAATTCTGTTGAGGTAGTGAAGGCCCTTTTAGACCTTTTTAAAACCCCGCCCTGCTCTTCGCAAGCAGCTATTTGTATATTTGAACCCTTATTCTCTACGCAGGAAATTAAAGTCTTGAATAATTTTGGAAAACCCTCTTAGTACTCACAAAATTCTTTCCAACTCGTAAAAGGACTTTAGCGATCGTTTCTCAATAACAACTAGAAGGGGGCGTAAAGGAGGCACCCCGCTCCTATTTCTGTTTCGGAAGGCAACGTAGTATGGTTTACAACTGCAGTGTGTGGGGTGGTGGTAATCAGTGTTCTTGGGCTGGGTGGAATTACAATTATACTGGAGTAATTTAGTTAATTCCATGTTACTCTTTTATGTAGAATGACCAATAATAACGAGTAATAAAAAATAATTTGGGAGAAAAAAATCCTACCGCGAGAGCACATTTAGCGAGTGCGAGAAGCTGCTCGTGCTTTCTATTTGTGTTCTCTTGCATTTACCACTATTTCTTAGCACAAAATGCATCCTTGTGTCCATTTTGCATGCGAGGGTGACATTTTTGCACTAAGAAACTAGCGCTAAATGCAGAAACACTCTTCACGCATAATTCCATGTAATCGTGCTGAATTTTGGAATAATTCCACGGGATTGCACTACACAGCATTATACAAGTTATGTCCACCCCCTGGTCCAGAGTCTGCTGCCCCTCAAGCTTTCCAAAAAGTGAACCTTTTGTTAAAATAGCACTCAGTGGTTCCTTTAAGGAACAATGGCTCTTTTTTTTAAATCTGTTCTGGATTGCAATCAGGAGCAAGCTGGTCTGCTGGTATTGCAGGTCACCATCCCTGTAATTGCAGCCAATCACAAGGCCTCACACATTTTGACCTGCCTGATGGATATTAATGAGGCAGGGGTTTCTGCTAGCCACTTCGATTCAGGATTTTACGAACTGATCTATTAGTACATAGGTGGGTTTGCAAAATATTATTCCAAGCGGTAGTTGCATAATTTGCAGACAGTTTTTGCAAATGGAGTGTCAATCATCAGAATACGGTGGCGACCCAGACTCGATTCGAGACCACCTTCCTGGACTTCTGGAAGGAGGCTGGTAGGTGAGCAGAGGGTACCTAAGAGGAACATATGACCTCTGACCTGCATATCATACCTGGACCATAAGGCCATTGCTGACAGGCTCAACTGAGGCACCCTCAACACTCGCGTGCTAAGGGGACAAACCGCGCCCAACGCGGGCAGGACAAAATTACAATACAGCGTTAGAACTTAAGAGACTTGTGGTGGTGTGTTAGAGTAGTACCCCACATTGTTTTTAAGTTGGGGTACTTAAATGGTCTTTATTTCTTGTGCTGTCGAGATGGTGGCACCCAAAAATCTTTCCATGCTTGTTTAAGGCAACTTCCACAGCCCCCTTTGAAGGGCCCTTGTTATATATCAGTAGTATGCTACCAGCTTGTACTTAAATATATATTGAGTTATCAAGATCCTACTAAAAGGTTGACGTCTTCAGCCTCATTGAAGAGGAGGTAAAAGTAGGCTGATAGCTTAAATTTAGCAGTTAAAATACAAATTCAAGTGTTTCAACACATCACTTAGTTGTCGTCTTACAGAGACACCTTCAGGAATTCTTCCCAGCAAATTAACAATTTGCTCACATTTTATTTTAAAGAAATCCAGATCTCGTGAAAACATTTCACCCCGGGTGTAATCAGTTGGAAAAGTCTCACCAGTGAATGTTAATGAATGTAAAATGATGACATCACCCGGCAACGCCGCAGCGCAGCTCGTGATTAAAGCATCGCGGGCTCCATTGCTTGGACCAGGGTCGGGCTCAAGATATGTGGGGCCCCGGGCAGAATAGGAACATGTGAGGCCCCTAAGCAGAGACGACGTGGGATCGGATCAGGCCGGCTAAGGAAAGTTTTTTTTTCTTTTCTTCATAAAAAATTAAACCGACCCCCACACCCTCGACTCCTGCCGGCCGCGACTGGGTTTTGTCATTGGTTGTTAGCTGTTTAAGCTAAATGAGTAACAACAATAAATTATTTTCCTTTCCCCTTGTTGTTTTGACCAATAAGTAGCTCTTTCACACACATTTGCATAGAATCACAACTGGAATGCAGGACCATTGCTGTTTGTGCTCTGCAGAGAGGCCATATTTTGAATGATCATGTAATCTGAACACCTTTTTAACCCACAGACAGGCACAGTGTGAAAGTTGTACTGCCTGCAGCCTCAACTCCAAGGTGCTCAACTGTTGCCTGTTGTAAACACCAGGAGGTAACTCAGTACAAAGGGTATATAATCGAAGAGTAATATGCTATAAATAGCAACCACTCTAGGGGAATGCAAGATTCAGGAAAGCATGTAAAATATAAACAGGAACAAAATCACTGCAATTGATTACCCTAACATCAGGACCACTGCAATTATGCGGCAGGAGATGGCTAAATTATGTGGCAGGTTGAGTAAATTATGTGGCAAGAAAAGACAATTATGCAGCATAATCTGGCCCATTTTGAAATAGTATTACTTCATTTTTTTTTTGCCATCTTTAAACTTGGTAACACTGTTTGGGCACTGGTTGCACCCCATTAGTACCAATTTAACACCCACATTTAGCAGTGGGAAACAGAAAGTTGACTCTTACAGCTTTTCAAAGGGCCTTCCCACATGTAGCAAAACGTGTCGCTGCATTTTTAGTTTCTTTTGAACCGTTTGAGATACAAAGCAATTATGTTGTTCAAATCTGTAGATTATGCAGCAGATGATCGATTATGTAGCAAATGCGTCAAATGCATAATTCTTCAGAAATCGCCGCTGCTGCAGAATCGCATAATGCCACTGGCCCTGCCAAACATGCAGCACCAGACTGGGAAAGAAAATAGGCCCAGCACCAAAAGAAAAGGGGCTCTCATTAGCGAGTTAATTAGCTAGAAAAGTGGCCCATGTTTGCAAACTGGGGCAGTTTTAAACTTGCAAAGATATGCTGTGTACGTTTTTTGTAAGGTATGGAAGACTGCACTGATTTGAGTTTGGTGCAGGCAATGTTTGCTTTAATATCATAAAAATAAATAGTAAAAACCGGCTCACCTGACCTTAAAGCAGGTCAAAAACTAGTCAAAAAAAGGCCTACATGCTGACCTGACAGCAGGGCTTTAAGTGGGATGAAAACAACTGGGGGTATCTTTCAAAGGGGAGTTGCTTATGTAATTAAGGGCGAGGCTTAAAACATGTAAGCTATATTAATCTGTGCTTAGCATACTCTGCCGCCTGACTGGTATTTTGCTGCCTCTGTCATTGCCTCCAGAAAAATATTACAACAAGAAAAATTACACCTACAACAAGCCAGTACTATTGGCTTTGTCAATGGTTATTAGTTGCATAAGATGAATAAGCAACATCTACGGCTTTCTTGTATATAATGATGAGACTGTGAAAGAACTAGAACGAGTCTCTTCGAAGTTGCATTAAAGGTGGTGAAGGGTGGCGCTGCAGCAGAGTTAAGATTTTTTTTTTCACTCTGAGGGTGAGGGCAAAAATGGAGAGCAGGCCCCTCCCATCACCTGCTTTTCAGAACTTTCATTCATTGTGCAGACACTGGATCAATGTTTTTGCAGGCAAAGTTAAGGACATGAATATAGGGCCCCTTTTCAATGTCCATTTTAATTCACTACCGGGTCTGAGACTCGAGTGACCCAGCAGACTTTAAACCCGGCTGCATCCACTTTTACTCGCTAATCCTGCTCCTCTGCGTGCACCGCCTGTCTCACTGCCGTACACACACCTATCTGCTCCCCGCTGACTCTATTCAGTGTGTCTTGCCCCTTTAATCCCCTCGCTATTCCCTTTCCACTTGTCCTAGGTGAGCAGTTTCCATTCTGATGCGCCAACATCGCCATGGGGGGACCCAGGGAGAGCCGTGCGTGAGCCGGTCTCTCCCTGGGCAGGTTCGCGCAGACGATGTGGCCACAGGTGGAATGATTAGTGAGGGACAGAGGCTACATATAGGGCTAGCGCAGGGATTCGGAAGGGCGTTACCGGCGGGAGGCAGCGTTTGTTTTGCCCCACCCACCCTTCCCTCTTTTTCACTTTAGGCCTTTTTTCCTTATCAGTGCTTTAGGTACTGATTTTGTTTTTGTAGGCTTGCTACGCTAAGACAGGTTGTAATGTTTTACTTTTTGTAGGCGGGTTTTTAGTGGGGGGTGGGCAGCCTGGAGCGGGTTGGTCCATCCTCAAAGGGCAGGTAAAGGACAAGAGGGGGTAGTACAGGAGTTAATTGCCTTTGGATTGTGAGGTTTTTACTTGGTGGGGGTTTACTTCTTATTAAGGTTGCTCAGTGAGCTGAAAGATTTGGGTTTAGTAAATAAATGAAATATGTTGAAAGATCTTTTGGTTTAACACCTGTCTTAATAAAGTGGCCTTTCTTGCTTACTAAGAAGTTGTGGACAGTGAATTCTTGCGTGATCAATCTTGTGCTCTGCGCCCTGCAGGATATTCTGCTTTTCATTGATACAGGGGCGGGGCCCAATCACAGCAAGGACGCTTCAATAAACTGTCTAAATGCTGCCATCAACATGGAGATGCAGCCATTAGGCCCTCAGAGACTGGCTTGCAGGGGAGATTGTTCAAACAAAGAAAAAATATAAACTCTTAGAGGGCCCCCTGGGCCTCAATAGTCTGGAGTCTTTAAAGGTGGGAGGCCCCACGGCTGCGAGCAAGCGCGGGGCCCTGGGCAGCTGCCCACGCCTAGCGCCGGCACTGGCTTCGAATAAATGCGTCCATTTCCGTGAACATGGCGGACTGCGCCTCGAGGCCAGTTTAGACTCTGGGAGACGGTGATGTCTCTTAGGTCCGCTGGGGGTCGAGGTGTGCGGAAGGGAGAGGGGGGATGACATTTCTGCTGGAGCTGTAAAACTCTGGCTTCGGCTCAGCAGTGCTGTGATAATTGGGTGCGACAAAGCTGTCAAACCCGACTTCCGGCGCGGTCTCAGAGGGATCCGTGACACAGAATAGAATCTGGCGGGAAAGCGAGATTTAATCAAAGAGAAAACTGTAGACCAGCGGAAAGGCAGGGAGTGAGGCGGCGACAGAGAAATGGAAGACGGACACTTGGGGAGTACCAGGTACAGGCCTCGGGGAGAGAGGAGATGGGCCTGGACTGGATGCAGGGGGTCTGTCTGGAAGGCGCGTGTAAAGTCTGCGGTCAGATTCAACATCCTTTCATTCCATCCTTACACATGTACGACTCAATGTGCGAACACCTGTACGGGACCGTGTGTCAACACCTGTACGGGACCGTGTGCCAACACCTGTACGGGACTGTGTGCCAACACCTGTACGGTACCATGTGTGAACATCTGTATGGGACCGTGTGCCAACACCTGTACGGGACCGTGTGCCAACACCTGTACAGGACTGTGTGTGAGCATCTGTATGGGACCGTGTGCCATGGGACAGTGTGCCAACACCTGCAAGGGACCGTGTGCCAACACCTGTAAGGGACTGTGTGCCAATACCTGTACGGGACCGTGAGCCAACACCTGTACGGGAATGTGTGCCAACACCTGTACGGGACCGTGTGTCAACACCTGTACGGGAATGTGTGCCAACACCTGTACGGGACCGTGTGTCAACACCTGTACGGGACCGTGTGTCAACACCTGTACGGGACCGTGTACCAACATCTGTAAGGAACCGTGTGCCAACATCTGTATGGGAACGTGTGCCAACACCTGTACGGGAACGTGTGCCAACACCTGTACGGGACCGTGTGTCAACACCTGTACGGGACCGTGTGTCAACACCTGTACGGGACCGTGTGTCAACACCTGTACGGGACCGTGTGCCAACACTTGTACGGGACCGTGTGCCAACATCTGTAAGGAACCGTGTGCCAACATCTGTATGGGAACGTGTGCCAACACCTGTATAGGAACGTGTGCCAACACCCGCAAGGGACCGTGTGCCAACACCTGTAAGGGACTGTGTGCCAATACCTGTACGGGACCGTGAGCCAACACCTGTACGGGACCTGTGCCAACACCTGTACGGGAACGTGTGTCAACACCTGTACGGGAACGTGTGTCAACACCTGTACGGGACCGTGTGTCAACACCTGTACGGGACCGTGTACCAACATCTGTAAGGAACCGTGTGCCAACATCTGTATGGGAACGTGTGCCAACACCTGTACGGGAACGTGTGCCAACACCTGTGCGGGACCGTGTGTCAACACCTGTACGGGACCGTGTGTCAACACCTGTACGGGACCGTGTGCCAACACTTGTACGGGACCGTGTACCAACATCTGTAAGGAACCGTGTGCCAACATCTGTATGGGAACGTGTGCCAACACCTGTATGTGAACGTGTGCCAACACAGAATGGGATTGTGTGCCAACACCTGTAAAGGACCGTGTGCCAACATCTGTAAAGGACCGTGTGCCAACACCCGTAAGGGACCGTGTGCCAACACCTGTACGGGAACGTGTGCCAACACCTGTACGGGACCTTGTGGCAACACCTGTACGGGACCTTGTGGCAACACCTGTATGGGACCTTGTGGCAACACCTGTACGGGACCGTGTGCCAACAGCGGTATGGGACCTTGTGGCAACACCTGTACGGGACCTTGTGCCAACACCTGTACAAGACCGCTGGTGACCTGTAAGTGTCTTGGGCTAATCTTGAAAGGTTTAAAGAGGGGCATCTAGTGAATGATGTCACAGTCCATCTCAAAACCCAAACAGACGTCATCAACAAAAGTAACTTTTATAGAACCGTTTATTAGTGGTGAATCCGAATGCTAGATCCCATCAAGCTGTCCTACTTGAAAGCCAGTTTCGAAAGTGCATGGCAGTAGCAGCTGCCCGCCTCCCGAAACACTGAATCTTCGTCTACCCTTACCTAGACGATTGGTTAATCAAGGAGTCCGCTCCTTAGGAAGCCCCGCTGCATTACAACTGGACATGCCATGTCTTCAACACTTTGGTCTTCACAACAGCTACAGCAACTTAGCCTCCAATCCAGTTCAGACTCTGCAGTATTTAGGGGCTTCCATCGACACGCAAGAGTGTGTCCTTCGGAGGAGAGACTTATCGATCCATCGGAAGAGTCACTCTCATGAAAACCTCTCTTCCCACGGGGAAGTCTCTCCTCGGCTCCATGGCCTCATGTATCTTCCTCACTCCGAATGCACGCCTCCACATGCGTCCTCATCAGGGGCGTCTCTAGGACCAGTGGGACCAATTGACCATCACTGGGAGGACAAGATCTTTCTCTCTCCCCATGCACAGCACTCTCTACAATCTGAAGAATTTCTCCGCTGTAGCCTGTGTTTATAGGCTGCATAATATATTCTTTCTTAACCCTTTCGCTGCGGCGGCAATTCCGCCACAGCGCTAAGGGGCGGGGGGGCCGCGCAGCGCTCCGACGCTTATGACAGGTGGGCTGTGCTGGTGGCGGAGCCGTTCCGTCACGGCCCCGCCCGCTCAATAGAAAGCGCCGCGCAGGCACGAAATCGGGCCTTGACTGAACCGCTCCGTCACCAGCACAGCCCACCCGAGGGGCGTGACGGAGCGGTTCCGTCATAAGCGTGGGAGGGGTTAAGTGTCTCTACAGACCTTCCACTAGAAAGGTGAATGTCCACACTTAAGAAGATGTTCTACGGGAAAGTGTTCCGGGATTCCCGCATGTGGGGGGAAGCATTCTGGAATGCTTAGTGGTGATAATTGCTAGCAAGTCTGGTCTGGTTAAAGGGAACCGGTTGTTTCTCTACTCTGGATGGCCCTTCTAACAGCCATGAGTCTGCTCTATGAAATGGAGTTTGCCCTTAAACCGGGAATCTGTGCTTTTTTTGGAAACAAGAGCAGCAGAGGATTTTTTTTGCGTCTTCACATTTAGACTAGCAACCAGAAGCGCATTGTGATTAATGAAAACTACTTGGAAAGGGCCAAAATATACTGAAATGGGTACATATTACTTGGGTTCCACAGGAAAGGCCTCATTACAAACAAATTAACTCATAATAGGAAAGGAAATTCTATACCCTGCGGTATCAATGTTACCAGGAGCGGTAGCACCACACAGAAGCACGGTAAACGGAATGAACCATAACTAGCTATGGTGAGAATAGAACTAGCTGGTAATACTGTAACTCAGGCACCACTGCAAGGCAGAAAAGTAGGCCATCTACAGCACTGCCCCATTTTAATGCCCACCAAGTCATCTTTTAAGACATGTTCATCACTGCTCTATCCAGGAGTGTTGAGAGGGCTTCCTGGTACAGCCCCAGTGCCTTCCTGAAACAAGGCATGAATGTTGCTCTGTGGCTTCAGGCACAGACGGGAAGGTCTGTTACACGCATGACAAAGGATGAGGCAGGTGTTCCTCCTAGAATGCTTTACCGGAGGTGTGAATGGAAAGAGAACACAGACAGACAGCCACATGGCCATCACCAGACACCTTAGGAGTCTGGGTCCTCCTCTCTGCACAATACTCAAAGAAATAAATAGAAAGTGCATATACGCAGGCAGCCACATGGCCCTTGCCAGACACCTTTTTAGGACTTTATGTCCTTGTACCTGCACAAGACTGAAAATGGAAAGTGTGCACATGCAGACTGCAACATTGCCATCACCAGACACCTTCTTAGGAGTTTGGGTCTGTAGGAAAGTTCCCCTTTGTGCATGGTTAAACCCCCCCCTTCCTTTTTGCCTATCGGATGCACTTTGACTGAGTGTGCACTGGGTCCCTGCCAATCAAGTTCCCAGTGACTGTGTTCTTTACCAAAACGATACCCTTGTTTCCAGAATTAGCACACCCATAGCCCATATATAAGACCCTTGTATAAGGTACCAGTGGCCTTGTGACAAGAGAGGGTCCCTAAGGGCTGCAGCAGGTATTGTGCCACTCTCAGAGACCCCTCACTAAACGCATACACACTGCCATAGCAGACTGTGTGTTTGGGTGCAGACAAAACCTAAGAGACAACCTGGCACACATCCCTGTGTGCCATGCCCACAACCACTGCTTGTGGCATAGGTAAGTCACCCCTCTAGCAGGCCTCACAGCCCTAAGGGAGGGTGCACTATACCACAGGTGAGGGCATAGCTGCTTGAGCAATATGCCCCTACAGTGTCTGTGCCATTCGCAGACATTGTACGTGCAGTGAAGCCATATTGAGTCCGTGGGCTGGGAGTTTGTCGTTACGAACTCCACAGCTCCACGACAGCTTTACTGAATGCAAAGAAGTTTGATATCAAACGTCTCAGCACAATAAACCCGCACTGATGACGGTGTTGAATTTACTGAAAAATGCACTCAGAGGGCATCTTAGAGATGCCCCCTGCAAAACGACCAACTCTCTGGTGTGCAGCTGACTGGTTTTGACCAGCCTGCCACACACAGACATGTTTCTGACCCCCTGAGGCGAAAGCCTGGTGTGCTTGTGAGTCAGGAACAAAGCCTGCTTGGGGTGGTGGTGCTTCTCACCTACCACCAAGCAGGAACAACAATCAGGGCAACGCGCCTCAAAGGCTTCCTGCCCTTTGAGATGCTAGCCAGGGCCTCTCCAACTAGTGGAGATGCCCACCCCCCCAGACCTAGCCCCACCTCTGGTGGCAAGTTCGCTGGAAAAATTAGTAGCCAGGAGAGGTGTGTTACCACTCAGCCAGGACCACCTCTATGGTGTCCATAGCTGAAGTGACCCCCCTTCTTAGAAAATCCCCCATGTTGGATGGAAGGATTTTAGCCAATCAGGTTAGGGGAAGCCTCCACCCCAAAGGGAAGGGACACACAAAGGGTGTAGTCACCCCAAAAAGTAAGTAGCCCATTGGCTACTACCTGCCAGTACGTAAAACACCCCTAAATTCAGTATTTAGAGGCACCCCTGAACTTTGATGCGGAGATTCCTGCTACCTATGAAGAAGACGATGTGCAGCATAGCTTGAAGATGACAACTGACTTGGCCCCTGCCCTACCGGCCTGTCTCAAGCTTAAAGAGCCTACAAAGATGACATCTATCCTGTGGCCAGCAACTTCCAGAAACCAGAGGAGGAAGACTTCCCACGCTTCAACAAAGACCAGAACCCAACTACAAGGACTCTGGATCCAGCCTGATCCACGTCTCGGGCCCACTCTGCACCTGACGGCCATGGCCTCAGTGAGTGGCTCACCTGTTCAGTGAACTCTCCCCAGCAATCCTGATCTTGACTCCATCAGCTGCAGCCTTTTCACGAAGGGTCCAACTGACCACAACCGGCTCCGGTAAAGAAAATCCAACACCAAAAGGCACCCTCAGCCCTCCGACTTTCGGGAGCCCAGCCGACGGAGGCCAGGCCTTCTCTGACATCCCAACTTACCTGTCCAGCCTGTGGTTACCTTCGTCCATCCTCCTGGTCTGAGCCTGCAGCCTCTTTGTGCAACTGAGATACCCATGTACTTGCATTTGGCGCCCAACGCTGATTTGCATCCTGCACCCGGCTGCCCCTGTGCCACTGGTGGTGTATGCTTGTGGCTGCCTTGTGCCCCCCGTGCCTGCTTTAAAACCCAGGGCATGTGCCCTGAAACCGCGGGTACTTACCTGCAACCAGCACCTCTTGTGGGTGCCCCCAGTCTCCATTGACTAACATTGAACCCTGTGACTGCTGCACCCGGATGCCCCAATATCGCTAGTGGTGCAGTACCTACCTTGATCTGACCCTTGCCCAGTGTTGGTTTAGAACCCAGAAGACTGGATGTGTAAGTCGAGTACTTACCTGTGAATGTGCATAACTGTTTTCCTCCCATAGGATTGCATTGCCTTTCTGCCCATTGAACTCAATGTCTATCTCGCATATTTGCTAAAGTTGCTACTGTTTGTTTGACATTACCAAATTATTTTTGATACACTTGTAAGTATTTCTGTACCTTTACAACACTATATCTAATGTATCTGAAAAGTATTGCTATTCTTAAAAACTGTTACTTACCTGTAACTGAGTTCCTCTTGGTTCTAAAATAAAATAAGAAAGTAATAACTTTTTATTCAAAACAATTGGTCTTGGATTCAGCCTCTGAGTGTATATAATAATGTCTTGCCCGAGTGTCTACAACATATGGTTAACACAGCCCTCTACCCCACTACCACAAAAGAGAGTAAGGTATTATTTACTTAAGCGGCTGGGGATCCACGTGACTCCGTGCACACTATTCATGACTTTGGTATAGTAAATACAGAGCCAGCTTCTACCTTCACAATACCCAAAGAAGCGAATGGAGTGTGCACATGCAGGCGGCCACATGGCCATCACCAGATGCATTCTGCAGACCTTTCCATCGCACTCAGTGGACATCTGATGAAAGTACCTCCCAATGTCAAAGCTTTTCCACGGGTCGGACTCTGACCCAGCCCCACTGGGTCTTCTGATGAGGCACCTGAAGGAAGCAGGCACACTCAGCCTGATCCCCACACTCCTACTAGGCCTGACTATGTAATGTTATATTATAATTTAGGCTCCCTGTTTTCCGTTTTTATGGATTTTTACAGGTAAATACAGACAGAAAACAATGCGTTTTCTGTCTGCATTTATTTTTAAAAGTGGATAAATACAGAAAAATTGACTCTTCGTGCTGTCTTTCATGAAATATAGCCCAACAGCTGAGCAGATGGGCAGCATGGGAAGTTAAAAAGCAGGATGAAATTTCTTTAAATAACTGCATGTATCAACTTACATTTGTGGTATAATGCTAATATTAGCCAGTAAATGTACTGCTATGTAATATTTGGCAACTTAAATAGCTAAAACACAACCGAAATCAAAGTATGAGTGCGCGGCTATCATTTAAATAAATATGGAAATGTACAGTTTTACTAATACATTTATACGCAAAACCTAAAATAAATATGGAAAAATACAGATAAAATGCCCAAAAAATAAATATGGATATATATCAATCAATCAATTAGGGGTTGGTAAGCACGCTACTCACCCGTGAGGGTCTCAAGGCGCTGGGGAAATGTTGAAAAAAGAAATACCATAAAACTGGGAGCCCTAATTATAATGTGGCACAGACAAGGCCAGTAGTCATTTGGGCCTGTGGTGGGTAGGCGGCCATTGCACAGGGCACTGTCCATCCATCTCTGTAACATGGTATAGATGATAAAATGAAAAGTGCCTTAACCTCTTCGACGCTGATGACGGAACCGGTCCGTCATCAGCCGCGGTGGCGCTGTGCTGATGACGGAGCGGTTCCGTCATGGCCCGCCCGACGCGTCTGCGCGGTGCTGATTTCGCACCTGCGCGGCGCGTTCTATTGAGCGGGCGGGACACTTAACGGAACTGCTCCGTCATCAGCACAGCTCAACCGAGGCTGGTGACGGAGCGGTTCCGTCACCAGCATGTGAGCGCCGCGCGCCCCCACGCCCCCTTAGTGCTGCGGCGGAATAGCCGCCGCAGCGAAGGTGTTAAGATGCCCACCTTCCAGACTTCGAGGAGCGAAGCAAAGCTGCGTACATTGTGTTTGACATGATCTAGAGCTCTAATAAAGACGCTGGCACCGGACTGTCCCCCCAGAGGACGCTGGGGTGAGAGAGAGTGTGGAGGAAATGAAAACCAACATAAAGCTGGCACAGAGGCCTGAGATATGACCTAGCGCCTGAGCCCTGATGGGCACAGAGAGCGAGCCGTACAGGGTACGGCAGGGCGCGAGATTTACACGCTCGCTGTAGGGAGGTAATGGCCGCCTGAGCCCTGATGGGCACCGAGAGCGAGCCGTCCAGGGTACGGCAGGGCGCGAGATTTACAAGCTCGCTGTCGGGAGGTGGTGGCTTCATTACATGAGGTGCCGCGTGCGGAGGGAGGGCGGGGGAAGGGCGAGGGGTCATTGGCACCCGCACAGTGGTGGCTGACATGTCCCACGGGTTAATAAAAAATAAATTAATTAAAAGCACTTACCTGTAAGCAGGGCTTTAAGTGGGATTAAAAAACTGGGGGGTCTCTCAAAGGGGCGTGGCCAATGTAATTAAGGGCGAGGCTTAAATACACGTAAGCTGAAAATCTGTGCCACCCGACTTGTATTTTGCTGTTTCTGTCATTGCAACCAGATATATGATACAACAAGTAACATCATACCTTGTCAGGACTATTGGCTTTGTCAATGATTGTTAGTTGCTTAAGATAAATAATCAGCAACTATGGCTAGCATATAATATTTAAAAAGCTTCCACTTAAATCCCTGGTGAAACCACACAATGTTGCTGCTCCTGAGTTTCAAAAAGAGAAGGGGAATCCAGAGAGCAAATGGCTCTCTTTGAAGGATTTCCCTTCCCCTACAAGGCTCACCTGGCATGGCGTCATGCCGTAACTTCTCCACGAGTGAGAAGTGAGCAGTGTGAACAGTGCACATGGATGTTCCTGCTGTCACTGCAGTCCGGAAAAAACGGACCGCCAGGGCACAAAACAGAGCCCGATAGAGACCCGTTTTGAGGCTCCTTTAAAAAAACTGCCGGTGCTCAGACCCCGTGAGACCCGGCCCACTTAAAGCCCTGCCTGTAAGTGTGACGCCCTCCTCAATGGTCTTTTCTCCTCGAGGCTCGCAGCCAGGCTCCCAAGCCAATCCTGATGCCGCTTTCACCAGCATGAGAGCAGTGCCAGGATTGGTGGGAGAGGCCTCTATTAGCACTCAAAAGATCACTGGAGGGCTTCCTTTCTCTAACCAAGCTGTCTTAAGATAGCTGGGTTAGAGAGGTTTCAAGTGCGCATGTGTGGCTGGCTGCAGGAAGACGGCCAGCCCAAAAGGCATGCGCACTTTCAGTTTAAAGTGCCCTGCTCTCTCTGCAGCTGCCAGTCAGAAGCAGTACCGTCCCCATCCTGACGGTCTGTTCGGGACGGGCGATGAAAAATAAAATGGTAATGAATTAACTTCATGGAACCGCCCCTGCAGGCCCCGCACTGAGCGCCTAGCGGCTTCCATTAGACTTCAAAGTGCGCGGTCTCTCGTTACTAATCCTACAGATGCATGAATAAACAAATCGCGCTCTAACAAGTAAAAATTATCTGCAATAAATGTGATTTGAAGGTTGCTTGCTATGTGGATATAAGCATCTGAATAGCAATGACGTCAATTAGGGGTAGTCGTGGGTAGCACCTGCCTCCCCTGGCGGGCACTTTGCTACCCTGGCACTGCCCTTGCAACAATTAGTCCCAAGGCTCATGCAAACAGGAGTAGGAACACAGGTAAGCAGGGTTCTGGGAGCCTTGCTTATTTTCTGTAGTTTCATTCCTTGCTGTCCACGCCTGAGGGCAGGCTTAGGGGTCAACTCCATCACGTCATCTGGGTCCAAAAGTGTGTGATGTCACTTCCGCTACCCTGGTTCAAACATTTGTGATGCACGAGAGAGGGCTGTTTCTAGTGGGTGAACAAACATTTGCATGACAGAGGGACGGCCCATGCTTCACAATCTTTATTTATTTATTTATTTGTTTATTTGTTTGTATAGCGCTAGAATCGACCCCTGAAGGAGTATCTCTGTGCTTTTCCAAATCACACTCTAATCCAAGATAATGTCCACAATTTACTGCTGTCAACAGCAGGAGTAAATGCTATGGGGGTAATGGGGAAGGGACCCATGGGATTTTTTTTAATGTGGGGGATCTGATTCCCTATGCCGGCGGTGGCAGGAGATTCCACCCCCACTCTGGGTTCTTATGACCCGCAAGTGGTACCCGGCCACTAAAGAGCGACAGAGGTCAGAGATCTGCCCGGGTTGGCTGCGTTGCAGCCTCCTTTACATGACTGCCTTTGTGAGATGTCAATTAACCCCTTGCATGCTGATGACGGCCCCCAGCCGTCATGCACTACGGCGCTCGTGTGCTGATGACGGCTGGGGGCCGTCATGAACCCGCCCACTCATTAAAAGTGCCGCACAGGCGCAGAATCGCGGCCGCACGCAAGAGGTTAAAGAGATTTACCAGGATGGACCCTCTTATTCTGACGCTTTTTGTCATAATAGGATATCAGTGCTCAGAGTGTGCGACTATTTGGTGTCTGCAGGGTGGACTGTGTCGGAGTCTCCAGTTTCCAGCCGTTTTTGGCAGATTTCTTTGTTCTTGAAAGGTCTGTCTGGTTACTACTGCGAGGGTAGAGTAGGCAGGTACCACCTGGATCTGTGCCATCCAGTTGCCAGCAAGATTTCAGAGCCTCCCCCTTACATCATTATACTTCTGTCCTGTTGCTGATAAGGGACCCGGTAATTAATTGGTGTATGAGATGATATGCTGACCTGGATTATATCAAATTGATAGAGGGTGGGCCGCCATAAGGATAGAGTAACTGTCCTCCATCGTGTGGTTAGAGGTCGGCTAGACATAGTTTACTAGGTCTGTGAAGTTGGGGGGCTATGATAGGGGTCCCCTGAGTGGACAGGCAGGCTGCGAGTCTTCCGGTGAAGAGCGGCAGTGAGTACTTGTGGTGCTGATTGGAGACACCTAGTTATATAATACAACACGTTTTAGGTAGGGTCAGAGGCCAAGTTTTAAGACCAGCCGGGATAAACGACCCCACATTGACTATACAAATAACAACAATATCCCAGGGTCTATACATATAAAGGGCCACGTATAGTTAAAGAGCGGCAGTGAGTACTTGTGGTGCTGATTGGAGACACCTAGTTATAGCCCATCCATATGTGGAGGTCATTGTGAGGTTTTGTTGGGTGGTGCTCCTTAATATGGGTTGCGTGGTTGTATCGGTCGCCTTGGTATGGTGTTCTAGTCTGTACTGTTCCAGAGCTCTCGACTGTGAATATATGGGCTGAAGGATCTGGCTGTGATGTCTGTCGTTGTGGTTAGATTCTTCTTGTGAAACCAAGTGGTGAACTCTCACAGGCTGTATGGGTTGGTTTAGTAGACCCTTAGTTACTGCAATTAAGGCGCCCTTAAATTTTGTGTTGCTGGGAGATGGTCTATGGATCAAGGGAAGGAACAAGCGCGGGTTGGAGTAGGTTGGCATCGTGCCAGCAATGTTTCCTAGTCGCTCCTGGTGGCCTCTTCAGTGTGAGATATTCGTAAAGACTTCTTGTGGATGACTGCTAGGCCACCCCTAATCTTGCTGGTAAGATTATTGCGGGTAATGCTGTATTCGGGTGGCATGACGTCTTCAGAGCTCCGGCTGAGCCACAGTTCTCTGCTGGAAGAGCGGTGGTGCGGATGCTGGCAGGGGGTCAGATATCTTGTGATAGCTCTTGCTTGTGAATCTGAGGTTAGCCCCAGGGTCTTTGTCCTCTTGCCGCGATGACGCATCGAGGATATGGTTTGTGATGTAGAAGGAAGAGGGCGTGAGGGGTCACAAGGTGGGCAGCTTTGGTTGTATCCCAAGGTGGTATGGGTGATGGGTGAGTGGACCTGTGAGTTAGAGAACCAAGATGTAGGAGGAGGAGAGAGGTCAGAGGGGATGGGTAGAAGTCATAGGGTGGGATGCTCTGGGTACCGCCTGAGGAGGAGGGCGTTGGAGAGTGAGCTGGGGCCTTCATAATCCTGGCATTAGCGAGGGGGGTTGTTTGGGGGGTTGCTTGTTGGTTGTTGCAGTGCTGCAGCTGTATAGTGGTATTGAATGGGTTGAGGAGGGAGGAAGGTGGGACCTGCGAACCCAGTGATTCTGAGTTCCCACCAGGCAGTAATCTTTAACTTTCTCCTGGCAAGGGACATTGTTGGTGTCTGCTGTTGTGGTTGAGCTCTTCCTGTGAGTGGAGTGTCCTTCGGTTAATCCCCAGAGTCTGGTAATAGTTTTCCTCTCCCTGAGGATGTACATGAACTTTCTTCTCCGGAGTGCTTGCTCCCTACAGTCACTGACAGCCGCCCCCTACAGTGACGAGTGGTTGCTTACCTGGAAGTCTGCAGGAGGAATAGAAGAGTTTCTGATCCTAGCCCTTTTCAGGGCCTAGAAGGCGCCACCCTTAACCTGTCGTCCGGGCTGGGCACTATAAAGGTTCTGTTTACGAAGGAGTACACTCCTTAGTGCTCGGTGACCGGCAGCAACGGCATCGCTGGACCTTGGGTCCAATTAAAACCCTAAATCCGGCCATTAGGAGGCCATGACCAATAGGGGCCCTTAGCCCGGAGCCCAATGGAAACCCTAGCAATCAGGTGGCCTGGACAATGGGAGCCATAACCCTAGAAGCCTGGTGACCTTGACCAATGGAAGCCTGAATCCCTGGCCCAATGGGAGCCTTACCCCTAGCAGTCAAGGAACCTGGACTGAGGTGAGCCCCAACTCCAGCAGTTAGGCGGGCTAGACCAATGGGAGCCCTGTGCTCTGGGTCCAATAGGAGACCTAACTCTAGCAGTCAGGTGACCTGGACCAATGGGACCCCCAAGCCCTGGGAGCCAGTACGCCTGGGTCTAACGGGATCCCTGGCCCAAATAGTCAGGTAACTTTTGCCTAAAGGGAGCCCTACCCTTGTGATCAGATAATCTTACCTTATGGCCTGCTTCAGGTGACTACGGGTCCTGCCCAGTCACTTGGGCTGAAAGTGGGGTGAACACGAGCATCCGCGGACTGCCGTGTTTCCTTGGGAACAGACACGGCTCAATACAATTATAGCACCTACATTCCATTTCAGATGAGTGAAACAAGAAACCAAAACTCAATTCCTGCACTTCATCCTTTTACTATCAGCAGCAACAAATGCTGTATGAGGCAAAACAGACTCAACACAAGCAAGTGCTGAATGTAAATTCTTACACTTGAGATAACTCCCGGAAAGCAGGTACGGTGGCGGGTTCCCATGTGCACCTGAAGAATTATTTGTGCATAATGCAAATCTACTCCTAAAATAGGTGTAAACCCTGTGGTTGTAATTTAACACCTGTTTTGTGAATTTTACTCTTAGATTTAAAAGGTGCCTGTCTGCTGACCTTCTTATTACCAGGCAGAAACACCATATGGTTTGGTCTTGAAACAGATAGACAGGCACAATCTGTCTTTTTCCTGGTGTGATTCTATCCCGGAGCCGAGGCGCTAATGATCTCCTGTCTAACCACAGTGGCAGGACCCGTCGCATAAAAACACTTTTTAATTGAGCGCCTGTCCCTGCAACTGAGGCCTGAGACAGCGCTGAGGACAGTGAATCAATTCTTCACGCGGATAGTCACAGCTCCATGGCTGTATGCCAACCCCAAGTATCCGTCTCAGGTGTTTAGATTCTTCTATATAGATGAAGATGGCAGATATGAGCATTAGTGGATTTAGATGTTAGAACCCTATAAAATAATGGCTGTAGAAACATAGCATAGCCACTCATATTTCATGCCACAGGATCATACCCACCATAAAAGGTCCTTAGGTTGTGGCAAAACCTGCCAAAATCCCACATCTTACACAGTTAATGGTTAAAAAATACTTTGAAGAACATTGTTCCACAGTCACCCTTCCATCATGGTACAAAAGGGGGTGAAAAAGGGGGTGGTCACCATCACCACCCCCTTTTGGTACCGCTTTGGCCGCCATAAGTGTGGCAGGGTGTGCTCAGACGTGAGTCCCTTGCTCACTTTGCCACTGGATTCAAGCAAGCCGGGCTGAAGACGGCTGTAATGCCAGAAACCGGTCCTCGAAAGCTTGTTTCCGGTCCAGGGAAGGCATGGCTTGGCAGTTCGGGCTGGACTGTTCCCATGAGGCACAGGGTCAGGCTGATTTGCATATAGCCATGTCTGAACTGTCGTGGCAGAGTGGGCTAAAGAACGGTGATGGATTAAACCCAGATCTTTTGACTGGGTGTGAGTGTTTGATTGGTTCAGATGCTCCGTCCATCACCACCCCCTTTTGTACCCTTCCATCATAGCAATTAAATCTAGCTTCAACAAGGTTTTTTTCTTTCATCGTATTCTATGGCATGAAATGAAGCCCCTATAAATATTAAACCACTTATGAGATTCATGTGAGAAAAAGCTTAAAACGTTGTTTCGGCTTCTCTACTAAATAAATCAAGCCTTCTTCAGGACAGAAAATAATTCTGACTACAGAAGTAATTACTAATCAAAACATACTACAGTGGATAGATGAGACTGTGTCCAGAGACATTTGGGGATGTAAAAACGTGTGTGTATGAATGGGATACATGTGTATGGGTGACTGATATGATATGGAAAATTTTTCTGCACTTTAAATTTCTCTCACTTAAAATAATGGGTGTATTTTTCAATTATTAATATGGCACGGTGTCTCCCTGCCTCTGGGAGCAAGATGGCTGCTGTGTGTAAAGGTGACACTTTAAAATGGGAGAAAATTTAACTGAAGAGTTAACTTTATGTTTATATGGATTCTATAAAACTCATCCTACAAATGTAATCCCATTTCCAAGTGTCACATGTACAATCACCAAGCCTCTTGCTTCCATCGGCCTGTAGAAAAGGAGCTATTTTTTTAACAGAAAAATGCAGCTGTTTGTTTTAAACTGGAAGATTTTAAAGTGAAGAATCATGCTTCATAAAACATTAAGAAGTAATTGGCTTAATTGAAAGTGGAGAGAAACATTAAGATTTAATGTTTCATAGAAATTCTTTTCTTCACTTTAAATTTCTCCCAGTTAGGACTGTATTTTTCAGTTATAAATATGGCACGGTGTCAGCTGGCTACTGGGAGCAAGAGGCCTGCTGTTAGCAAATGCAACACTTGGAAATGGGAGAAAATTAAAATGAAGCGTTAACTTAATCGTAAAGGTCACTTTACATTTTAATTTTCTGCTATTTAAAAGCATTTACAAACATAATTGTTTCACACTCCAATATTGAGTCGACAAGGACTTATTTAAGTATTAAATACCTCAGTGCTTCAGTTCTTCACCTGGGCCATATATCGTGCTCATTATCAGGTCCTGCTATCTTCAGCCTGAAGATAAAAATGTAAAATTAAATAGCCTTCCCTTAACTTAAAAAGAAAAATGCAACTCTGTGCTTTAAAAAAAAATGAACTTAATGCTGTGAGCTACTCTGAAGGTGTCAACGAGCTCCTGGTAGCTCAGACACCTGGTCTAGATTTTATGGGAACCATATCTTACCAATACATATAAGTGGCATGTGGCTTACGCTTTCTTGTCCCTGTTTTATATGTTTTTCTCCCCTACTTGCTGTAAAGCGCTCCGATACCTTCGGGTCTGGCTAGCGCTATATAAAACCTTGTGAATAAATAAATAAATATTCCTACTATAAAAGCTTTTTTTGTGTGAACTGCAGTTTATGAAGGGGTTGCTTGAGGTAAACATAAGAGCAACGAATTTAATTAGAAATGTTTATTTAAGTAAGGTTACTCATTTATAACGGGAAACATCCTTTACAACGCAACTTTTACCACGCAGTGCCTTTACGACGCAACTATTACAACGCATGTCATTACAACGCATTGCGCTGGGGGGGCGCTCTAGGATAGGGAATGGATTTAATTTACTATCCAACACCTTCCCTACTATCCACGGGGACTGGAGTTGGAATAGTAAATTAAACTATTCACTATCCAGCACCCCTAAGCGCTATGTGTTGTAACAGCATGCGTTGTAAAAACTGCGATGTAAAGGCATGCGTGGTAAAAGCATGCGTTGTAATGTCATGCATCCTTTATAACAGCATACCCTAGGGAAGTTGCATGGGCCATCTCAAATGTTAATATTACTTTTTTAAATAATTGCATTATGTTTTGTAAGTAATCACTAATATATATTAAAAGTATGCACAAATAGATCTAAAAGAGTAAGATTTTCTTACATACAAGATCATCTGAGGTTGGACTTACTAAGGAGGGGGTGTAGACGGAACGCGAAGGATATTGCCGGCAGTAGTCGTGGGGCCTAAATTATGTAGGGGGTAATTCATTTATTTTTTTATGTCCATCCCAAAAACTATAAACGCCTGGAACTGATGGCAAATCTTATCAAACGTCCTATACTACCCTCAACTTTATTTATCGCTCTCTCGATGACCTTCTCGTAGGCGGTTTCAGAAATAATAGACGACTTTATTGGAAGACGCCGTGACGTTCTAGAAGCCGCTGTACCTATTAGGATGCACTTCAAATCTTGAATGCTAATATCTTGTGCTTCCCCTGTTATCTTGAGCCTCCTTTGTGCGCCAATAAACGATATCGCAACCTACAACACACAGAATCCCCTCTCGTTGAACGAGGGCGCGGGAAATAAGACGATGGCTCCCGATTCATCACGCGCCAGCCTCAACCCGCTCCACCTGTCAGCGGCAAGTCAAGCATACAGCCTTTATCGGCTCCACTGCCGTGGGATTATTTTCTGACAAGGCATTGATCTGCCTGACTCCGCTCTTATTGTGTAATGAGGTAACTTTAGATAAAGCCCATGCCGTACAGGAACTGATGCCTTTGGGTAACCTTGAATTAGTACGGTGGCCCGGAGGCGGCTGGCTCAGCAGGGAGTCTGAGAGGCTGTGAAGGAGAGAGGTGGCTGGATGGGAGAATTGATGGCAGTGGAAAGGGCTCAGAGGGAGGCAGGCGGGAAAGAAAAGAGAAAGGAAGAGAGATAATGCTGGGACAGAAATGTTCTGTTGCATGGCTCTGGAGTCGGGAACAAGAACAAGGGGGACCCTACTCACTGGGAACCAGGGTATGTCATGTGTAACAGAAACAACGGTTCCAGTGGAAAGTTATGCTCTGGAGAACTTCCCCTTCTGACCTTTGCTATTTTCCACCAGTCTCTATTTTTGTTTTGAGTGTGTGTGTGTTTTTTTGTTGTTACTGGTTGAGTGTGGATGTCAAACAACAAAAGAGTGTCGTAAGAGGAAAGGTTATTAAGCACAGTACTAGAGAAGGGCGAAATCAGTCTATTAGTTCGCATTGGAGGTCATTTTAGGGATTTCTTTTTGAAGCCCTCCCTCACCACCCTGGGTGGTGACATGCTTCATCATCGGGCCCACCAGAAGAAGCCGAATGCCTCCCTGGTGTGCTACAACGCCAGATTACTGCGGAGCGGGTTTTCTTGTGACAATAATGTGAAAAAGTAGTGTGGATTAAAAAATGTCAACAAGCTGTACCAACCAAAAAACTTTATTCTGTGGTCAGCCAGACATTTATTAAAATATATGTGTTGGGAAATTCATGTGTTTAATTTAATAAATGTCTGGCTGACCACAGAATAAAGTCACTAGAAAACCCGCTCCACAGTAATCTGGTGTTGTAGCACACCAGGGAGGCATTCGGCTTCTTCTGGTGGGCCCGATGATGAAGCATGTCACCACCCAGGGTGGTGAGGGAGGGCTTCAAAAAGAAATCCCTAAAATGACCTCCAATGCGAACTAATAGGCTGATTTCGTCCTTCTCTAGTACTGTGCTTAATAACCTTTCCTCTTACGACACTCTTTTGTTGTTTGACATACACTAACCTGGGGGATTGAGAGTGTCTTGTCTCTTCCCTCTCTCTCAAGTTGTTGAATCTGGTTGAGTGTGGAGCCAGTGTGGACTCCATCTTGACTTTCTTTGTGTAAGTGACGATGCAAAACTGAGGGCCTTGAGTAAGGATATCCCAAATCTTTGTTTGACCAGGGAGCTCCCAAAAACAGTCATTCTTGCCCTCTCGCGAAGCTTGACCACAGCTGAGCTCAGTACACAGTGTAAATAGTTCCTTCCTTTAGTTTGCTTCCTGCTTCCGGCCTCTGAGTGCTCCTAGCTCCGCCCCCTGTCTGTATCTGTTTGGAAATAGGCGTGGCTGCACTGTCTGACCCAAAGTTAGCTAGAATGCCTAAAGCCATCTTTGTGTGCAGTCCCTGGCTTGAGGTATTCTTAATGGGGACCACAAAGAGTCTGTTTGCAGGAGCCCCCATGATCCGAAGGTGGGACCAGGGCTGACTGGTCACCCTGTGCATAGATACTGGGCACCTGCCCTGCTCAGTGTGCCAGAACTTTTAATTGACCAAAGATGGAACTACAAGCCAGTGTGGTTGGGAAGACTGCTGCTCCAGGGCTAGAATCCCTGATTGCTAGCTCCCATGTCAAGTTGGGGCTGAACTTGTTCCCGGATCCGTGCACGGCAAGCTACAGTCCTGCCTGGCTGGGGTGTTTCTTGCCACTGATGAGAACGGGCTTCCTCAACGGTTTCCCTACAATCAACCACATAAGGTTTCGGCGTTATTAGCTATTGAAAGTCTTACTCAGGTGAGGCTTTGTCCAACCCACCCATGGCCCCGATAGCTGTGGATACCCACTGGCCTCGGAAAAAGTTGACTGCACAGTGGTGCGTTGGCCACGGGGCTTTCTGTTACCAGGCCCAGAAAAATGAGAACCACAGTCAGCCATTTTAAATCCCCCTTTCAAGATAGTCCCTTGTCAAGTTTCATTGCCAGTGCACCCTGAGGTCCCGGTGCCTGGAGATCGACTTTGTTCCACATCAGAGTCCAGCCCAAGTGGTCACTTTGGACCCGGTGACCCTCTCCTTCCAGTATGGATCAAGAGGGAGGGCCCGCCAGTCTCACGGGGCTGGAGGGCCCTCCATCCTCACTGGGCTGGTCTTGGTTTGAAATCCACACCATCTCCCTGAGTAAACCTTGGACTGCTCTGCCCCGCGACACTGAGAGCAAAATGCGAAAAGTGTATCCTCGGTGCTCAGCCTGTGTCCAGGGGGCACCAGGGGTCACAGACTCCAGATGTCATAACGGAGGTTCATTCACAGCCCACTGACCTGGGAAAGCTAATTGCTGCCTCTGCATGTTAAACTGGTGCTAATGAGGTGAAACCTTTGCCCAGACAGTGCTCGCCTACGTAAAAATGGCAAAATAATGAAGCAAGGCTGCCATGGAAGGAGTCTCATTACGCCACATAATTTAGTCATCTCTGACACATAACTTGGTCCTTCGCTGCCATATAATTCCAGTTTCTCAGTGCTTAGCACAGCGACACCCATTCACGAGACAAAGCATGCTCACTGGTGCCCATGCACAGCTGCTGAGCTCCAAAGCACAGATGTTCCTGTTCTGGAATGTTCTATCACATGGCCAACAAGCCAGTTTAGCTCCAAGAAACCCCCAGCCCCACCGCCACTGCTGCATTACCACCCATGGGAGTAGCCGCCGATGCATTTCTGCATGAACCGTAGGATTCTAATCCGGGGCGGCTCCACCATTAGGGCGGAGGAGCGTCGCCCCACTGCTTTCTTGCAGTGCAAGAAGTAGAAACATAAAATGGTATAGCCACTATTTTATGTTTCTGCTTCTCGCACTGCGAGAAAGCAGAAGTGTTTGGTTGGGGGCGGGCGGGTGGGCGGTCCTGCTGTAGGGCGGGGGAGGAGTGGCTTGCTCACTGCTGTGGGCGCTGACTGTTTGGCGGCCCCCTGGGGCCAACCAAACCAGCCATGCACAGTCTGCCGCTCCATAGACGCCCGGCTGGTCGGTGTCCCGTCCAATCACAACATTGCCATTGTAGCATTGTGATTGGCTTAGGGAAGGGAGGCTGCCTGCTTCCTGTTCCTGCCAGAGGCAGGACAGCAGGAATACGCAAGACCCGGCGGGCAGACAGGTGTGTTTTTTTAAATGTATTAACCCCCCTCCTTGCACCACCCCCCACCCGCGATTAATGCCGGCCGCGCGCGAGTCTAATGTAGTGTAGAAGCCTCGCACTAGGCCGCAGCTTCCTAGGTCCCCTGTAGGTGTCATAACTAAACTCTACACGGCTGAGTCACACAGGCATATTGGAGTAGGTTACGTGGCACTTCATTGGTACTTTGACGTACTTTTGCATACTCCTTCGGTACTCTTTGACGTACCCTTCCATATCCCAGTAGGTCTCTTTTCATACTCCTACAAGCATTTGTGAGTTGGCCATTAAACATCTACAGTGTGAATATAAGGGTAGTGGAGGGGCACAGTGGGAGTATCCATAAAGACATCTAAGAGTACGTACAGGAGTACTCCTGTAGTATTCACCCCTTACTCATAAGTGCTTTAGTGAATCTGCCCCTGTATGTTTCTTGTGCTTTCGCCATTAGCAACAAGTCTTGGCGGTATGCCAGGGTAAACGAAAAAATGCAGATTGGTTTGCTAAACCTGCACATTTTTGCTTTTCACCATGCTAAACCCCCCCCATTAGTTTCTGTCTGATCACCCCTCACTACCCAGATGCAAGGCCTAGAATTACAACCATGGATGGCTGTACCAAAACTGCTCCTCCTTTCATCAACAGGGAGTAAAATACTGTGCCTCTTCGGTGACAATTCATAGAGTAGGCCCAAATATGTTTAATTATACACTGCTGGTGAGGGTCTCTAGAACCTCACTGTTAAAATATATTTCAGTCCCCATATCTGAATCCTTCCTTTCGTCTGATCCACGTGATGACATTAAACGTGTAATTCCTGCGTGACCGATGAATCCTTGTGATAGCACGTTGACCCCACTGGTGGTGGCACGCGGACCCTATGACCCTCCTCATAATTCTCAGAGCCCGGGCCTTCGTCCTCCTCTCCTTAGAGTACGCGGTGAGTGAGATGTCTGGCAGAGAGGCTGGAGTACACCTCACGTTACCACTCAAACCAAACCCTCAGCTTTGTCCAGATGACAACATATGAATCAGCCCTCACCCAGACTTTGAGACAAGCTTGGGTGTCTCTTGAGACTGGGCTCCTGTCCACATCCACCAATATGGGATACATTTTTGAACTCTTTGGCCAGTAACCCAGAAAGTACACCCTGGAAACCCCCACGAACCTTACAAGGTGCTGCCCCTCTCCCCCAGCTTCGACCAAGGTGTAGTGATTGGTTCAACCCCAGACCATGAGACCAGTGCCAGGGAGGACAAGCGGGGGTGCCCTCGAGGGGCTGAGGCAGCAGAGGGAAGCAGGGGTCAGCAGCTTGGAGCGGAGGTCGGCAGAGTGAAACGGCGGTTGGCAGAGGGAAGCGGGGGTCGGCAGAGGGAAGCGGGGGTCGGCAGTGTGAAGCGGGGGTCGGCAGGGTGAAGCGGGGGTCGGCAGGGTGAAGCGGGGGTCGGCAGGGTGAAGCGGGGGTCGGCAGGGTGAAGCGGGGTCGGCAGAGTGAAGCGGGGGTCAGCAGAGTGAAGCAGGGTTCGGCAGGGTGGAGAGGGGGTCGGCAGGGTGGAGAGGGGGTCGGCAGGGTGAAGCGGGGGTCGGCAGGGTGAAGCGGGGGTCGGCAGGGTGAAGCGGGGGTCCGCAGGGTGAAGCGGGGGTCGGCAGGGTGAAGCGGGGGTCGGCAGGGTGAAGCGGGGTCGGCAGAGTGAAGCGGGGGTCAGCAGAGTGAAGCGGGGGTCAGCAGAGTGGAGCGGGGGTCGGCAGTGTGAAGCGGGGGTTGGCAGGGTGAAGCGGGGGTCGGCAGGGTGAAGCGGGGGTCGGCAGGGTGAAGCGGGGGTCGGCAGGGTGAAGCGGGGGTCGGCAGGGTGAAGCGGGGTCGGCAGGGTGAAGCGGGGGTCAGCAGAGTGGAGCGGGGTTCGGCAGGGTGGAGCGGGGGTCGGCAGGGTGGAGCGGGGGTCGGCAGGGTGAAGCGGGGGTCGGCAGGGTGAAGCGGGGGTCGGCAGGGTGAAGCGGGGGTCGGCAGGGTGAAGCGGGGGTCGGCAGGGTGAAGCGGGGTCGGCAGAGTGAAGCGGGGGTCAGCAGAGTGAAGCAGGGTTCGGCAGGGTGAAGCAGGGTTCGGCAGGGTGGAGCGGGGGTCGGCAGGGTGAAGCGGGGGTCGGCAGGGTGAAGCGGGGGTCGGCAGGGTGAAGCGGGGGTCGGCAGGGTGAAGCGGGGGTCGGCAGGGTGAAGCGGGGTCGGCAGAGTGAAGCGGGGGTCAGCAGAGTGAAGCAGGGTTCGGCAGGGTGGAGCGGGGGTCGGCAGTGTGAAGCGAGGGTCGGCAGGGTGAAGCGGGGGTCGGCAGGGTGAAGCGGGGGTCGGCAGGGTGAAGCGGGGGTCGGCAGGGTGAAGCGGGGGTCGGCAGGGTGAAGCGGGGGTCGGCAGGGTGAAGCGGGGTCGGCAGAGTGAAGCGGGGGTCAGCAGAGTGAAGCAGGGTTCGGCAGGGTGGAGCGGGGGTCGGCAGGGTGAAGCGGGGGTCGGCAGGGTGAAGCGGGGTCGGCAGGGTGAAGCGGGGTCGGCAGAGTGAAGCGGGGGTCGGCAGAGTGAAGCGGGGGTCAGCAGAGTGAAGCGGGGGTCGGCAGAGTGAAGCGGGGGTCGGCAGAGTGAAGCGGGGGTCGGCAGAGTGAAGCGGGGGTCGGCAGAGTGAAGCGGGGGTCGGCAGAGTGAAGCGGGGGTCGGCAGAGTGAAGCGGGGGTCGGCAGAGTGAAGCGGGGTCAGCAGAGTGAAGCGGGGTCAGCAGAGTGAAGGGGGGTCAGCAGAGTGAAGGGGGGTCAGCAGAGTGAAGCGGGGGGTCAGCAGAGTGAAGCGGGGGGTCAGCAGAGTGAAGCGGGGGGTCAGCAGAGTGAAGCGGGGGGTCAGCAGAGTGAAGCGGGGGTCAGCAGAGTAAAGCGGGGTCAGCAGAGTGAAGCGGGGGGTCAGCAGAGTGAAGCCGGGGGTCAGCAGAGTGAAGCAGGGGGTCAGCAGAGTGAAGCGGGGGGTCAGCAGAGTGAAGCAGGGGGTCAGCAGAGTGAAGCCGGGGTCAGCAGAGTGAAGCGGGGGTCAGCAGAGTGAAGCGGGGGTCAGCAGAGTGAAGGGGGGTCAGCAGAGTGAAGGGGGGTCAGCAGAGTGAAGCGGGGGGTCAGCGGAGTGAAGCGGGGGGTCAGCAGAGTGAAGCGGGGGGTCAGCAGAGTGAAGCGGGGGGTCGGCAGAGTGAAGCGGGGTCGGCAGAGTGAAGCGGGGGGTCAGCAGAGTGAAGCGGGAGTCAGCAGAGTGAAGCGGGGGTCAGCAGAGTGAAGCGGGGGTCAGCAGAGTGAAGCGGGGGTCAGCAGAGTGAAGCGGGGGTCAGCAGAGTGAAGCGGGGGTCAGCAGAGTGAAGCGGGGTCGGCAGAGTGAAGGGGGGTCAGCAGAGTGAAGCGGGGGTCAGCAGAGTGAAGCGGGGGTCAGCAGAGTGAAGCGGGGGTCAGCAGAGTGAAGCGGGGGTCAGCAGAGTGAAGCGGGGGGTCAGCAGAGTGAAGCAGGGGTCGGCAGAGTGAAGCGGGGGTCGGCATAGTGAAGCGGGGGTCGGCATAGTGAAGCGGGGGGTCAGCAGAGTGAAGCGGGGGTCAGCAGAGTGAAGCGGGGGTCAGCAGAGTGAAGCGGGGGTCGGCAGAGTGAAGCGGGGGTCGGCAGAGTGAATCGGGGGTCGGCAGAGTGAAGCGGGGGTCGGCAGGGTTCGGCAGGGTGAAGCTGGGGTCGGCAGAGTGAAGCGGGGGTCGGCAGAGTGAAGCGGGGGTCGGCAGAGTGAAGCGGGGGTCGGCAGAGTGAAGCGGGGGTCGGCAGAGTGAAGCGGGGGTCGGCAGAGTGAAGCGGGGTCGGCAGAGTCAAGGGGGGGTCGGCAGAGTCAAGGGGGGGTCGGCAGAGTGATGCGGGGGTCAGCAGCTTGGAGCTCTCACTCGTCCTGATGAGTTCACTCCCCTACAACTGCGGAGACAGGACACAACCCTTCGAGGTACACAAAAAAGGTTTGAATAATTATTCACTAGGTGAATAAAAAGGTACAACCTCAGCCCTGTGTCTGCTGATCGGAGACGTCACCCAGGCACGCCTGCTACACTTCCAGATCTGCCTGCGCCCTTGTAAAGTCCTGAGGTTTGACAGGCTGCCTGCTTGAGGGGTGGATTCCAGGCAGACACAGCAGGCTCAGGACCAGGCAACCACCAGCCGGGACCCCAAAGATGCAGAATATGTCTCCATCCTGCCACACTCATATCTGGCTCTGTCCCTATAATCTCGGACAGTGTACCCCTAGAAATCAGGCAAGAACCGTCTCCCCCTCTTCCGATTTCTGCTGGAGGCACCCCTCTGTCCGAGGCCCAGCTGTGCTCTTCAGGTTCAAGGGGATGTGACACCCTGCTCTGAAACATTTTACTCCTGAACTGACCTGACCGTTAACGAAGATGTAAAAATATCTATTGTCCATTTAGGGACACCCTAAGAGTCCCCCCCCTCCTTTTTCTGCCTCCCCTCCCCTCAGACCCTTGCTCTCACCTGCTCTGACACCTGTAACTGGTTCCTTTAGCTGCCATGAAACACAGAGGGTGTCTCTTCTCACCCATGTCTAATGCCAGATGTTATACTCTTTATCTTGTCTCACTAAATGCTGTTGTGACATTGAACCCCCCCAACACCTGCCTCCCTGGAGCCGGAGTCTGACGTCTGCGGGTCTGTTAACCTGTGAAGGCTCTGGCATTCCTCATGCCTGTGCTCCTTCCCGGAAAGCTGGAAGCACGCCGAAATCAACGCCCTCCTGAAGAAGCCCAAGGCGGACCCCAAGGACCTCAAGAACTTCCGGTGCATCTCCCTGCTCCCGTTCCCGGCAAAAGTGACAGAGAAGATTGTCAACAAACAGCTAACCCGCTACCTCGAAGACAACAACATCCTGGACCCCTCCCAATCCAGTTTTCGCAGCAACCACAGCACCGAGACCGCCCTCATTGCCGCCACTGACGACATCAGGATCCTGATGGACAAAGGAGAAACAGCCTGTGAGAAGTTGGCCTGGTATATGATGTCCACTAGTTCTAGTGGGCACCTTGCACCAGTCCAAACAACCCTTATGGTGATGGTTGTAAGTCAACCTTATAGACCAGCTATCCTAGTGGTAGCGTGGACAGAACAGTCTTAGGCTAAAAGACTCTTGAGGGCGTGTAAAGCAAGCTGTTTTACCATATGTAACCCCTTGAATATCAAATGAAAGAACACCACACAGGATATATATAAAATATATATGTATTTATTTACTAACACACTCCTCTGAACTCTTTATGAGATCAGAGGCCAAAGCACATAACAAGATACTTATTCAAAATACGTTAAGTCAAGGATGAAGAGGACCTGAAAGGAGAGGGGCAGAGTCTGGGTCACTAGCCAGTGACCGGGTGGAACCAGGAAGGAACCAGACATCGTCGTGGAGCAATCAGGTGCTGTTGTGAAGCTTGTCTCTTCAGCCACGCGGACCAGGGGGCGTCGAGGACAACCAGGTGCTGGAGGCGAGCTGTCCCACGAAGATTCTCACAGATGAAGGGGTCGACTGCCAGATTGGAGTCAACAAGCCTTGGCAAAGGCAACCCACGCAGGATTCAAAGAAGGCTTCTGGTGCAGACCAG
The DNA here is from genome assembly GCF_964261635.1 of Lissotriton helveticus. Classification (NCBI taxonomy): domain Eukaryota; kingdom Metazoa; phylum Chordata; class Amphibia; order Caudata; family Salamandridae; genus Lissotriton; species Lissotriton helveticus. The sequence goes on from NC_136073.1 coordinate 23,882,781, forward strand.
CAAGGTCTGAGGTGCCTCACCTTTGTAGAGAGGCGAGGGCCAGTCTGGAGCAACCAGACCAGCGAGGTGGTTCAAAAGGATTGTCGTCACAGAGGCTACTAGCCAACGGGCCAGCAACCGGACAACGCGTTGAGCAGAACACAAGCAGAAGGGCCCCACGCAGAACTCGTGGAGTGTGGAGGGCTAATCTTCGGTGCAGGTGGAGCTCGGATTCGGGGCTTCTCAATCCCCAGTGCACAGCTGCGAGGATACCTCAGGCGCTGCACAGTTAGCAAGTTGCAGGCTTTTCAAGATGTCAGGTCCCACGTGTCTCGTCGCCTCCACGGATCTCAGCTATGCTGCAGTCGTGAAGAGAGGGTCAGAGAGGTCTGGTTAACTTTAACCGGGATAGTCAGCAACAACATGTCTTCTCCCTCTAGAAGGGTGGAATGCTACCCCCCTCGCCAGAATTGGCAAGGGGGTAGTATTCCAAAGCGTATGACACCTTACACGACATGTTTAGATAAAGCCGAACCAAAGTTAGCATTTAACGGCGAGGATTATAATGCACTTAAGAGTATATGGTATGGCGATATCATAGAACAGCTATAAGGACATGGTTCCAAAAGCTGCAGACAGGCTCAGCTCATGCCAGAGCACCATCTCACACATAACCAAGCCAAGCACTGTGCCTCCAGGATTGTTAAGGCCTGCCATAGGAGTGACTCACAGGGTATATACAAATAGGTATAGGACTACTATACCTAAGCAAGGGGTGATTACACGACCTTGCCCCAGCTGAGTGATCAGCCAGTTGTGTCTATTTGAGTGGCCAGCCAGGGGTGGCATAAAACATGCTGCAGCCCCTGGTAGGCCTTGGTTACACCTATGCCCTGAGTACCTAGGGTGCACTTTTACAGGGGCTCATAAGGTGAATCAATTCCCAATTGTGGATGTACCTAGAGTACATGGTGTAAATTTAGAGAGAGTGCATCTGTGCTGTGGGTCTGATTAGCAGGCCCACAGCCACATCTAAGTCGAAAACCAGCAAAGCAAAGCAAAAAGTGGGGGTGACCATAGGAAGCAGACCCTACGTTCCTACACAGCCGCTCTCATCCTCCTGGACCTATCAGCAGCCTTTGACACAGTCTGCCACCGCACCCTATCAGCACGCTTCCATGACGCCGGAATTAAAGAGAAGGCCCTGGCCTGGACCACATCCTTCCTCTCCGGCAGAACCCAGAGCGTCCGGCTCCTACCCTTCCCCTTGAAGCCCACCAAGATCATCTGCGGCGTCCCACAGGGATCCTCCCTCAGCCCGACGCTATTCAATATCTACATGGCACCGCTCGCCCAGATCGCACGACAACATAACCTCAACATCATCTCCTACGCCGACAACACCCAGCTGATCATATCCCTCACCGAAGACCCCCACACCGCCAAAGCCAACCTCCACAGAGATATGAAGGCCGTAGCCGACTGGATGAAGGACAGCAGGCTGAACTCAGACAAGACAGATGTTCTCATTCTCGGACCCTCCTCATCAGCCTGGAACGACTCCTGGTGGCCTACATCGCTAGGCACAGCCCAGGAACCCACAGACCACGCACGCAACCTAGGGGTCATCCTCGACTCCACCCTCTCCATGAGCAGGCAAGTCAATGCCGGCTCCGCATCCTGCTTCAACACCCTCCGCATGCTCCACAGGATCTTCAAATGGATCCCTTCCGCCACAAGGAAAACTGTCACCCAGGCCCTCATCACCAGCAGACTCGACTACGGGAACGCCCTCTACTCAGGAACAACAACCAAGCTCCTGAGACGACTCCAACGAATCCAGAACGCCTCGGCACGACTGATCCTCGACATCCCCCGACACAGCCACATCACACCCCACCTGAGAGGCCTGCACTGGCTCCCAGTCAACAAGAGGATCACCTTCAAGCTCCTCATCCACGCACACAAAGCCCTACACAACGCCGGACCCACATACCTCAACAACCGTCTCAGCTTCCACACCCCCACCCGAAACCTCCGCTCAGCCAACCTCGCCCTCGCCACAGTTCCACGTATCCGGAAGACCACCGCCGGCGGCAGATCCTTCTCCTACCTCGACGCCAAGACCTGGAACGCTCTCCCCACCAGCCTACGACAGACACAGGACCTGCTGGACTTTAAAAGACTCCTCAAGACCTGGCTCTTCGATCAGTGGCGGCCCCCCTCCCCCCCAGCGCCTTGAGACCCTCACGGGTATGTAGCTCGCTTTACAAATGCAGTGATTGATTGATTGATTTACAACACACAGGTGGGGGGTGACAGAACACACAGGTGGGGGGTGACAGAACACACAGGTGGGGGGTGACAGAACACACAGGTGGGGGTGACAGAACACACAGGTGGGGGTGACAGAACACACAGGTGGGGGTGACAGAACACACAGGTGGGGGTGACAGAACACACAGGTGGGGGTGACAGAACACACAGGTGGGGGGTGACAGAACACACAGGTGGGGGTGACAGAACACACAGGTGGGGGTGACAGAACACACAGGTGGGGGTGACAGAACACACAGGTGGGGGTGACAGAACACACAGGTGGGGGTGACAGAACACACAGGTGGGGGTGACAGAACACACAGGTGGGGGTGACAGAACACACAGGTGGGGGTGACAGAACACACAGGTGGGGGTGACAGAACACACAGGTGGGGGTGACAGAACACACAGGTGGGGTGACAGAACACACAGGTGGGGGTGGCAGAACACACAGGTGGGGGTGGCAGAACACACAGGTGGGGGTGACAGAACACACAGGTGGGGGTGACAGAACACACAGGTGGGGGTGACAGAACACACAGGTGGGGTGACACAACACACAGGTGGGGGTAACACAACACACAGGTGGGGGTAACACAACACACAGGTGGGGGTAACACAACACACAGGTGGGGGTAACACAACACACAGG